>NW_009648332.1:15878267-15883260 GCF_000708025.1 Charadrius vociferus | reverse complement strand
CCCGCCGGGGCCCCGCGGGTCCCCAAATTCCGCTCCACGCAGCCGGCTGAGAACGGCTGGGGTGTTTCCTGCCAGGTACAGCACCTCACCTGCCACCTCGCCTCCGGTCGCCACGTCTTTCATTTGCACAGCCCCTCTCCTCTAAAACATGTCAGCGGAAAATTGCTGATGTGACTGTTGGCGCCCCGGGAATCCGTTTGTGCGCTCCTGGATAGCACCGTACAGCGCAGGATCTTAGGGAAAGCACCCGCCACACCGACAGCAGGTACTGCTGATACTTGCTATTTTTGAAATTAAACGCTGTGATGGTCATCAAAGTATTTTGCACTTTACATTTTTGAACCGTTGTATAGCACTGAAAAACCAAAGAGACGCAAAATTACGTTACCAAAATTAAATATTATAATGATGAACGGACTTAGGTTTTTTTACCAACTAGGAAGCGCAATGGTCAGGACTCTGTTCCTCTTGGCACGCTTCTATTATCATACCCATCCCAAACCACCTCAACTCTCCATTTCCATTAAGGATTCCTGATCTTTCAGGTCAATAATTTAAAAAAATCTCCTCTCAGGCAACGTAACGTTGAAGGTATTCATATACATCTTGCACCAGATTAAGCGGTGGCTGACAAAGAAATCATCTACCCCAACCATGTACGCTAATCTCTCCTGCAAGATGTCTCCCACGGCAGGAATGCTATGGCCTAAGCCTGAACAGAAACTGATGTTGGCTTTCCTTAACGTGCCGATCTGCGAAATGCAGAAACTTGGGTACTGATTAATAAGGCATTGAGCCATCCCTGCTGTAGGAACGGTAACCTGTGGGAGGTGGGCAGGGCGCTCCGCCAGCATCTGTAACTGTTTCAAACCATCTTGGCTTAATCCATTGCTGAACATAAATCAACTGCCGGATAACTGTTTGTGTAAACATCGGAGCTACTGAAGTTGGACTTCCTATGGATTCGCATCTTATGGTCGACCAGCTTTTAAACTGATTTCTGTTAACAAAAGTCCACAGGACATTCTCAGCTGAGTGAAGAAGGAGCCCTTCCTGCTTCCAATCTTCTTCCATTCCTGAGCAAATAGATGAACAAATTAAGACAGCGATATCATATCAACACAATATCTTAGTGAAACTGGGATAAAAACCTCAACTTCTGCTCTCATTTCATGTCATTTTATTCCTCATACAAAGGAAGATTTCAACCAATTTTCTAGTATGTCTACAGTTTTTAGCAAAACAGAACAGCCACTAAAACCAAAGAACTGCATGGTGGGATCATAAACCACTTTCAAGATAACATAAACTAGAAAAGTTGTAAGAATTTTTTTCTGCAATAATTCACCTTCCAAAGAACACTCCTCACTTTTTGCTTAATCCAATGTGACTGACCTTGAAGTTTCTTTATACATAGTCCTTGTCCTCTTAACTTGCAACAACTATGACAACAGTCCTCCATATGGACAAGCAGCGAACCTCTGGGGTGACAGAGGATCTGCAGTGGCAGTGAAGGCAGGAATGATTGTCCACAGCTCTTCAGGCGCAGGCGAGGACTCCTTCCATTCACGGTTGAGAGCCAAAGGCTCTGAACAATAAGCTCTGGCAGATTTAGCTGCCGTGTTTTAAGATGTTATTTCTCCCAGCTGTCAGAGGTCATGATCATTCTAGTAAAGCACAACAAAGTAGGTAGCGTTTTAATACGCCAGCCTGTGACCTGGGGTCTCCACCATAAGAGTGTGGTAATACCTATCAGCAGGGTAAAGCAGACAGTTGAGAGTGGTAATGTCTTAAACTGAACAGATAACTCTGCCAGAGACCACTTATCAGATCTCTAAGCCTCAAAATAACCCACCACCATTATGCACTTACAGGTTAGGAAGCACCTGGGAGAAGATAAACCAGACTCTCCCCAAACTTTTGTATCAGGCCTGTGTAGCACACAGCCTCCCAAACAATTCCTTTGGCCCAGACTGCTGCGTGGGTGAAAGAAACTAGTTTGACCTGCCTCACTGCTCTCTCCTTGGCCCATGATCAGCACGTTGTCGAGCACGCAGCAGATCATGACCAGAGGCAATGCCATCTTTCAACAGCCCAACAACACGTGCATGGGCTGAACGCTGCTGACTGTGAAGCTGAGAATGGTGATGCACTGAGGATTCCTGGCTGGCAACTGCTCTCTGTGTGAGCATACAGCAGGATATCTCTCAGCTTTTTGATAAAGAGAATTGGCAGATAAAAGAGAACTGGCTATTGGGGTATGAAGGCATTGCAGCAGAAGGGAGGCCTGTAGACATGGTTAGATATGGCTACCATAAGTCCAGGTTGCCTTAGATTGGTTGTCTGTCCTCTTTTCCAACCAGAAATGTTCTCCAGGAAGATTTTGAGAACTGCCTGTATATCTGGGATTGTTGGTATCTAATAGTCTCATCAGGTTGGATGTTGCTGCATATGTGCAGCAGCCTCACCTTGGATGTCCCATGACCAGCAATCCCAAAGAGATCCTCACAGCAAACACACTGTGCCTGTATTGCATGTGCAATGCAATTCCAACAACAAGAAAGTACTCTACCACTCCTACAAAGTGTTGCGTGAACTTACACACAATTACTTTGAGCATTTCCAGTAAGTCCAAAAAGCATGAACCTTACTGTATTTGCATGATGCAACTTGCGCACCTATTTCTGCATCAGAAATACAGTAGCCAAAGGGTGGGATAAACAGTCACCAGAGCAGTATCGCAGCTAACTGGTTGCTATAGAGCGACCACGGTTTGCCTTTCACAACTAGTACACCTCTTCCTCACTCCTGTGTGATGTGCAGCCGCCATTTTCCAGCAGCTGCAAACCAAAGTTGCCACCACAAAATGGCAACTGCCAAGAAGTTCCCCAGTAACAAATACAACTTCTGAAGCCAAGCTGCAGCAGGGAAGGGAAGTACGGGTGATGGGCTTGCTAAGGTGAGGTGTAGAACAGAGATTCAGGAACACAGGGCAAAAAATAAAATTTTATTCCATGTGAATAGAGGGCACGTATGCTGACAGACCATTGGGAAGGTAGGGAGGACATGGACATATCACAGTAGCATGTGCAGATAACAGCATAATTCTGCCGGCTTCAGCTATATCAAATTATTTACACCTTGTAAGAGAAAAATTGGGCTTTGCCTTTCATCTATACTTCAATGACAATTCAACTTCTTGGTTATATTGATGATTTTCAGCTTCATGCCAATTAGGCCCAGGGATTCCGTAAATCAGTAACAAATTCAGCTGAAATGGAGAGGGCGTGCTAAGTCAGGGTGGTAAAGAGAAGGTAGCCCAACATAAGTAGGTTGAAGTCTGCAGTAATCCATCCTCAGCCAAGTTGTACACACCTGTTCCATACCCTTCTCCTTCTGTAATTGACTTTCAGGGTGGCACTTCAGGTATGGTAAAAATTTGTTGTCAGATGACCGCTGGTCACTCTCACTAAAATGTGTGAGAGGGACGTGACCGTGAATAGAAAACTCCACGGTACTATTTCCTAAGTATGCCTGTAATTTCAGAACCGTGCTTTCTCCGAGCTGAGCCTACCTCTGCCAAGAATGGAGCCTTTATCATGGGCGCTGTACTGAAAAGCGAGGCCTATGTGAGACACGAAAATAACTTCCAGAGCATTTGAAAATTATTTCAGTTGTGGGTTTGAACTTACACAGGATGTAACTAACCTTTATGTCTGAATTTACCATTTGTAGTAAGAATAGAGTCTTAATGAATGTTTAAAGCCTGATCAGTTTATGAAAGAAATTATATAACATGGTGTTGTAGCAGCAGTGCATTGAACTCAGTGACCTAAAAAATGCTTTAAATTTATTTCCATCTTAGGAAGTTCCTAGGCCTACCTGTCAGCAGCAGGAGATATTCCCAGAAAATCAATTATACATGTAAGCAAAAATATCATGGAGATGAAAGAACATATGAAAGAACAAGCACAATTCTCCTTTCACAACACTGTGAATCGAGTAACTCCACTGAAGCCAACGAGTTACACTGGTGTGAGTGAGAAAAGAACTGGCTCCATTGTCTGAAAATTGCTCAGGCCACCCATGGAGTCCAATCACAGTAACTGTAGGCAGCTAATATTGCAGCGTTTAATTCAGAAAGCCCAAGACTGAAAAGAGAAGACTGAAAAGAAAGGATCTGAATTTGGTTTTAGCTGAAAAATAGCAGGAAAATCGTGAATGGAAAAGGAAAAAAAAAAAAAAAAGATTCCATTTATAAAAAATCCTTCCTCCCCCCAAAAATTGGCATAGAGAAAAGAGTGAATTTGCTTTGTTGTTTTTTTTTTTTTTTTTTAAACACCCTGCATGTGCCCAGTTAACAGTTGCTAAGCTGTATGCTTCCCTGATGGAAAGTGTTATCTTCATTTTCCAAACAGCAGATAGGTTTTGTGTTGATGCAGATTGTGTCATACCTACTCAGATTGAGTGCTACAGAATGTGAGTCTTACCTTTCAGGTACTGTAACGTACCGTGTCACATTTTTAGGTAGCAGTGTACTAAACAATACCTTCATTTTCCCCTGCTTTGGTTTACTTCCTCTAAACACACCCTCCCTTTTTCACCTTAGATCAGTCAGTTTAGCTTTCCTAGCTCCTGCCACCTCCCATTTGAAATAGCATCTGCCAGTAGTACTTACTCTCAGTAACGGAACAAAGGCTTGTGTCTGGAAAGCCATGTGGTCACTAACCTCTTCCTGCATCTCAGCCTCCCTTCGTCAGTTTTCTTCCAGTTTTTCTGTCTTCTCCATTTATCTCTCATCACACACTGTCTTTTTCGTCTAGTTACACCCCACCTGCAGCACTACCCCCTCTATTGGTATTATTGTCCCGATTATAACCATCCAGAAGCTATTGAGGACCTGTAAAACAGCACATTGTGAGTTTATTATGCTGCATTACAAACCGCTACACCGATGCACCACGTCAGCATTATGACAAAAACATCAATCTGC
>NW_009648332.1:15873978-15878234 GCF_000708025.1 Charadrius vociferus | reverse complement strand
GAATGCCATCTCTTTTTTTCCTTTTCCCGGTCATTCTGTCTCCTCTTTTTGCCCTCTCCCACTTTATCCTCTATTTTCTTACCACCTTTTCCTTCTCTGTCACATTTTTTTCTTCCTCCCCACAGTCATCCTCCCCTGGCTTCATTGTCCACCTCGCATTCCTCCGTGCATTTTGTTTCCTCGGATGTGCCTGCACAAAGGGCTATAGCAGAGGCAGTACCGCAGCTTTGTTAAATGTGGTTTTGCTCTTTAGTAAACAAAGCTGCACCTGGGTGCATCTCTGGGATCAGCAAAACGAGGGTCTAGAAAGCATTTCATTCCCAAAGGTTTAAACCAGAGAGCTCCAAGATTAATGTGACTTCTCGGTTCCCTAATCTCCGAGCTGGAGCACACCAGAAACAGCAGGAGGAAGCTTGAAATAATACCAGACTCTTTTCTTCATGCACATATTTCCTTTTGCCTTGTGCGAGTCGAGGCTCTTAGCAACAAGAGCACTGTAGAATGGGGTAGTGACTAGAATTTGATGATGTCAGAATAGCAGAAAATGAAAGAAGATGTACTTTGTAATGGCATACAATTGAAATCGGTGCCAAGCAGCGCTAAAACCAAAAAAATTATTTTCCAACAATTCAACACGCAAAGGGTCAGAAAGCAATGTGTTTTTTTTTAATATTCAGACTGTTAATTTCAATCAGCATAATTCAAGTAGAGAACAAAACAGTGCTTGTTGGTACTAGGTATTTTGTTTTACGTGATAGCATCACATTTTCGGGAGCAGCACATCAGGTAAAAAGAGCGCACGCCTGGGATAGTATCACTCATCTGTATGCTAAAGATAGCTTCTAAGCCTTGCTTAGATCAGTCTAAACTTTGGCACATGCCATAGCAGCTGCAGAGCATTTAACTATGCCTCTTTCAGCACGCATCGCGGTGCGGAAAGAATGGTTTCTTAATATATTTTAACGGCAAATATATTCACCTGGAAAGGTTAAGTAGTTTCTTCAGACAATATAGTTTTCTCTGAGTGTCTGTCCATTTTTAAGATTTTGCAAAAATTTGTCTATCATTTTTAGTGATTGTTCCATCCTCTGTTGATCTGTGAAAGCCTTGAGGAAAAGAGGAAGGAAAATTACTTAGAAGCACAAGGAAACAATGAAACCTGGCGCACACTCACATTATATATGTCTAAATGCTGTCGAAATCCATCAAAAAAAACCTGAATAAGAAAACAAAGAATTGTTTTTCACATAGTTCTCAAATAGAGTGTTCCATAATACTTGTAATAATTATATATATTTCAGCAAACAAGATGATTTTTAAATTGATATCTCTTAAACATTACAGCTTTTTATTTTCATATTTTGGGACAGATATTAAAGTGGTGTAATACATTGTTTCAAAAGGAAATATACTTTATGTCCTAATTTTGTTAGTTTAGGAGCCCCAGAACATATTATTTGCTTTTATTTTATTGCTAATGATGTCTTCTAGCAAAGACCCTGCTTCTAGCAGTACTACTTATTAATATTATAATTATTTGCAAATTTGGTATTGGCACTATTCTAGCTTCTTACCTAGAGTTTAAGTCTTAGTTTCCATTGATATGAGCCGGCCTTGTGAGTTCCCCCTTTTCTAAAGCTTCGATCTGTATGTTATTTCATACAGGCAGAATTCAGTGACTCTGTGCAATTCTAGTCATCTGAAGAGGATCATGCTCTGTACTGTAACTTCCAAACCTAAGATCTAAGACAGCGGTCCTGGTAAGAAAGATATAAAAAGAGAAGAAACAGTACATTTAAATACATCAGTGCTAAAACACAAAACTAAAGCTTGCCTTTCAGATCAAGTGAATTATTTTAGGTTTCCACTTCTAATAACACTATTCAACACCATATGCATTTTTGCTAATGAGCAGTGCTCATATACTAATTGTATATGTGACATATATGAAAAAATGCTAGGGTGGAAGAGTTTCACCATAAAAATGTATCATGCAAACATTATAAACAGCTTTGAAAAGTCTCTTTGTAAATTGCACCAAATATATTGTGTAATTGAATAAATTTCAGGAAAACTGCATTGCGATATACACAATTACATGATCTTGGTTTGTTGGGGTTTTTTTCCAGTGTTATACACTTACTCTTATTTTGTTGTACACATACACATTTTGCTGTAATAATTCTACTGGGACTGCTTAAAGAGCCAACGTTTCAGTACCGGTTCATTTGATTTGCTGAATAACAGTTCTTACACGTCCGGAGTTCCTCTGGCGATGTCCTCTTTTTCTATGTGGAAATTATGCCCCAGTGGAAAAAGGAGTCTCCCCACTGAAAGCGGGAACATTCAGATTCAAGCTTCCTCGGGCAACAGTACCTGCACATACGCAGACCAAGATGTTCTAGTCCAATGCCATGTTCTGCAGTGCACAAGTCAGATGTGTTCTGGACATCCTGTACTCCATGTGTATGCACCAAGTGTTAGACTGGACATCTCTGACTCATTGGATGTGCCAGACATACCATGCAGCAAGTCCATGATGTTCAGAATTCAGCAAATTTGATGCTCATGTATACAGGCCATCTGGGCGCTGAACAGAGTCTTACACATCAAGTTATCCTAGGGCAAAATACATGAGGCCAGGTGCTGGAGCAGGCAATGCTCTGCACCTTGTGTAATTAATCTTTCTTTTAAAAAATATATATTTTAATAAATCTCCTTGAAACAGGGACAGTCTCTTCACCTGACTTTTGCATAGTGCCTGTCCCAATGAAATCCTGCCTGTTGTAACAATAAAAAAGGTAATCTGGATGAGAACACAGTACTTCATCCCCCCGTCACCACTGTGGAAGTTAGGAGAATCAAGGCTTCTCGTGATCTGAGTCTTAACTACAAAAATAAACAATAAAGGGAGAAGGTAACAAGTCCAGGGCAGCAACTGCAGTTTCACTTTGAACGAACTATTTTTTGTGTGTGTGTGTGTGTACAGTAGTCTTCAAAGGTGATGGCAGCTTACCTTACAAAGAGTTTCTCAATTAGATTTTTTAAAATAATAATCATTGAGACTTATACAAGCTCTTGGCTTGACTATTATCTACTTGAGAATTACTTGTATTTACAATTGTACCAGTCCTCAAACACAAAGGTACAATCAAAAACAAGATAGTTTGTCTTCAAAGTATTCTAAAAAGAATATAAAATCACTTGTAAGATGCCTATTTGGAAGTTATTTCTATTATTTATTTTTCTTTTATCGGCGTTAGTAAATCAGAAGCTGCCACAAAAACTCATGAGTGTTTCCACATGCACAACATTTTTTTCTTTTCAGTAATGTATTAATCATCAGTCAGCAAAATAATTAATACCAAAACTTAATTCTAAGCAATTGTCTCATTATCACTGTTTAATTCACAACAACAGGAATCAACCAACTCTCTTGACACCTTAACAATGCATTAAATTCACAATAACTAATGCAAATGGTGTATAATTTCCTAACATTCATTTCATCTGTAATATAAGTAAGGACATTCTCTTCTTGTACCGTCAAGCACAGAGAGAACTGTGCTACACATCACCTGTGGTTGATTTTAAATAAATTTTATCACATATTTAAAAACCGTTAAAATGTAGTGCCGAAGGTGAGTTATATTGGCTATAGCTGGACTTTTAACTGTGACAGCTTTTTGTTAACTTAGTTTTCTGTGCTTGACATCTTACATATTTTTAATTAAACAGATAGAAGCAATAGAAGGAATTTCAGGTTTCAAAATTTTAATATTTTGTCTTGCAAGCATTATACACAAACGTACGGAAATTAAAATGCTGAGATAATTTGGCCAGCCCTTGCAAACTCTACAAAGAATTCAATTTATCTCCATTGAGAGCTAGTGAAGTCATTACATTCAATTGACTTTAATAGGATTTGGACAAATCCCCAAAGCTACAGCCATACCTGGCAGCATCCCCAAAACAAGTCAATAAATGACATATTTTTAAATACAACTGAATAAAGGAAAGACACAAGAAAAACAGGAAAAAAAAGAAAATGAAAGACAGCATAGAGCAAAACCAGAACACAATCTCTCCTCTTTTAATATGACGAGTTGTTTCCAACTCCAGCATGTCACTAATTGAATGCTAGACTTCTAGAAACCTAAACAGCTCAGAAAACCATCCTCACTTTCAACTCGGGAACCTCTCTTTACAGTGGAGGGTATCAGTTCTGACACATTTTGTATGCTCATAAGAAGAGA
>NW_009648332.1:15868491-15873955 GCF_000708025.1 Charadrius vociferus | reverse complement strand
TTTACAAGCGTAAGAATGCCAAGGGCTGGGGACTGAAATCTAGAAGACGACCTGTGACGGCAGCAGCAACCCCCCAACTACCTGATGTTCAGTCTGAGAGAGGAAGAGGTACGAACTGATACAAGCTGATAGATGAAACCAGGCTATTAAATAAATGTGTATTTCTCCTCATCCGCCTTACAGATCCATGGAAAGCTCAGGAAAAACCCAGCCAAAAAGCAGCAGTGAATATGTAGAGAACCCTACACCCTAACCCCAAGTACCCTGAAAATTTCATTTTACGTTATAAACAGATTTGAAGATATATTTCCAGGAAGGTAATATCAGACTCCAAATCTATTTTTAGGAGTATTTTAAAAAAAGGACTGAGTGGCCAGAGGCCCAGTGACCTCCAGGACGCTCAGTACTTTTAAGATGTGGAACAGTAGTCTCTTTCTCCTGGCTTTTTGAATAGACAGAACATTAGTTTATATTACGTTACAGGGAGTGCTCCCTAAACATGCTGCCCAGCAATTAGAGCACGTTGCAATGTGTAATTTTGGTGCTGTGTACTACAAATGTTCTTGCTTCATAAAATCAGGCTTAGAATGCGCCCAAACGGTTACCAAACCTTGCGTCATCAAAGCTACGTGCTCCGGCTCTCTGGCCACGCCATCAGATGTGGGAGGTTAAAGCAACATCTGCTAGCAGCGTGGCTCACGCCTGTTAAAGAACAACGTTTTCCCTAGAAATTGCTACTTTGATTCTAAATTTGTACATGGTATTTAAACCCAGACAGATTTCTAAAAACAACCTCCTCCCTCCTCCCCTGCTTCCAAAGACTATACACAGAGAACCTATGGCCAGAAAGAGGGAAATCTTTAAATAGTGGGAGGGAAGGATACCTTAACTATTGAGTTGGTGTAAACTCAAAACCATTTCGTTGCCTGTCACTGATGGCACTGATGTAATGAAGTTATACACCACAGCACACCACTGGAAACTAAAGTGTAACAAATAACAAACGTGAGTAGGAGAAATAATTCAATTTTAATAGAGAATGAATCTCATTATTGGGGGATTTTGTTCCAGCTTTTGGGCAAGTTAGGACAAGCAGTGTTTTAAGTGTTAGCAAATGCTGTATCTTTGTATCTAAACGAATGAGAGTCATCTTAAATATATATGAGAAGCGCCGTTATACCAGGAAGCGCAGCACTAATTGTAATGTTAGCATAAATATTACAGACGTTATTGATTACAGATACAAATCCAGACTTCTAAGATTACATTCCTATAACTGCAGTGACTCACAAGAAAGTAAAACTGCACTTAGCCTAAAGTAATTGAAAGTAACTGCTGCTAAAAGGCACAAATTTTGCCACAGACTGGCTCTGATAACATCCTAATTCTGCCATCAAGTGAGATCAGCCAATAGTTTATATATTTATCAGCTGTCTGCTTCATCTTGTCCCCAGCTGATTCCCAATGGTCTCGTCCACTGATTTAATTAAAAATCCCTTTCCTTCCCAACAGCAGAACTTTTTACAACACTTAGGATGTTGTTACTGTTCTAGAGTCCTCTAGATGCAGCTTGCATTTCTACTACTAAAGAAGAATCATCAGAAACCCAGTCTGAATTCTTCAGGTTTTCTCTAATCAAAGAACATAGTATCACTGTTTTTTGTGTTTCTAAAAACACTGGAAGAACATAAAGAGAAATATTTGCTTTATGCAGAAAATCAAGTTTACTTATACAGCATGCCTTGTTTTTCAAATCACTTCTCATGAAATTATCGTGCAGAAACTAAGAAGAATATTTAGACACATTAGATACATGACTGAGGTTTAACAGGATAAATAGTTCCACATTACAATTTTTCCAGTAGCAAAGCCTGACTAAGAGGTTCCTACCCTTTTTCTCACCCAACTCCTCCTACCATTTTGCTAGTTTACCCCTCGGTTGTGCTGATGCAACTGTTTGTGGAGCTGCACTCTAAGCCAAAACAAGGCAAATGACCTCATTTAAGAAAACAACAGTATAATCACTGTTATTCATAGGCCTACTTTTGGAATTAATAATTAGAAGAAAAACAATAATTGTTCAAAATGCTAGTTAAGAAGTAATGAATATGAAGACTATTGCAACTCCATGCAAAGACTCTCTAACAGTTAAAGTTATATCACTTAAAAGTGGAATGACAGAAAGTGAATGACCATCAGAGAGCCAAAGCTGCCTTCATTTCAGGGAAAAAATTACTTTTGTTTATATCCCAACTGCAGCCTTTCCTACTGGAGATGAAAGAAACTGAAACTACAGAGAGTGAGCTTCCCTCAATTCAATTTAGTACTCACTAGTGTAACTTTCAAAGGAGACATGCACCAGATGTACTAGTAAGCTTTCACAGAGCATATTCACGTATGAAAGGGAGAGCAGCAGTTTTTCCTTCAGAACATTGTCTCACAAGCAGTAAATAGAAAAAACACTATACCATTTTACAAAAAGCTATTTCTTCCTGTACAAGATTTTCAGAGGTTTCTTTTGGACAACAGCGATCGATTATTTAGAATGAGCGTGGTTTCTTTCTCCTTCAGTAAAGAAGTTCAAAGCTAACTTCCTGCATCAGCAGCAGAGGTACCAGAGACAGCCCTTGTAATTACTGCACTTGCATCACTTTCTGTCAAATGACTTTTCACGGCAAGTGCACTGCTTCATCCCCAATAAACAGGTTACCTGTTCACTTGCAGTAGTATTAATTTTACAAACTGGAGAACAGTCTCCAGCACTACCCATTGCCTTCCTCGCAGAGGTCCTATACTTCAACCGCTTCACATTATTCACACCTAATGTGACCATGATGTGCTAAACTTTGGGAGAGTTACTGCTTTTTCATATTAACTTTCACATGCATGTCTGATGCTCAGAACAAGTATTCTCAAGGCACCTGACAGATGGGAATCGACCACCGAGAGCATGCAGCACAGCTGAATGTGTAGAAAGCAACCTGCTTGCTCCATGACTCTTACAGTTCCTGGACTGAAGTCTCCCTGGCCCGGAACGTTTTCTGTTTCAAGTGAGAGGGAGCTGCCATGATGAAAAAACAAACATGCTCTACTTGAGAAAAGACATAATAAGCAGCGTTATATTGCAAAAGGGATCTTTGTGGGCTCTACTCAGTTTTCACAAAGGAAAACAATTTGCAAAACTTGATGGCAACTAGGTTGCAGACTGTTGCTTCAATCTTTAAATCGTTATTTTAACAGTCTCACCAAACCCTGACTCTTCCCTCAGCCTTGCAATCTGCTGTGGATACTACTTGAAAGCTATATTCCTTATCCAAGCAGAATTCCCAATGAGTAGGAAGACTTCCAGCACTTGTTCTAGGAGCTTATGAGGCAAACTCACTGGTTAGCTTTTTAGACTCCTTGAAAGCCCGGATCTTTGCTTTGCTTCCAAGGAACTGTCAGATCCTCAGTTTTCTAGTTGAAAGAACAGGTATTTCCCTGTATGCATCACTCTTATTTTTTTCTCTTGATTTTAAACAACCTGCCAGCAAAAAAAACACCCTTCCAATTTTACTGGCTTTAGGCCAGTTTCTCATGAATTTCAGCAAATAGCCTTACAGAAAAATTCTATATAAGAAGGGGAAGTATGTACATACAGAAGAAATAACATGAAAAGGAGAAAATAGGTTGAAGTTTTGTGTATCACTCTCTGCTGCTGAGATTCCAGGACTGCTTCTCTGAATAAAATGCCTAATAAAAAGCTGTTCCTTAACACTTCTTATGGTAGGAAAAATAAGAGCAAAGGGAAGATATAAAAAAGCCTTGGGAAAAAAAAAATCCTTAAATAAAACAATTGCTAGCTACACGCCCTGTGGCGACCTGGGAAACATTCCACATCAATGACATTATTTTCACTGAAGAAGGTATAAGAGGGGCAAGACCACAGAAAAAATTAGTATTTAAATTGCCTATAGAACTTACTGTCTTGTTTTACCATAGTAGTTTATTTTCTGAAAAAGGACTGTAGTGCTTTATTCCTCTTTCTTCTGTAATTTAGAGACTTGCATTTCTGTTGTCCCTAATTACTGGGTTTATGTGGCTAATTAGGTGGAAAGCAAAATGAATTTTTGAAATTCATGCATCATCAACAGAACTATTAATTAAAACCTTATTGTTTTCAAATGTCAACAATGATTAAGCAGTAAGATATTTTTTTGTGAGGTTACTCATTTGGGTGGAAGACCTTACCACAGTAACACTGGTTTTAATATTGTCTGCTTAAAACAACTGCAAAATTGTTTGTTGCACTGATATAAAGAAAACCATAATCTGTAGAACTGTGACAGACAAATCAGAAAGATTCACTTTACTTCAGATCCTAAGATAGCAAAGCATAGCTATAAAGTATATCTTCTATTTGCAAATGATTCAACAACCACTGGCATCCATGACTGGCACAAGTTTTTGCTAAAAATGAGAAAGAAACATTCAGCTTCCAAGGCTGGTAGGGTTAGAAAAAGTCCAACTTGTTCAGAACGAACATGAGGAAAAAAAACCAGCCAGAGAAACCACGGCAGACAGATGCAGAATTGCAATGTGTTTGATCTATTGTGTTTGTGCACTTGAGGTGTAAGTGCACAGCTGTTGTGTTTCACATGCTTGACAAGGCACCCCATGAAGCAATGGTGTCAAACCACTCCAAAAAGTGCTAGAGTTCACTGATCCTGATTCGTAGACCAAGAGGAGGGCCTTTCTCCCTGGCAGACAATCTAAGGGCAATGATGAACAAACTCTACTCTTTCCGAATCATAAAATGTAATATCTCACTCTTTCTAGCAAACACATATCTCATCTGTGATTAGTCCAATGGCTGAATCATCACAATCTCCCCAACAAAGTCCGACCGCTGACAGAGATGAAAAGAGTGCTGAGCTGTTGCTCCGCGCTTCTTACTGAAATGAAGAGCTAAAGTATTAAAATGAATGAAAACAAGACTCACGAGAGGCAGTGAAATACTCGTATTCTTCGTTTTACGCATTATTGTAGGCTATGTAAAATTATAGTTGCCTGTAAGCATGCATACCTGAGTAACAGACCATGCCTGCGCACGCTTGCAAATTCCTGCCGGAGTCTGTAGGTGCCAGCGGAGCCACACTACTTCTTCAGCGTGGATTTCTCAATTTACCAATTAATGAAGAGCAGTGAGACACCACCACCACCACCCCCGCTCTCAGCTGCCTGCGGGCCGTGCAGAAAGGGCAGACCCGGGGCGCGGGGCACCGGCACCTATTCGCCTTCGCTGCCACAGGGCAGCGTTCGGGAGCTCCGGGGTCCCGGCTCACCACCGGCTGAAGCGGCGAAGGCCATTTTCAGCTGTTCCGGTGGGCAAACGACAGCTCTCCTCAAACACGTACAGGAGCACAGACGCGGCCTTTTTTTTTTTTAACGCTTCGGAAGCGCCTCACACTTTATTAGCGCGAAT
>NW_009648332.1:15847328-15867933 GCF_000708025.1 Charadrius vociferus | reverse complement strand
GCCTGTCTGTGGGGTTTTGCCTTCTTGATTTGAGCAATTGTTAAGCTTCGTCTTTATTTGGGGCATTTCATCCGTATTTCTCTCTGACCCTTTGGTTTCTGAACCTTTCCTTAAGAGGGCACATGTGTTTTCACCGGGGTCGTTAACGAATGTATTGGCTACAACTGGTGCACAGACCTGTGCTGCTGCTTGCTCCTCTGACAGAAAATTATCGATGGCGATTCAGGGTGAGGCTTTCCGAAGATCAGTACTCCTCATACGTACGTGACGTTTTGTAGTAATTTTACCCAAACGGCGTTTCTGTGGATTACTTACAAGAGTCTCTCCTGGGTCTGTCAGAGGCAGTACTGTTGTCCGGGTGTGCCACCCCACGCTGAGGGGACACACACATCTGCTACTCCTTGTTACCTCCTGAGAGCTGCAGGGTAATTAATTTGCCCCAAAAGATTAGACTGCCTTGGAAATTTGAAGTTGACAAATCCAGACAAGCTTTGATTTCATCATCTCAGTATCCCGGTGGGTTTTGCGCACCAACTAATTGAGTAAGAATCCCAGGATCTTTCTGCAATCTGAATTTTACTGGCAGTTTTATAATTTTTCAGGTCATCTTTACTTCCACCAGGGCTGGAAATGCACTTCTGTTTCTTTGGTCCTTTGGAATCTAGTTTGTACATATTAAAAAAAAAAAAATACATTCACTATACATAAGCTTACCAGGTGAAATAATTCATAAGTCAGTTAAGATTGATATAATGTTCAAGCCTATTCTTTGAGACTTTTTTGAAGTAGGGATCTCCTGCTCTTCTGTGAATACTCAGATGATTGCATTGAAATTTGTGAAAGCTTCAACAAACCATTGCTCATGAGACAGTCCCTCCAAAAAGGTTTGAAAATGGAGAGGTGTCAGACTCTCGTATCTAACACAGCAGCATAGCTCTCCTCAGTTGTTTGCCAGCTAAGAGTGCTTGACTTGTGTAGCAAAGGTCTGCTAGGAGGCTAACGACACTGGGCAGCAGGAGGTAGTAGGAATACATTTGGTTTACCGTTTTGGTCTGCAGCTTCCAGCGAGTGAAAAGTAACACAACCAGTAAATACTTATGCACATACTCATGGGTGCAGTTTGATGTTAAGCCAATCCAGTCCAACAGATAAAAGTTGAGCTGGTTCCACTTTACCTATGCATATGATCTTCCCTCTCTCCTCTTCCACGGTTACAGATGTTCCTGTAACCCCAGTTCAGGAAAATCAACTGAAAGAAAAACCCAAACAAAACCCTGCTCACAAAAAACACAATAAGTACACCCTCCCCTTCTCTCCAGTTTAGTGCCAATTTAGCTACCTGAACAAAGTGACCTTGCAGTTAGGAGGTTGTCAACACCCGTTCGAGGACAGCGTTTGAAGCACTTGGCTGGAGCTGGACTATTTCTTCTGTCAGCACTCAGCTTTTACACTGGCATAGCTGCAGAGTGAAATTGCTGCCTGCCTGATCTCAGTACTATGAGCTGGGATAGTGCAGCCCCTGCTCTTGCAGGTTGTAGGGAACACTGGTAGGGTCAGTGGGAGAGCTGCTTCCATGGTGCAGCTCTGAGCCAGATCCTGTCCAGCTTCATTTTGACTGTTGCACCATGGTACGGCTTTTGAGTATGGACTACAGTATAACTACATCAGTGGATGCGGGCAGAGCTACGAATGTTGTCTGTTTGGACTTCTGTAGGCCTTTGACATGGTCCCTCACAACATCCTGCTCCCTTAATTGGATTTGATGGAGGGACTGTTCAGGGGATGAGGAATTGGTTGGATGGCCACATCCAGAGGGTAGTGGTCAACACCTTTCAATGTCCAGGTGGAGATCAGTGAAAAGTGGTGTCCCTCGGGTCCATACTGGGACCAGTACTGTTCAATATCTTCATCAATGACACAGACAGTGGGATCGAGTGCACCCTCAGCAAATTTGCAGATGATATCAAGCTGAGTGGTGCTGTTGACACACCTGAGGGACAGGATGTCATCCAGAGGGACCTGGACAGGCTGAAGAAGTGGGCCTGTATGAACCTCATGAGGTTCAACAAGGCCAAGTGCAGGGTCCTGCACCTGGGTCAGGGCAACCCTCGGTATCAATACAGGCGACGTGAGCTGACAATGTGCACTCGCAGCCCAGAAAGCCAACCACATCCTGGGCTGCATCAAAAGCAGTGTGGCCAGCAGGTCAGGGAAGTTGATTCTGCCCCTCTACTCCACTCTGGTGAGACCCTGCGTAGGGTCTTGTGTCCAGCTCTGGGGCCCTCAGCACCCAAAAGACATGGACCTGTTGGAGCAGTCCAGAGGAGGGCGAAAAAAATGATCAGGGGGCTGGAGCACCTCTCCTATGAGGACAGGCTGAGAGAGTTGGGGTTGTTCAGCCTGGAGAAGAGAAGGCTCTGGGGGGACCTTACTGCAGCCTTTCAATACTTAAAGGGGGTCTACAGGAAAGATGGGGACAAACTTTTTAGCAGGGCCTGTTGCAATAGGACAAGAGGTAATGGTTTTAAACTAAAAGAGGGTAGATTTAGAGTAGATATAATTTTTTTACAATGAGGGTGGTGAAACACTGGCACAGGTTGCCCAGAGAGGTGATAGATGCCCCAACCCTGGAAACATTCAAGGTCAGGTTGAATGGGGCTCTGAGCAACCTGATCTAGTTGAAGATGTCCCTGCTCGTTGCCAGGGAGGTTGGACTAGGTGACCTTTACAGGTCCCTTCCAACCCAAACTATTCTATTATTCTTTGCCCAGTTGTTTTTGCATCGTGTACACACATTAACCACAGAAGTCTTACTTCTGTGTGATCCTGGTTCAATCCCATTTAACTGAAAAACTTCCATCAACATGGTTTCAGTGGGAGCTCAATTATCTTCATGTTACTTAAACAGTCTCAGCTGTCCTTTAATTGAATCCTCTACTTTCAGAAGAGTGTCACCAATAATAGTAGTACCAATAAGTTTTAGAAGAAGTGACTGATTCAGCTGAAGAAATTGAAAGTTACAAAATTTTTGGTATGCTAACTGCAGTTTATTTTGTTTTTACAGGTGGGCACACAACAGAAATCCTGAGGTTACTTAGCTGTTTGTCCGAGTCGTACTCTCCTAGACATTATATTTTTGCAGACTCAGATAAGATGAGCGAAGCTAAAATACGTTCTTTTGAACAAAAAAGGGCTGAAACATTCTCCAATTCCCAGGTAACTTGTTAAATATGCTCTTGTAAGATAAAGTGACCTTAACATGACATTCTAGTTCAAGGCAATTTGGAATTAATTCTTTAAAAGGATATTTTTAGCATCAGCAGGTGCTTTTGATTTTCTAGGTAGAATCACTTGCACTAAAGTTCAGCTAACGGTGCCGTTGTGTACATACTGGGTTTTATGTTTCTAAAAGTGAACTAAATAAACACTATTGATTAATGCTGTACTAGAGAGACACTGAAAATGCAAAGTAAACACACCTAAAAATAGCAAATGCCATTCTTGCTACCAGTTTTCACTACCACCTTCCTTACTTTTTCTTAAAATGGTCTTTACCTCCTATTAACGTGTTAGTCTATTTAAAGCAAGGAGGGAACATAATTATACTGAAAGTTACTGTACAAAGAAGAGTATCTCTTGCTCAAGAAAGACATGCTTAAAATAAATCTTTTTTAATTGTGTAAACCAGATAGCCATTGAAGTGTTATTTGTAGCTACAAAAATACTGGGGCAGAAAGATTGTGGGGGTGTTTTTTTTTTTCATTTATTTTTTAGTTTGGCATTTCCCTCGCTGACATAATGTATTTTTTGGAAAGAAATAATATCTAAAAATGTTTTATTTAAGAAAACATTAATTGAAATGGTATTATTTTTGTGTGTTTCTAGACACTATTTTGGTGGGATTTTAAAATTAAGCGTTAGTTACACGTGTTTAAAAAGTATGAAATACCTCTTAATGTCAGGTGGTTTTCTGGTTGATGACCAGAGCAAATGCTAACCTCCTAAAAATCATGAAAATATCTTGTTTATCTTTTTATCAGATGTTTGGTTGCTTTGAGCAAGTTTGCTGTATGATTAACAGACAGCAGTATGACTCTGGTGACTTAAAGTGTTAACTGATGTCCAGTGAAATCAGTAGAAAGATTTTTATTTAGAAATTGGGAAAAGTACAATGGAAATGAATGTTCTGACTACAAAAATCTCAGTCCTTTTGAGCAAGTAGTACAACACAGTAAATTAATATTTAGGTGGCATTGAATTCACATGGTGCACTTCCAATATTCCTATTGTCTTCAGCAACACTACTGGAACCAAAGATTGTAGGACTCGGTACCAACGATCTTCAGAATAAACCCTTTTAATGTAAAGCAACTGCTGCTAAGATGAACAACAGGCTCACTTGGGAATGACATTTTTAAATTTGCTTACCCTACTTTCACCTTGGAAGACAAAGATTCCTTGCCTACCACAAGCTGCTGAATCAAGTGGGGATGACTTAGTTTAAAACTGAGCGTGGCAGTCTCTTCTCTCATTGTGCACCAAGGATGAGAGTTTAGTAAAGCGACCGGAGGTATTTACTGTTCAGAGAAATCTTGTCTGGTAATTAGTCATTCGCACAGCTATACTCACTTACCTGAAAAATGTCCAACCCTAAGTTATTAAATTTCTTAAAAATACATATTCTGAATATTAAAGGATTATGCACTTTTCCAGTAGTTTGCTTAGTTTTGCTAAGCAGCTTCCCTTTCATACCCTCTCCAACTGCTAACAGATCACGTATTTGTATCTTCCTTCAACACTGAAAGCCAGAGGAACATTTTTGGCTGCATCTGGGTTTGCTGTCTGGATAACAGATGCTCGTTTTCCTTTGGCCGTTCTTTTTCCACTGAGCAAAAATATTTGGAGTGAAAATGGAAGATAAATTTTGGAAAGTAAAGGTCACATGCCTATAGCATATATTTGCTAACTTTCAGAGTGGGCTTTCACATAGTAAGTGTTTTGGCACTGGGGATGCTGGAGATCATCAAGCATTTAAAAATCATGTGTTCGTTGCTTCTTGCAGCTTTGAATAAATGAAAGGGAAAAGACAATGTTTCAACCCATGCTTATTCCCTTCCTCATCTTGGCAAGGAAGTAAATTTTTCCAGAACTAAGGACTGGACAGAAGACAGTTTACAATAATACCTAAGAAAAATCAGAGTACACATTTAACAAATTCTCATGTAAAAAACTACAAATATAATCAATTCCTCTTTTTGATCTGTGGTCTAGCCCAGTTCTAAAAGTTACAGTATTCAGGGAGAAGGAAAGGAAGCCAGAACGAACATCTTGCTTACAAGAAGCAAAATGCTGCACCTCTACCCACTAAGGCTCTTAAAAAAAAAAAAAAATATCCAAAATGCTCCTATGAAAAATCTTGGGTCCTGCTATCACTTGCCTCTTTGTTCTCTGTTACCCCAGCCTGTAACCACAACTATTCTACGTGGATGCCCCCAGAGCTGTTGCTTGGCATAGAGAACCTGCTTCAGCTCCTGCCTACCTGCTCTAGCAGCAGAAAGACAGCTTAGATTTGTTGACTGAAGAACATGAATTCTTCACTGGATCTTGTACCCCATTTGTCATGTCCGAGATGAGCAACCAGATTAACTAACCTTTACATAATGCTCATCTGACTGCATGTTCTTCTCCATTTTATGTTTCGTGAGAGATGATATGCTAAGAAATCTCGTTCCTCAGCAGGGAAAAGAACTGCATAAACCCAGTTTCCTTGCAAGCACTGCAGTATATTCAATTGAGCATCTTATAATAATTCACAGCAGTGGCAATTTTCCACTTACTTTTTCTTGCATGCTACCAAAACAACAATATTAACTAGGTAAAGGACTACATCACTGGTTTTGAAATTGCAATACCCAGTCAACTATTACATGTTGCCAGTTTGGAACATTTATCTTCAAATAACAAAAAGGTTTCTGACTTCACTAGAGATGTAATGAAAAATAAATGCAACAATATGACACCATAGAAGATAGGAGAGCAATTTGTCTGTTTCTATCAGACATATTAGGCAGTTTTCCAGCAAAAGATGCAGGAGGTACCTTTGTCTGGAATACCAATAGTACTCCATCAGATGAGAGGCTGGGATTGCAGAAGTATCTGGCAGTCGCTTTTAAACAAACAAACAAAAGTCTTGTTTCTCAGCTTAATATTTAAGTGTTGATTGATATGTGGGCTGAAGTCCTGACATATGACATAGACACTGATGTGCAAAGTTTCAAGCATGTTTTTTGAAGAGCATAGGTAAAATCAGTTTGATCTTTACTTGAATTCTACAAGTAAATTTCTACTTTGATACTGTTTGGGGTCCTGCCAAGTTTTGCTGAAACCAGGTTTTTGTGATGAAGAAAATCACATACATTTTTTTGGTAAATATTGTTTAACACCATTCTTACAGTGAAGGGAGCATCCCAAATAATTCCACTGAAACCTGGTCTGCCTAAAACTACGTTACACGTATTTCTTGCAGGACTGAATACTATGCAAGGGTCTAAACTCCACTTACGGCATTTCTTTTTATCCGCTGATCCCTTCCAAAGCTTTAAGAAATAGAGAGGTGGTGATAACCAGAATCCTGTTGAATGGGGAGCAGGGGGCATGTTTATTTTTCCATATTCTGTTGTCAGACTAATGCAATCGGAGTTTCAACACCTGCAAATAAAACATAAAACAACCAGTTTGGAACATCTGTTAATGCCTGCCAGCATCACCAAAATTAAAGAATCTTATCACAATGAAACAGAATAGTTTCAGTGAAGAAAATTAACTTCATATTCTGCATTTATAAGTGTTTTTTTTATTCTTTCCACCTTATATATTAATAAAACCAGTTATTCCTATTAAAAACTGATTTTTAGTTTTTATTTACTGTATAGCTATTGGCAACATAATCTTCCCTGGTCACAAATCACCAGGGCTAAGCTATGACAATTAGCAATGGTACCTTTGAACTAACTGGGCAATTTTCAGTATTTATAATGATATTTAGAGTCTCTCGCTCCCAATCTGAGTTCTGCCAGAGCAGCAATGACCCAGTGTCCCATATGAAGCGAGGTAGTGACCATTGTCCAGTTTTAAACAGTGTCAATGCCAACGAACAGTGCACTCCAGCCATTATATTTGTTTTTGATTTAAACAGTCAAAAATTTCATTGACATCAGGACTGCCTTCTGATGTAGCAATAGTTCTTAGGGTAGTTCCTTCACATCAACATAAAAGCCATCTGTGAAGAGTGCAGGAAGCCTAACTACTGTTAACACTTTACTGTGTTCTGAGACAAGCAGAAAACATCTGAGTTTTATTAATTTGATACCTTTTGCACACAGTGAATAATCTCTACTTTTTCCTAGCGAAAGAACAAAGAAAATTATTTCTTAAACTATTTTTTAATTTAATGATAAGATGCTCTTTCCTGTTTCTTTATGCAAATATTTTGCGTATACGTCTTGCATATCTTTTGAATACTGATTGAGTACTCATTTAAAGGACAGTGATATTTGCTGTTGCATTTTTAATGGTACGCACCAGACATTAACTGAGAAAAGTTGTTACATTTTCTGCAGTCTAAATCCACGAAGAATTTAAACAGGCAAGAGCCAGAAGAGTGACCATGTTTGGGTTGTATCTGAGCAGCCCTAGGCTTGTGTCTCGGTCACCACGAGGTGGGGCACTACGTTAACATACTGCGGGTGAAGCTGCTCTAGCCGAGTTGTTTATTAACTTAGAAATGTTTTAAAGTAACACTAGAAGATATTAGAAAATAGATGTCTAGTTCTAGTATTTCGTTTTACTTTATTGCCAGAAGCGCTAAGCACGACACTGAATAAGGCATCTCATACCCAAACATTTCAAAACTAGATTTTAAAAATAAAAAATTAAAAAAAGTTGGCACAGACAGATCTAATAACTATAGAAAGAGCAACAACATTCTTAGAAAAATAACAGTTCATCTTATCATGCTCTCTTCCAGTTCACCCTTGATCGCATTCCCAGAAGCCGTGAGGTTAGACAATCTTGGACCTCCTCTGTGGTAACAACCCTGTACTCCATACTTTACTCCCTTCCTTTGACCTACAAACTGAAACCAGATTTGGTAGGTAAAATAAATTTTAATTTCTTGAGAACTTGCTAATCTGCATCATAAAAGCATTTGGAATATCAAGACATTGCAGACTGTATCTCATATGTATGCTTAGATTTACAGTTCACAGGAAAAGTATTTTTGAATGTAAAATAAAAGCTGAAAGAGATATAGCAGCAATACACCAAGAAAGAGAGAACAGGTTGTACTGCTGGTGAATTGGAGTAGCAAATACCAGTTTTCCCTCTCAAAGTCCGCAGGTAACATCAGAGAGCGTCTCACTCCCTTGTTACTGCTGGTAGAGCTAGCACAAACAAGGTTGCAGGTTCTTGATAATATCTCTTCTGGATTGCAACAGCACAAACCGTGCCTGAAAGCCTGGTTATACTGTTGGCTGGTCTTGCTCCTGAAATGGTATGACCAGTCTGGAACAGGCAGGTTCAGACCAGCAGAAATACATACAGATTCAGTTCTTGTGCTTACATGGACTTTTCAGCTACATGCGTATTTATTTAGTCTTTGGCTGACTGACATTAATTAGCTCATCTAATGACAAAAACCATCACTGCTTAAGTGGCAACTCCTCAGCACTCCAGTAACTTTTTCAAGGTGTTGAGGAAACGGCACTCTCATGCTAATTACAACATTTATTTAAAAATATTCCACACACTTAATGAAATCAGAAGTATTCAGGGTTGTCAGGTTACAGAACTAAAATAGAGATATCTGATCAATAATGTTTTCTGTCAATGCAGGACTCAAAAGGTAGTGCACTGAACTTCCAGGTTTAAGTCCTGCAATTCTTTAAGAGAAATTTTGGTTAAAGCTGGCTTTTTGCTAGGGTTGTTGTCGTCTTAAGGAGTCAGTTATCCAAACCTGAGTTTTTTAAAAAAGCATTATTTTAGCAGAATCTTAAATTAATATTTTATAGGTTTTAAAATATTTTAATGAAGCCTGTAAAAACTTGTGCAGTTACAAGATATTTTTCATAATTTAGTAGCAGCACATATACACCCACAGCAGATGTTTCTGAGCAGACTTTTTTTAGCTCTGTGAACTGTGTGGCTAATTCTAAAGGGGCTCATATATATTTGTGATATTTCAAATGTTTAGAGAAGCTGCTGTGAATAATTTGATCTTATTGGCTTCAACAGTACTCGTCAGTTCCTATCAAATCAAAACCTACTTGCTTGCTGGAGTTTTCAGAGCAGTCTAGTGCGCAGAACAACAGAAGTAGCTTTTTGCAGTTCTTGTTTTTCAAGCCCATTCTGAAAACGAGAGATAAAGTTGGGAAGAACAAGGAGATGGCGCGCTATTCTTTTTACAGTGATTTTAATCACTTCGGGGGGGTGGTGGATAGTAAAGGGCTGTTTACATGAAGCAAACATCTTACAGCAAAGTAGGCCTGTAAAAGGCAAGTAACAAATAATAAGGAGTCACTTTGCTACACCACTGTTTTTATTTAATGTATATACTTTTTTTTAACTTATTATTGCAAAAGAAATTGATGGGAAAGTCTCAGTGTGTAGCTTAATATATTACCAAAAGCATCAACTGGAAACATCATAGAGCAGGAAGTTACTGATCTAATTCCACAGTTCCTCTGTTTACGAGAGGAATTTAAAGTGACAGGGGGATTTACACATAGAATTATTAGATATTATGTTGGAGCTGATAAACTGCAATAAGCTGTCAAAAGCCTAACACATTTGAAAAACCCTTATCCTTGTAAAATTAAGAATACATTTTAGCCAGGCCATTAAGCCCTTTGTAGCATTTAAGGGAATCACCGTCTCAAAATGCTCTCCAAAGAGTCCTTGATTAGAGACTCCATGATTAGAGAAGGGCTGGAGGAGAGGGTGTTCCCAAATATTTTTTTTTGCCAGGTCCCATCATCAGCCACAATAGCAGCTGGTACTGCCACTGGCAGAAGCATCTCTGGCATTACGCCAAATCTTATACCACTTGAAAGCTGCCCACATACTACTACTTGTATGCATATCTTAATTAAAGAATTCTGTAAAATATAATAAATCAGAGATCTGTAACGATTTTAAAACGCTTGTCAAAGGACAGTGATTCAGGGATTAAAGTGCCTCACATTGCTAGTGAAAAGATTCTGTGTGGTATGTGAAGCAACTGGTCGTATTTCATTGCCTTTAGAAGAAAATGCTTGTCGTAAATTGCAACTACCCTTACTCTTGGGAAAGTGTAATGCTTAGTAGTTTAAAGAGCTGGAAAGGGTGGGACAAATGCTAGCATTTACAGGACTCATCTATAACTTTTGGCATGGAAATCAACACCCGAGTTTAGAAACAAGCACAGTATTACATCATGCTGAGAGCTTCATATTTTTAAACAGTGGAGCTTACAGGTACTGTATGTTTTCAGTCTAGGCAACTGTTTTTGTTTAACTGCAGGAGGGAGAGACAACTTTGAATTGCTTTCAAGTAATTTGTATGTTTGAGTGATCCCCAAATACTTACACTTGCTTTCAGGCTTGTCAGAAGTGTGCACGTTTGAAGGAATGACTGAAGTCTTCTCCAGACACCCAAAAGCTAGAGAAAATCAGAAATGTTATAGTTTTCAAGGAATGCAGGACGAGAGAAGTACTGCAAAGGGAGCCTGAAACCATTAGGTGCACAAAGGCAAGATTTGGAGCAGATAGGCTTAGGCTGGCATAACTAGCATATCTGTGGAGCCAAAATAGCTGTAAAGGGGAAACAGCAAACCTAGCTGCACAGGAGTTACTTTATATCTGCTTATTTACATGAGCACTGTGTCCCCTTTGTATCTCACACTGATCTTCTGGCAAAGCTTCTCAGTTTACTTTGCATGAGAAAGCAGTTCCATCTAACCCTTCTTCAAGACAGTGAGTTCAGAAAGAGCTGAACAGCTTCCAGGAGACCTTTGCTGTCTTGCAGGACTTGACCCATACTTGAAATGGGCCTCCAGAGAGTTTAAGAAATGTAAAAGTTAGCTTAGTTGTTCAGTTTGAGATCATCTTCAAGAGGCCCATTTCTGCGTTATGAACATCTGCGCTCTACAAAGTTAAGTCCCTTTAGAGATATCAAACCAAGTAACAAAATTAAGATGTCAGAAGTGATGATTGGCTTTGTGTCCCTGTAGCCAAGAATTACAGAAATATAGGTGTCAGAGTGTTTTGCAGGCTCATCTCCGCTGGGCTGTTTTTACAACATGTCAGCCTTAGGTAGGCTTCCTATGCAGAGGCCTCCAATTCCAGGAAAGCAAGGCTTGTGCTAGCACACTCTGCCTACACCTTCCTTCCCACAGAAAAGCTTTTAAAACCGTTCATCAGTTGCAGCCAGATTTCATATGCAGTCATAGCCTCAAAGACTACAAATTCCTACCATGAAAACAAGCAGCTAGTCAGAGAAGAGAGACTTCTATTGCCTTAATTGAGAGAAAGGCTGAGAAGAAACATAAAAACAGAATAAGATGTTAGAAGATCAACCACCTAGGAAAAGATGCAAATCCTTCTTAGACAGTTATAGAAAATTGCACAAGCTGCACAGAGATTTTTCCGAAAGATAGAGAAAATTGCTGAATCTTACATACATTATTTGATGTCCAAGAAAGAATAAACTAATGTTACGGCCTTTCTATAATATACTCGAGTCAGTCAGTCGCTACATGTTCAGAGGAAACCAGTCTTCAGTTCTCTTGCTGCTTGCAGAGCTATCATCCTTGTCTCTGGGCTGATTTGCCAACCCTGAAACCAGGTATTCAGGTGATCCAGCCCTTTGGCTGGGTCATGATTATTCCAGTCATCCTGGCACACCTGAAATTCAAACTGAAAACAAAGGATACATGTGCACCACACAGCAGAAGGCTGTACAGAGATTGCATCCAGTCCTTGCTTTCAGCCATAGATGGGTAATGTAATTGGGTCGGCGATTTGCTCTCCTTTAATGTAATTAAATTTCACCAAGAAATGTGCAGAAATGCTGCGTAAAGCTCAATTCATTAGTGGATTGTGCATCCCGGACCCTGAGGACCAGACTTCTTTTGCTTTTCTGGCAACACTTCTCAGTGGTTCCTACTGCCTCAGTGCTTTACAGAGCCTGAGATAAACAGGTATTTTCAGATGACTGCTGCTTGGAAAAGCCTGTGTTAAACCAGGCAAAGGCAGCAGTCCTTCCACATTAGGGCCTTCTTCCCGTGGGAAGTCTGTAGTAAGAAGTTTACGTTTGCACAGCAAGTACAACAAGCTCTGCTGTCTCCCTCCCCACCAGCTGTCAGCTGAATGGGTCTCTCCTTTCTAAACTTCTTTCTAGAAGCATGAAACCCGCACAGCTGATTGCGCTTCGAGCAGTCTACCAATTCTTTTATGACTGCATATCCCATCACGCACGCCTGGTCCCCCAACTAGTTAAATTCACTACAACAAGCTTCTAGAGTTGTTACAGAAGTGTTCACGCAGTAAGCTATATGAAAGGAGATCATTATTTCATTTTGCTAAGATTTTCCATTCTTTGTGCCCTGCCCAAAATGTCTTAAGTTCATAGCACTTTAACAAATTACTATGAGGAATAATAAGTTATTGTCCCTTATATCACGGTTCTTATTAGAACTTTGTGGAAAGCTACAAAATCTGGGTGATGGCATTTTTTTCTCTATTCACTTCAAAACAAGCGAACTTTGTATAATGCAGTATTAAGGCTATCTGGTGCATTCTTTTGTACACTGAATCTTTCCCCTCTATTTATAATTCTTTTGGACCAGATTGATTTTACAGTGTGTCTGATCTACTATTGTTCTTCTAGGATCAAAACAGGCAAGAGAAAGAACATCGGATTAATACCATTAGTGATACAAACTGTGTAGTCTAAAAAGAAAACAGCGTTAAACCATCCAAATTTGTGTTTATCTTCTCAGCGTTAATGAAAATATCAGTCTTATTCACTCCTCATCTACCTTGTGTGCTGTGTACAGCCACCCTGCAGCCACAACGTAGAATTACCCTCTGCTGAGCACAGATAAACGTCTAAAGCTGTTCAAATCAGTGAGTTTAAAGCTAGGTTGGAGCTCTGCTCTTTCTGTGACAGCCAGTTAGCCATGCCTGTAGACACTACATTTCAGAGGGAAGTAGCGGTAAAGATGAACTGAGATCTTAGCTTAGATTTAAGCAGAGTTTAAACTAAAGACTGATCGGTTTTAACTCATCAGCTATCAGGTTCATTATGAACTTCATGAACACCCTGGTCACTCTTCCACATATGTTATAAAGCATGGTTTCAAGTAAACAGTCTCACTAAGTCTGACCACTGAACCAGGCCACCGGTATGCAGATACAGATTGCTGACACCTCTAGGTTTTGCACTGTGAAGGCATTTCAGGCAGGTATTTCATACGGATTCTTGCTATACCAACTGCAGTGATCTCAAAGATGTTTATATACATATAAAATATCAGTTTTAGCTAACCTAAAATACCGCTTTCAAGTTCTAGTTAAATGAATGCTTGACTAATGATAGACACATTGAGATTTGCAATTAAAGGCTCGTTTTAGGCCACTGTTAGTAATATGCATGATTATATTTAACAGTCTTTGGATTTAATTTCTCCTTTCCTTTTGAGTAGAAGCAAGCTACTATAATAAGCAGTACTTTTTGGTATCGGGAGATGAGATAAGCGCTTATTTTTAATGTTAAAAGGTTAGAGGGTATTTCTCATGGTGCTCTGACCAAGAGACTTTAGTCAGGTTCAGACTCAACCAAGGTGACACTTAAAACACCAACAGCTTGTTGAAAGACAGCTAGTACGTAGTGTTTGTAGCTACAGATGTAGTTCGCTAACTGCCATTTCATTTACTTGGCAAAAGCCTTTTACTGAATTTTTTTATGACCAATTTTTTCATCCACTCAAAGTCAAATTTTCTTTACTTCCTACTAATTTATCAGCAGCAATAAACCACAGATCCACTCCTTGGTAATGTAGGTAGGGGTTTAGTTTATTCTCCAGCCTGCATCTGCCTTGGTAATCTTGTTCTTTTTTAACCAACCTTCTGTCCATCTCCCACAGTTTCTCACAAGGCTCACTGGTGCCACTATTTCTTGACACAAACTTCTGGCAGACATCATGATGTTTGGTTGGTCCCACTGGCAGTCTGGTGTGTTAATTTAATGTTTTAATAACCAACACTAACATTCCAGCAGACTTAGTACTACTTTCATACCTGTCATTTATTATTATTTTCAATTGATTGGTTCTGTGTTTTTCATTTTACATTTGGCAGCTAGGCTGAGGAGTACGCTGAGCTCACACATCCCATTCTGCTTCCACATACCTGCAGAAGCATCATATGTATGGATGAAGACTAGCACTCCAAAGACCTTTTAATCCCAGGGACAGACCTGCCACCTTTCACCCGAAATACAGGGGCAGTGAAGTAGGGTGCCTAAGGATAGCTTCATTAAAAAAAAAAAAAAAAAAAAAAAAGTCAAACTTGCATGTTTCTTTATGCATCCAAATCTAGATTCTCAAACTTTCCTCACTAAGCCATTGCCTAACTTCTGAGGCTCTTAATGACCCTAGTTATCTTTCTTTTCATCAGTAAAGCCTCCAGGCACACACAGAAACAGACCTGAGCTGTTTAGGTCTTTACAGTGTCAAATAGCCACACGCATAGCCGAACTCCTGAACTCTGCTGAGATTCAGAAACTAGGAGCTTCCCTCACTACTTTGCATGTGGATGCAGATCCAAATCACGTCAGGTGGGCCCCTTCCCTTGTCTCTTGCCCCCGAGGACACTGGGCTGGTAACTGGGCCAGTAAGTGCTTAGAAGGCAAAAGTGACAATGTTCAGTGCTGTTACAATTAAATCTAGTTCCTAGTAGTTTTGTGGAACCTCTCCTTTTCTCCCATAGAAGAATCCACTAGGTAGGGGTTTTGTCTCCCTTTCCTCGAGCTTTTATGAAGTGAGAGCTGGGGCAATGAGGGAGTTGGTGAAGCTTCCCAATATATTTCATTCTACGATGAAAATAATACTCAGAAAAGTGTAGTGCACATCAGAAACCCAACTGCCCTGTGTGCTAAGTCCTTGCTCTTCCACTTCTCTCTTCCCTGTTCTGGCATTCACTGATCTTATTTATTCTAATTAAGTAATCTGCCTGTAGGACCACACATGTCCCTGCTTGTTTTGAAGAGCATCTCACCTACTGTGTGTGCTGTGTGATAATAACAACAGGAACGGCACCAACCAGGTACACAGAAGTGGACTAGGAAGGGTTTCATGGCAATGCTACAAGCTATAGCTGCTGAACACAAGCTGTTGCTACAGAACACTGTAACTAGCTTTTTGCACCCCTGATGATTCAAGTGATTTAGACAGTAGAAGATGAAAGCATACCCAGGTATAATTCAATTCTACCTTAATTACACAGTTTACATCATACTACACATCTAGTTTTTTTGTCCTACCCTGCATTCCGCAGGTAAGTTCAAACAGTGAATAGGGTGTGAAGTTTTAGTTGGTTTTATGTACCGGTTGTGGAGGGAAGTGAACTGGATAAGATCTTCACTATTCAAAAAGAGTAAGCTAGTTTAATGACCTTTATATTGTTCAAACAGAACCTGAAATTCTTCTTTCTCCCCACCAATAGCAATAATAAGGAATTACTGGAAAAGGTTCCTGCTTTTTTTTTTTAAACCTTAAAAAAAATATATTAAAAGTTCTAAGGTACTACTCTTCAGGGTTCAAAACCTAAATTTTCAGACATGCTAAAGAGTTAGAATAGTAAAAGCTTTAACAAGGACACTCCCTCTCACTTGCTTAAGTATTTGAGCTAAAGAGAAATCCCTTTCTCTCTTAAATTCACCGATTTCTCTTGTTTTTCTGATTACCAAATAGATTTATATTCCCTAGAAGAGAGCTTATTTCCATCGTAACTGCATTACCTCCGCGTAGATGAACAATGTATCTCTTCAAACGTTTTAGAGTTACTCATGTACTAAAAAGTAACAATTTTTCTGTTTGCCATCCAGGCATAAGTTGCCCTCAAAGTTGATAGCAGAAATTGATTCTTAACTGATATGGCTTGCTATGTCTGAAAGTATTAAAGAGAACAATTCTATTCAAAAGAAAATAGCACGTGCATTTTAGCACATACATTTTATCTTATTTGCAGAGTACACTACTCAATCAAAATGCATATAATAATAAAAACAATACTCTCCATACCTGGAGATCTTCACTGAGAAGGGTGTACAAGAATCTTGATGCATCCTCTGTGAGGAGTACGTTATTGTTTTCCTGGTCTTAAAGTAAAAAATACTGATGTGAGAGAAAGTAAAAGCTGTGCCCCAAATACTGTGACAAGTCCACGGCAGAGCTATGAGTACAACCTTGACTCTCCAGGCTTGTGTCTTGGTCATGAGCTCCTAAGGTAAAAAAATTTACAATTAAAATTTGGGATATTTGTTCACTAATGCTTTTGTTAGTCTAATTTTGCCATTAAAGCATCTCCAATATTTAGAGAGCTGCTCCCACAACTACAGGGCTGTAACGCTTGCAGTTGTGTTTCCCACAGACTTGGGGGCTGTTGAGGATACACTGAGCCATCAGCTGAACCAGGTCCTGGGGAATCACAGGGCAGGAAATGGGAACAGCTGAGACCAAGAAGGCAGATTACAGCTGTCTTTGTGGGCAGTGCTCTGTACTCCTGTATGTGAAGGGAAAGTGTTCAGCTGAATACTTCACCTTACAGGGCATTAGTGTGAAGTTTTCAAAAGAGTAAGATTAATACTAAAACCAAGCAAGTGCTGATGAGCTCATGAGAAGCTGTAATTTACATAGCAGAATATAAATTAATTCGTTGCAGCTTCTCTCGGCTTGTGCCACAGAAACAACCAACCTCCCCCCAGCAAAACAAAAAACACAGAAACAAAAACATTTGTTATTACCCTCCGAAATCATAAAAGGCAATAAAATCTTGAAATGTTGAAACCCCTGTCTCCTACCTGATGATTACAGGAGTCCAAAACTAGCCCTGACATAAAAATAAGCACGTTATCATGGGTTTTCTTTCAGTTTTCCTTTGAGCGTCCAAGGACCTCTACTCAGCTTTCACTAAATGAGACTGTTCCATTTCCCTGTCACTGGAATCATTTTCTGCTCCATTTCCCTTGTTTCTGAAAGATCCTTCAGGTTATTCTACAGTCAGATTTGTACTTTCATGCAGGAGGCTTTCTCTGTATCAAGACAGTTTCTTTTGCCCCGTTAGTTTTCTGTAATTGCATATCATTTAATTGTGTTTATTGTTATTTCTGCTACCTTTGTGAAAGGTTTATTATTTTTGTCTGCCATTGTTTCTAGAATTTCATAAAGCTGATTTTTGTAAGGTTTCCATGTATTGTAACTTGCTATGGCACTTCATGTTTTTTTTTGTTATGCAAGTCCAGCTACCAACAGCACTTTTGGGTGTTTGTCATCAACTAAGAACATGCAATAAAAATAAAAATATATAATGCATAGACTACAATCCCTTAAACTGCTTTCTCCAATTGATGCATTTTCTTGCTGACCTTTGAAGACTCATTCTAAAGCCAGAATTTACTTTGCCTAGCAAGGTGGAAACTTGTCAAACTTGGTCCAGATCAGGGAACTTTCTGCTAAAATACCTTTGGCTGAGGAGTTTTGTCAGATCTGTAGATGGTCTAAGTTATTCATCAGAGCTGAGTGAAATTGGTTTATGCTCCTCCTTTTTCTTGATAGAGGAATTTAAGGGATTTATTTGTTGGGGTTTTTTGTTTGTTTGTTTTTAAATGAAGCCTTATTTGCAAACAGGCAAGCTTTTTTCTTAAGCCTTTTCTATGAGAGTACAGCAGTACAATCATGTTTTAAAACTCCTTTTTCCTCTGTGCCAACTTCTTTTCAATTGTAATTCAAATTGGTTTCCCACTTCCTCTCTCTTCCATGCTTCTTTTTTTATCCCCTTTCCCTTTCCTTTTCCCTTGCCTTCCTTAAAATATCTGGCACAGCTATTCAAATTTCCTTTGCTTTTCTGACAAACCTCAGAGATATCTTCTGGGTTTTCAAATCTTAACAGGCTGAACAGTTACTATTTGTTCCCAAATGTTAAATAGCCATTGAAATGAAGTATTTGTCAACAAAAGCTGGGTTTGAGCTATCCAGCAAAAACACAAACAAAATAAAATTATTAATAAATTGCTGCTTTTAGGCCCATACTTGTTTCTGAGAAGCAGAAAAAGCCTAGTTGTTTGGGGTTTTTTTTTTCCCTATATGGTTAAAAAAGTAGGTCTGTTCACTTGCACAGATATACAAAGAGCATGCAATTAACCCAGCTTGGGCCAGTTTTGTATCACTCCACTTGCCTTTACCTCTTTTAGTTGTTCTCTCTCACCATCTATTCCCTTATTCTTAGCTTCAGTTGCTTAGCACTGTGGGGAAAGGAGCCTGACCAGGACTAAGGAGGCCTGAGCGATGTCCTAAGTATACACCAGGAGGCAGCTCCATAGCTGCCAACGCAGTGCAGTCTTCAGTTCACGTGTGTCCATCACCCTGCAGCAACAATCAACATCCCCACACCATAAGCTTGCCCAGCCCCAGAAAGCTTGGCAGTTTTTCTGCTCTTGTCCAGGTGGCAAAGGCCAATCCCTGTGGAAATCATTAAGGAGAACAGCAGGTGTTGACAGTTTTTCATGCAAAGCAAATCTCACATTAGTTTTCCAATTTCTACTAAGTTTAGGGGGGCTTATGTTGTCCTCTCTTTGATTGTTATAATTTGGGAACATAAGCAGTACTCAAATACTTGTTCATTAAAGATATACAGCAAAGGTATGTTTGTATATTTATGAGAAAAACTGGAAGTTTTCTGCTTTACTTATTTTTGTTTTAACCAGTGGCTTGACATTTAATCCCAGTGAAGCTGTGAGTTATGCTTTCACTCTTTTAGCTGGTAAATGTCAGCTACAGTGCTGCATTCACAAACTCCAAAGCAGCTTTTATCAGCAGTGGTGCTATGTGCCAGTGTTCCCAGAGTGCCAGACTGCTGGCTTAGCTTGTTTTCTTTCAACAGCTGTAGAAAATATCTGAAACAGAAAGGCAAGAACTATTCCATTTTTATATGAAAGGGATCAACATGAAATTAGATTTATAGAGAGAGTTGCTAACTATAAATGTTATATTCTTATCCTTTACTTTTACACCTCAATTAATATACAGATTGATTAGTTTATTGTACTGTTTAAAAGTCTGGTTACATTGAATTGGTAGAGGATTTTAGTACGTAGGATTTAGTTTATAGGCATAGCTGTGAAGCCAGGCAGCCAGTGAGCCAATTTAACAGTTAGCTGGACATTTCTTTACATTAGAGGAGAATGTAAGTGGTGTAAAGAGACCTGCAGCACTGGCTTCTGGAATGACCTCTTACAGCTTGTAGGCAGCAAAGTGAGATAGCCCAGTGACCAAGAAAGTCCTTGGGCAGTTGCAGCTCGAGAGGTCACAAGGGTGACAGAAAAATTCTCTTTGGCCCCTTCTTTCCCCCTTTCTGCTGCCTCACCGAGGAAGGCTGAACCAAATAAACTAGAGATCTTCAGAGAAATATCTCGTGCAATGCAAATATTCTACAGGCAGCCTTGTAGCTAAAGTAAATAGATGTTGGGAAACACTTACCCTGAATAGCCGGTTGACCTTGTAGAGGCCCTGGTCCTTTCTTGCCCAATAGATGCCTGCTTCTTCTCCACAGCGTACTAATGATTGCCACTGGACTCCCTGAGAGATACTTATATTCTGCTGGAGGGGGGAAACAAAAGCCTTGGTCTTTTCAAGGTGGAAGACATCAATCATTCTCCAAAATTTACTTTTGAACAGTGTTTTGAAATTCACTAGTAGAACAGCTCATCTTCTTTTACATGTTTAAAGAAGGCTGTAGATGATTCAGTTCCTTTCCACCATCAGAAAGTTTGTATACTGGCAGGAGCTGAACAGCAGCATTTCTAGCTTACAAATTCCGTAACGCTTCCTCTTCTTTATAATGTGCATACTTGTTCTCTCAGAAGTTTCTCCTGTATCCCTTGATGAGTGTATGATGTTGGATTCCAAGCAGCAGGAACGCTGGTCGCTCTCCTCGCTGACACTGTGAGAGGGAGTAAGTAGGACTGGTCAGACCAGATTTTTGGAGGGGAATTGCCACTCCAACACGTGAGCAACTGCACCAGTTCTAGGTACGACGTGTCTATAGACAGGCACTGAAGGTTAACTTAAGGTTAATTTTTAATGATCAGAAAGGCTGATTAATGGTTCTGACTTACAGATCACAACCCCAAATTCAGATAGGCATCTGTTTGTCTGTTGGCTTCAGCAGGTTTATACCAGAGTCTCTTTTAGGGAAGAATTCCTAAACCCAAGCATGTTAGAATAGGCACATCCATAGTCAGAGTATTTTATGGACATTTTGCGTACAGAGATCCTATAGAGTCACATCTG
>NW_009648332.1:15842753-15847307 GCF_000708025.1 Charadrius vociferus | reverse complement strand
GACATGAGTTATGATCAGATCATGGTTTTTTGGAGATGCCTAGTCCATCATTTTTCTGATCCCTTTTCCTGCATGCAAGTACTGTTCCATGAATCAAAGGGCATCTCAGAAGCAGCTTACAAGTTATAAACAGTCAGTAGAAGGTATAAATTGAGTGCATCATATCAAAACCTGGATATAGCAAAGGTATTTTTTTATGATTTTAATTTTGATTATTGCTTTTCTATTTCACACCTCAGCAAAGTAATAACAGCAACTCAGTGTGACCTTTAGAGCTACATATAGATTCACAAATAGACCTATTTACTATTATTTCATTACATGATGTTTTGTGGGTACACTTAGTTTGGAATTAATTCTAGCATTTACCTTTGTGTGTGCATCTGAACACAGGGATACCAAAAAGACTGGAGCTGCTAGCCAAGTTTAATGAAGGGGGGAAGTATGTTGAAGTATATGGCACAGTGGCTTGATGAAGACCATGGTTGTAATAATCCAGTTCTTTATAAAACCTGTTCTACCATTCTCAACTTCTGAGATAAGGAGAATATTAGGGTGTCTACCTGACCTAAATCATATCTGCAATTGGTACTTTTTTGTGTCAGACTGTGGAAAGTAAGGGACCAACGTGAAACTCTCTCCTCGCTTTAGCCAACTGGGTTGAGCTTTCATAGTAGATGGAGGCTGAAAGAATGCGGAGCCAGTACAAGTCCAGAAGGAAGACAGGTTGAAGTGCTCCTGGGAGTAGGGATGCGGAGGGAGACGAATACCAGAGATCACAAAGAAAACCAGGGAAGAGAGGATGGGTGGAAGATATCTCAGGGGGCTGGTTAGAGTACAGAGAAACATCAGAATGGAAGATACTGAGGGAAAGACAGCGGAGAGAACTGTATTGCAACAGAAAAAGGGCTTGGGGAGCAATGAAGATGAGACGATGTTTGTACTCCAGGTAGCTCTGCTCAAGGAAAGGGAACGTGGAGTTCCTCTTTAGCAGTGGTGCACACTTTTATCTGTCTGCTTAAACCCAAATTTCGAGTCTGAAATCAGCAGTCAGACTGAATATTCAAGTCACATGAAAAAGTGGTAAATAATTGTTTGGACTGTTTTGGTGCTTCTCATGCACTTGTCTGAAACAAACTAGATTCTGCAGCAGGGACCCTGGTGGGTTTTTTTTGCAAATGCAGAATGCTCCAGGTTGTTTCCTATGGCTATGTTTACACTACAGTAACAAATGTTATTACAAATAGAGATACCTAAACATGCTTAAATGTAGCTATCAGCAGCCACCTACCAGTAGCAGAAACAACATCAGGGGAAATTAATCAAACTTGTCAAGAAATAGGACAAAATGCATAGTTTAGTTCGCAGGTATGGGTGGGTTTCTTTGAAATGCTAAAAGGCAGTGTGTGTGGTTGGTTTATGTCCTTCCTTGCCAAGCCAAATGTATTAAAACCAGATTTTCATTCTCTGCATATTGCAGAGTAGGTTTTAAAGTCACAGCATGAAATCAGTCCCATACTTGAAACCAGGTTGAGCAGGAGGTTTGAAACCATAGTATATGACTCTTGATTTAAAAAATCTAGTATGCAAGGTTTATGTGTTCAGCCTCTTTGCTTCTTAGCTGTGTAATTGCTAGTGTAAAAGAATTACATTGTTGCAGTTTTCTCAGGCAAGTATTTGTAGCTGTGGTGCCCTAAAATTTCAAGATTAAAACAGTATACAGCATGTTGCTTGTAAGGGACTTTCAGAAAATGTCGGCAAGTCTTGCATGAATAAATAGTTCAGATAAGATCAACAATAAAATCAGAATAATTTTGCCTACAGTATTACATTCTGTTGGTTCTGATAAGAAAACACTGCATTATGGTCATCACATCCCAAACTTAGATTTCTGGGACCGTCTTAAAGGTAAAGGAAAGTATAGGTGAGAGAGTTTGCAACTCAGTAGCACCAAAGCTGTGGCTGCTTTTAACTGAGGCAAGGTGCTATTAGACGGTTTATCAGAGGGATCTTGGCATTAAGCAGGGAAGGAAACATTCTGAAATGTTTGCTACAGCCCTGAAACAGAAACTCTGATTATTTTTTTTACCTCACCAATGTAATATCTTTCACAAGCTGGTGAACTTGGAACAAAAAAAATGTGAGTTCATATGATATAGAGCCATGATTTTATAAAAGAACTCTTTATTTCCACGTAACCCCCAGCTGTGCAGAAAAGTGCTGATTACACGGTAGTAGTTAAATTTAGTAAGAAATTCCTTGCCTGAAATCAATTCTGATACCTAAGCAGAGTGCCTTATATATCCCCGTTTAAACCTTTTAGTTTTAAGCAGTCTATTTTTCAGTTTATCAATGTCTAAAATTGAAAGACCACTTTCTTTTACTGTTAACGTTTATAAGTGAATTTGAGATCCTCTGCTACAAAGGCATGACATGTATTTACCAAAATACCTTCCTTCTGTATACTTGTTTCTATGTACTAGTGTTTTATTAAAAGAAAAAAAATCCAGTCATGCATATCAGCTAGTAGAGTCTGGTGAAGGTCCTAATTCATCAGCACATTTTTTCTGAACTCTTAAGTGTTTTGCTGACTTAAGCCAAAGTTCAAGAGGTTTATAACTGGATCCCAGGTTTAGTAATCCTCATTAAACTTCTTTGGCCTTATTATGCCTTAATCTGTGCACAAATCTCATGATTGATACAATGCAAAGCTGTGACTGAGAGTGGAAGCTGTTTTAGTTATACACCCACGAGTCAAGGAATTCTGTTTCCTTCATAGAAATTAACTGTGCCATCTCAGGGCTCTTTTCCTCCTCCTTGACATGTAAAGAAAGATGATCTTTTTTGGCAGCTACTTTGAAATAGTCTTTTGTTTGCCCCACCCCCACCCCTTCTTTTTTTTTTTTTCATATTCATTTGCCTCTTCTGTTTTTCAAGTTATCTTTGGAAATAATTTTTTTTTGTAAATGTAATGTTATATGAATATACATGCTTTTAATTCTTTACCGTATGAAAAAAACTCATGTTTTACTTTTGTAAAATGTTTCGTCTCTTTTAGATATTGTGCAATGGACCAGGAACATGTGTTCCTGTCTGTATTTCTGCTCTTCTTCTTGGGCTCCTAGGAATGAAGAGAGCAATCATTGTGTACGTAGAGAGCATCTGCCGCGTGGAAACTTTATCCCTGTCTGGAAAGATTCTTTACTACTTTTCAGATTACTTCATCGTTCAGTGGCCTGATCTAAAGGAAAAATATCCCAAGTCAGTATATCTTGGTCGAATAGTGTAACAACAAAAGACAGGCTTTACCTAAAACAAACTCTGCAAGCTCCTCACTGAAGAAATGCATTCCTGTAGCAATTTATTTTCAAGGATTCCTGTTAAGAAATTAGGCTGGAACTGGAAAAGGAGAGTATAATAAAGATATATCTACATTTAAGTACATTTTTGTGTAGTTGTGTTTATTGCCATCATGTAGGTCTGTTCACCAGTATCCCATAACGGCCTTAAGTCTATGCTGTCTCTGTTTTCATCTAGTTTTCCTGCTGTGTGAATGGCAATTTTTGTCTACAAATAAATATGGGAATTTGTATGAATTGTAACATTTCCTGTAAGGAAACTTTGTGTAGTTTTCTAAATTGTAAGAAACAAAGTCTTGTTCTAGCACAACAGACTTTATTTCCTGTATGCTAGCAGTGAAGTCCCTTGTGAATCCTTAGAGTATAAAGGAAACAGTTATATTAAGTTGGCTTCATGACAGTTTGTACTCTACAGTCTTCCAAAACCCCTAAAGCATTAAACCAGTATCATTTTTCCTCTGGGCTTGTCAAAGCTGTCCTTATAATCTGTAGCTCACCTTTTGAAAATTGTTGCTCACTTCTTAAGATAAATAAGAAGATGACAAGTGTCATGCTACAGGCACGGTACTTACAGATTTAAGAAGTACTTTCTTCAAAGCTTACGTGCAAAAATCCTTAGCAGGTTTACATCATGGAGAGCAAACTGTCACTTGGGAAAATTGAACTGGTTCAGGCTCTAAAATATAGAAAAGAAAAAAAAAAACCAACTGTTACTATCAGTAATAGGGGAAGGAACAGAGTTTCCCTCTCTTTTCCTGATACAGTGAATTTGACTTTCACTGTATCCTGTTTTCTCATTTTATGCACCTTACTTTCAGCAGATCAGTATGCACTTAAGATTTTGTCATGGAAAATGATGTTCTGCACATTGGAACAACTTTTAAAAGGTATTTTGTTGGAGCTAAGTGTGTGAAGGTCTACTTTAGCATTTCACGTTCATCTGCAAAATGTAATTCTACACACTGTTCCACCTATAAAGCAATATAACCACATCTGTCATCTGTACACACACAGAGCTATGTGTCTGGCTACAGAAACATACACAAAGAAGAAAGCTGGAAGAAAAGTAGGAAGGCTCTACAGGCTGCGCAGCCTGACTGGTGAAGCCAACAGCAGCTCCTCGCGCTGCCGCAGGAGGAGACTCACTCTCTGAAGCCTTTTCCTCAGTGTCGGATGTCAAAACCTTGCATCAGCT
>NW_009648332.1:15828829-15842684 GCF_000708025.1 Charadrius vociferus | reverse complement strand
AGAGGAATAGTCTGCTTTATGCGGAAAGTCATTAGAAATCATCAGTAAACATTATGCAGAAAATTACTGTCATGATGTTGCGCGGCCCTGTGGGGACGCCAGCCGTTATAACCTGTCCGACAGGCTTAATAATCCTCAGCATAAGTAGAGTCCCTTGATGTGGTCACATGTGAGTTCAGAACAGAGAGTTTTTGTGGTTTTTTAACCTAGATTATGTCTGACATTAAAGAGCAGTTAATAGGTTAAGACTGTGTGGGAAGGACTCTCTGTGCAGTACATACTCAGGTCCTTGAAAATGACCTGGCTGAAGTACATCTGATGTGTACAAGGGCTTTTTTTCCCCCCAGCTGGAGTGAGGACTCTTATCAGGACTTTCTGCACAGTTGCAGATAGCTTGGTAAATTGGAGATACACTGGACTTTATTATGGCTAATGGTAGTTTATCTTAGATTAGCGTTCGCTGCGCTGAATCTCGCTTCGAATCTTGCTTTCTGTTTTTCAAGGGAACTAGAGCAGAGGGGAACGGGGACAGAGGCAGCCTCTTCCTCTGCTCCGGGTAAGGGGCAGCAGCACAGGATCAACGCCCCGAGGCTTAGAGAAGCATGAGAAGAGAGAGGCAATGAATGCTTCCATTCATGCACCACATCCCGTGCCTGAATAGCCCGCTGGCCTGGCAGGGAGGCAGGCTGCTGGACCGCCTCGTCTGCAAACACAGCCAAAGCTCCAACGGCGCTGAGTTCGCACGCTGCTTCTGTTTAGAGCAAAGCAGAATGTAGCCCATCCTCATCCTGATGAAGATTTACACCTGGATGAAAGCGTCTCTGGCTGCCGGGTTCCTCCCTGAGAGCCTTGCCCAGGGCAGGATTTGGGGTTTTGGTGCGCTTTCAAACTGTGGGTTCATAAACTTCATGATTCTGCCTTTGAAAGCCCGGGGAGTTCCAGGAATCTTCTTCTGTCTGTCACCTGCATGGCAACGACTGCTGCTTAAGGAAATCACTTGCCTGTTCAGACTTGTAACCTCCCGTGTAAACGCTCTGAAGGTAACGGTAGATTTCTTCACAAGAGGCTGTTCTGAAAAACTGAATGGCTTCAGGCCATCTGCTGTGGAGGAATCTCATTTTCAAGGACTTGGGAAGACTTTTCCCCCTTTACTTCACTGCCAGCCTTTTTGGGGAAGCAAAGCTGAGAGAATCTCTGCCTGTGTTCCCCCAACAGCGTGTTCTTTATTCTGTTTGGTCAACCTGGGAAACACAGGTTAAAACAGTGCATATTAAGTGGTTTTTAATCCGGAGAGCAGGATGGTACCCATTTCCTTATATTTGTTGCTATTTCCTTACTGATTACTGGCTCAAGTGCCAACTTGAGCTAAGGACACTTGCTTTTCAGCAGTTTATAATTAGTCTTAGTAAGTGAAACTTGGATTAGCAGTGACCTGGAAGTCTGTAAAGCTGAAGCAGGTACAGCTGCTCAGGAGAGCTCAGAAAGATCACAACTCTGACCAAAGCCTTCAACAAAATGCTGCATCGCAACCACAGGGGATGGAGCACAGAAGAGAGTTCCTGGCTTGAATTCTCTTAAAGGAAGTTTTGTTATCAACTAGATTGACTTTTCCTTGAAAAGGTTATCCCAAGTAACTGCTAGTTCTCTCCAAAAGCATGATGGAGCCCAAGTAAACTAGCATTTTGTTACTGAGTAGCTCTTATCTTTTGTTTGTAGTAGGTGGGTACAACCAAACTGTCATTGTTCTAGGGGAAAACTGCATTCTTCCTGCTCCCAGCATGGAACAGAAAACGGCGCTCCCAGGGTCTATCCAAAGACTTAAAAGCCACTGACTGCATTCCTTATGTTTAGATTCTTGGGTTTTGCTGTGTGTCATTCTTTCCCTTAAATATTAATATTGAGGCAAACACGTTTGCATTATGTGTATGAGGGACGTTTGGAGTGAAATACGTTACCTCTTTTGTCTCCATTTCCAAAAGAGGAAAACATAATACCTTACGGACTTAAAGCAAAATAAGAACTATATTCTTGAAGAAAACAAATATGACTTTATGGAAATGTCATCATCAAGATTAGCAAGGATTCCAGAGAGAACAAAAGGCATCCAAAAATTCTTTCCTCAAGTCCTAGCCTGGAAGCTAAATTTTAAATGAGTTTTAGTTATCAGATTGTTTTATCTAGATACGCATTAGTTGACAAATATTAAGTATTCAGAGTTGCTTCTCTTTTGACCTGGTTGTCTTCTAATGGACAGTATATATTGCATGTACATTAAAAAACAGGTTAATTTTATGTTAGAAAAGGAGGAAGGGAAGATAAAAGAGGAGCGACAGTTGGACTGCAATAAAATAATGATATGAGAAGGTGGTTGACTCTTGATAAAAACAGCTTAGAAGATTATTTCCACGTTACGCCAGAAGAAAGCTAAACAGACTGATCTACTTTGAGCCAATGAACCAAATTCCTTACAACTCTGCAGTGACCATTCCAAGAAAGTTATGCCATTCTGTAACATTTTGCAAGCCATTAAGGGTTTCTGGCGACAGTAGTGAAAGTCTCAAAAGTGACTTCTAAAGTTGTACTCACACAGTTCTTCGGACACCTGTTTTTCATGCAAAAATACTTTGGCATAACAGGTAACAGCTCATGCCATGAAACAAAAGATTGCTGTATACAGATAGCACATAGACCATTTTAGAGATACAAATGCAAATCACATTTGCAAAGCAAAAAGGATCCTTTTATGTCTGTGCAAGGGGCCACAGAGCGTAAACAAACTCGGTAAGGCCATCTTTCCCATCCTTTTTTCACCCTCCAAATGAGCTTACCAGTGTGCCTTAGCCAATGCACTATCACAAATTGCATGGCAGTGTTTTCCTGGGATAGGAGAGAAGGAAGGCTCTCTATGTGGAGCAGTATCTCAGAGACAGTTGGGTAGCAGCGCTTACACAAAAACCTTTGCTTGGTTCGACGCCAAGTGGCACAATCCCGTTGAACGTCTTTTTGCCCCACGCTTCAGCCCTTGGCAAATAACACAAAAGGCTTGCTGTCACCGTTTCTCTCCAAGGACTCTCTCTCCTGCATCTTCACGATGGAAATGAAGGGTTTTAACAGATCCTTGCTCGGTGTCTTCAGGGTTGCTCAAACGAATTGTGTACACAGTACTTGTACTTCCCTTCAAATCACGTTTGTGTTCCCTTTCTCTCTACCGATCACGCTCGAAGCCAGGCCAGCGTGGTGGGCTGGGGAGTTACAGTACCGCAGCAGATACAAGCTGCTGATCTTACACTGCTCTTATTTCTTCTTTAAAGGAACTTTTGCTCTCCCAGCCGGAGGCGGTGGGAATGGACACAAGCATACTAGGACTGTAGCCATGGCCACCCCGCTTCGCCTCTGGTAGTTTGCAGTGGTGCGCTTAGTAAAAACCTGACTGCTACTAAATCACGCTTGTCATAAATGTTGAAGCTTTAAAAAGTCACTTTTTGCCTTTGATTTAAAACTCACTGTGCAAATCAGAAACATACATTTTTATCTAACATTGGCTGTTTTAAGACATCATAGCAGGGATAAGCAAAAAAGTTCTCTTCATAAACATTTTCTGCAACAGATTGCGATACCCCTCTCAACCTTGTATAGATCAGAGTTGATTGTGTTCGTATCGTCCCTGTAATGCATTCAGTGTTAGTGTGGACACAGGTAGAGTCTTCCCTTCCAGCCAAGCAAGGGACATCAACAGCCACGGTGTATGTCAGAGCTTTGATCATTGAGGTACATGTCAGAGACTTACCAGCGCCAGAAATAGATCATACAACCCTTAATCTATATTTTGAGGCTGACTTCAGGAAACCAGTTCATGAAAGTAATTATGAGCTGGATGTTGAATATAGTGTTTAAGACAACCATTCCCCAGGACATTAGTTTTTAATTATCATTTCAGCAAAAATAGCATTACTAATGAATGGAAGACTATGTGAATGAAGGAGAGCTTACATGAGATGAACACAGCAAGGTCATTTAACTGAAGCTTATTTAATTGTCAGTAAAGTAATTCACTGGGAGGGCAATGTCTGTATTATGGGACAGAAAAAACACAGTGCGGAAATTTTGCAACAGAAAATGAGAGCTTTCAAAAAAAAATACATTGAAAGAAAAACGAGTGGCATACTCATACTAGATCTGACAGTCACGGAAGTTGGAAAACTGCTAGTACTGGTTACTGTAAGGCAGAGCACGAGCAAGCAGTGTGTAGGGTGTTTGAAGAAGCTCCCTGGCTCTCACGCAGTACTTCGATGTTCCTCCCCTTTTGCTGGCCCATGCCAAGACCACACAGCGTACCAATAAACACCTAGTTGTTCTGGGAGGTGACTGAGGACCTAGGAAAGTAAGCATCGAGCCCTTCTGGTTGTTCGCAGCACAATTTGAACCGAGAACTTTCTGAAACTTAGATTTGCCTTTTTTTAATCACTGTACTTGCTTATAGCATAATGATAGTCTCGTGACCAGTACTGTTGAAATCAATAGGATGCACTTTGAGGCAGAGGTCATCTTGCAGAAAGCAATTTCATAAGGGACAGGATTTTGCACAGGAGTTTAAGAACGCAAGTAGCTTTCACTATAATAGCTTTGAACAGCATTTTTCATCTGCGTTGCTATTTCCTCCTTCTCCAGTACCGTTGCAGCGTGAGAGTGATGTGTGATACAAGATTGACCTTTGTTGACATGCTTATATAAACTCAGGTGACTATTCTGCACAGTGTAAAATTTCACATTTAGTATTTCTTATATCTTTTTTGCCACCTTACCCCCCAAAAAACTAACATGTTTTGTAATCCAGTTAATGGGTGAGACAGAAATATGCATGCAACAGAAATAAGCAATTTCCCATTTAGCTGTGCCAGTGATAGGCTTCAACCATGCATGTATCTATAAAAAGATGGATTTGTTCATTGATAAGATCAGTTTTACACATACCTTTTGTAATCTTTGCTCATACCTGAGGAACAAAGCTAAACAAGATGTTTGACATGTTTGTTATTCTCTAACCAGAGAGAGACTGGGAACAAAAATATTTAACAGACAAAAATGGGGGGAGTGAGGGGTCTCTGCGAGGAATGTTTCAAACAAGTTACAGCACTTTATCAATTAAGATATTATGCATATTAAACAAGTCTATTGTAAATTGGTGCTTCATGAATGGTAACACAGACATTAGTCCAGTATTATCAGATTTTTGTCACTGTTCCACCCAGAGTGTTTCATTGGTTGTTGGTTGTTTTTTTTTTTTTAATACAGAAATCAAGTAGTCATGACTATGCAATGAGATGACCTTCTGAACAGTACTGGATTTAGACTTCAGAAAGAGAGAATATTCATAGATAGATGAAGTCGTCCTTGCACTATGCAGCAGAATTTTTAAAGGAGTCTATAACACGAAGTTACGGTAGTTTTTTTTAATATTGAAGAAGTATTTTAAACCATGCAGTAAAGTTGTGCATAATCCTGCCCCTTCTACACAGTGGTGCACAGTACGTTCTTAAAATCAAAAAAGAACCCTCCATTTGGTTTAAGAAAGAGTGGATATTTGTAATGTTATATCAACAGTCAGATCTGCTCAGTTAGCATTACTGTAAATTCTACTTTCAGCTGCCAGTAGTTTGGCAATTAGTGTTTCCTGCTTTATTGTTATACAGCGCAATTGAACTCCGCTGCTTTTCATTTATGATCCAGCTTGGGATGTCAGCTGACACCAAAATGAATATCCTAGCCTCCAATTCAGCGGCTTAAAGGATATCTCCCCAACATTCACTGCCAAGATGAAGTCCAGAAGTTATTATTCAGCAGCAGTAAACAGGGCCTGTTTTTGCAGGCAACCATTTGTAAAAAAGCAAGCATGACAGCTGGGAATCACAGTTAATGTCCTTTTTATATCCACACTGAAGAGCAAAGTATTAAAAGTGATGTTGCAATATTTGTAAAGAAGCATTTAAACAATATCTCAACAGCTCTACTTTTGTATTTGTAGTAATTTATTGAAAAGGTAACCTGGCTGCAAAAGGGTACACTAAGTCAGAGTTTGCAGTGTAGTTAGACACAAAAATAGATACCTTCAAAAGTTATTGGTGTGGGGATCTCCTCTCTTTGGTCGCTTACAGACAGAAGTTGGCCACTGACATGCAAAGGTAGTTATCTCAGAGCACAATCACAGCTCTAAGCATATTTTTAATTTAAGTCTAGACGAGAGATGATTCCTGAAAATCTTCATCTAACTTTTTCCTTGAGTAACAAGACTGGGGGTACAACAGAAAGACTGAGGAAATACAGAAAGAGCTGCTTCCATGTGAAGTACTACTTTAGGAAAGCTTGAACAGATAATTCTGAGAGGAAAGAAAGTACTACTGCTGCCTTGCCCCACTCCTCCCAGCCCCACCCCAGTTCTTTCAGGTTTATTGAAGATTCAGAAAGTGTAACACAAAGCAATTAAGGTTTTATACTGCGTAGGCTGAATTTACTACTGCTCTGTAACACTGAACTGTGCTGGCTGTGATGTAATGAATATTTCTAGAATATCAAGTTCATTTGCCAAGCTTTTCCTTGGAATAAAGTTTATTATACAATGCAGATATAAAATAAAGTTGTCTCTGTTTACTTACAGTTTTTAACCTCCATAGCTAGAGCCTTCCTTTGTGTTTAAAAGTAAACATTACCAGTACTTTCTACTTGTGTGCAGTTCTCCCTCTGCCCCACACACTCCCCTTTTGGAGATTTGTCAACAGACAAAACGTGAGAGAACTGCAGGTACAGAACAGTACTGTCCCCAATACTGCACTTACTGAGTAAGCATGCACAAAGTGCACCACATTAATATCGCTGTGTTTTAAACAATAGGTATTACTTCCATTAAAACTCAAGCAAATAACTACTTTAGATATTAGATCTTTGTTCCAGTATGGGAGAAAAATAGAAAATTAAAAGCAACTTCTCCACAGCACCAAAAAAAACCCCAAAACCCAACCCAGAGAGAAAACAAAAAAAAACCCCACACTCAACATCTTTTGGAAATTCTGAAGTTTTGTGGGATGCAATACCAGCATAAAATGGACAAGATTAATGATCTGGGATAGAGTGGCTAAAAACCTCAGGATTCTGTATTCTGGTACAGTCTGTTATCTGAGCATCAGCTATTCCTAACTCCCTTCTCTACCCCCAAGTCTGAATCACATCCTCTGACATCTACTGAAGTACATTAACAGTGACACGGGTTATTTGAAACCTCTCTTATCCAAACAGATTTGGGATCCTTACTATTGTAACAACCGAGTCTCCACGCCGTGGTAGCCAGCCTCTGGCTAAATGCCACTGTCTCAGCTAGTCACTCATCATGTGCAACACTCAGCAGCCTTCTCTCCTTTGCACCATTTCAGTCCCAAATAACCCTATAAGGCACTCTGAACATCACTTGCTGTGCGTTGTTTTGCTCTTCAAGTTACCTTAACTGCTATGTAAAGCTTTACCACAAAAGTTCAAAGAAGGATAATGAACTACAGTTAACAAAAAGGCAAAAAACACCACATTTTCTCAAGCTTGTAAGAATACCATGTCAGAGGTGGAAAACATTTCTGAGGAATTAGTCTCATTTAGAAAATACTGCGTAGATAATTAAAATTGGAAGAAGTCACTGAATTAGGCAGCAAGGAGGTTTCTGTTCCTTTTTTCTACATTCAGATTTTGACTATTAAAACAAGAGTATTAGTGGATAATTAACCAGACTTTTAAAATATCAGCACTGCTCAAGCATAGTCTTGTTTCAATAAGTGAGCATGAAAATTTTAACCATCAGAAGACAGATCTATTCATATTCATAGGTCAATATATTTTAATTATTCTGCATTTGGTATCCAAATAAATAAGTTTGAATAATGCAAAATGTAGTTGCATAAAAAGTTACCACATACTATTTTAAATCAGTTCTGTTCTGAAGTTACTATCGGGGCACACAATGGGGGATGAAGAGAAAAATTGGTGGAACATACTGTTCCTTGAAAGATGTGAATTTGTCCAGACCCCGTTAAGACTTGCACTCAAACAGAAGCAAGAACATGCTCCAGTGGCATAAAAATCAAGTTTTGGGATTCAGGGAAGGAGATAAAGGGTTCAAATCAATCTCAGATCATGCTGAGCGGGCATCAGCCAAATGGTAAGTGTAATAGCCTCTGTCCACATCCTGGAGAGCCAGAAATTGCCTCTTCAAAGTATGTGCATGTCCTCTGCTCCCTGCCACTGGGAGGAAAAATTCTGGCGTGTGCTGGTTGGTCGGTCCAGGCCTCAGCTCTCTGACATCCAGGGCTGCCAAGGAAACAGCCTTGTGAACCTCAGGAGCAACAGTGCAACTGATGCTTTAAGAAAAACTGATGTTTTAAGAAGAGCCATCAGAAGCAAAATAATTAGGAAGGAAAAAGCCACCATTTTTAAGGGGTCTAGCGTTCTCTAACAGCAGCATGAAGATACAGTGCCAAGTTATTTGCCTACCAAAGTCTGCCTTAAGTAGAGATATCAAAGCTGAGGGTTTGTTTTCTTTCCTTCATAAGGATGAAAGAAAACAAAGAAGAAGGAGGAAGACCCACAAGTCTCATCTCTCTCACAAGAAGCAGTTCTGGTAATGCACACTGTCCCTGCAGGCGTTTCCTTTGCGCGTTTTGCTATGTTGTTCTTGTAGGTAAACATCACCCTGAAATAAAAGTGATAGCTGTTAATATTTAACTTGTTGATTCAAACACTTCAGTACATGTATGCTGGTGGCACAGACTGTCTGCAGATGTTTTAGGTCCTACTGATGGAGAAGTGAAGCTTATCAAATAGGAGGGAGAAATGACTCTCTGACCTACCTGCTGCGAGCCAACAAGCTTACTTGCTCTTACGATGCTTGAGGAAGAAAACTATGAAATATGCCAGGCATTTTGATTGCACAGCAAGCAGTCTGAAGTCCTTTGTTGCCTTCTTCTTGTGTTCTGGTTTTAGCAAGTTAAAAACGAAGACCAGCAGCAAGCCTTTCACTCAGTCATGCAGGAAGGTGGGGGCAGGGGGGGCACATCACAGCACAGGACCCGCAACACTAATGATGTTGCAGGTAAGCTATGGGGTTTTTTATATTAGCGCTATCCAGGAGTATACTTTGGCATTCAACTGTTCTCTAGCTATATCCCCACTGATAAAAATGCAACTATCACATTTTAAGGGAAGGTCATGAATCTCAAATAAAAATAAAAAAAAAAAGCACAAAAAGTCTGCCTTAAGCTTATTTATCAACAGCTAGCACCACCAGATAACAAAAAACCCTCTATTTTCATAAGAGGATGGAGGACAGAAGAAGACATCAGTGTTAGAATCCGTAAAAGAGTGATGAATTCAGAAGCAAGCATTTAGATATTTTAACAATCTGAATACATTGTTTTGTTTTAAATAAAGCTTAATCTCTACAAATACAAACATTTACATAAGTCTTTCACTTCAGCAAGTTATTTTATCATGAACGTGAGTAACATTTATGTCCTTAAAAACTAGACACAAAGGGGAGTCTTTCCCAAAAACAAGACTTGGGCTCCCAGTCTTACAACTGCCAGAACTGATCCTTAAAATCCCTTCTCGAGTCCGGGATTTCCACAACCACACCCTTTCAAGAAAAGTCTGGGTTTATATTTCTTTTTTTCTACTGCAGTATTTTAGGTTTGGTCCTGTGCAATTCTCTGAGCATTTTGGCATCTTGTGCATCTCTGAAGACATCTCCATATAAGGGAATTTACTCAAGCAATATAGGGAAAACACAGATAGCAGATAATAATTCCATCAAGGCTGAATTTGGCCCCATGATTCAGTTTGTGGTATTCGTAAGAAGTCCGTGTACTTAGTTTTTCCAGATGTTGATTTTAAGACACTTGTAAGCCAGCCTTTTCGGTAGAATTAATGACTGCCAAGAAAAATGTTGTCTTCTGTAGTCTGGTACAGAGGAAAGAGGAGTGGGCTATGAACACCTCATAGCACCTGTAATTGTTCTACAAGGCAAGAGGATCTCTCATGGGATGAGAATAGTCTGTTAAAGTAGTTGAGAAGCAATATAACACACATACATCATGGCATGTTTAATTAAAGTAGCAAGGGCAGCACTGCATACCCCCAAAATCTTCCAAAATAATTAGCAGTATAAGCACAGCAGTGTTTTAAGTGGGTATTTGATTGAACATGTGAACAGATGTTATACAAGCTTACCTAGGGCACTATTTAATTTCAAATGGAATCCTAATAAATGGAAGAGCAAGGACAGTTTGGGGTACTGCTAAGGCTCACCATTGGCTCTTCTGTAGAGTTCTTATTTTGCAGTTTCTTCAGTGCTACTGCATGCTGTACTGATGTCCGGTCTTAGGCATCAACCAGCAGGAAGATGCAAGTCTTACTAGAGTCACAAGTTGTGTATTTCCCACAGCTGTTTTAATTACTTTAGTCTCGTAAGTTAGTTAGGCTAAAGCATTACTGAGCTTTAGTGTCACCAGCACCCTGGGACAGGACATTTCACAACACCAGGACTAGTTTCAAGACTGACATGGGACAGGACAGCCTGGGAAAGACTCCCTCAAGTTTAAAGGAGTCACAAAAGGGCTCAGTTAGCTCCTTCCGTCTCAGCTAAAGCACTTCAAATGGGAAGCAAGCAGTACAGCCTTCTCCTTGCCTCGCCAGGTTAGTACTCACTCGCTAGTATTTTCCCCCCTTGATCCTTGGAAGAGGACACAGTTGTAACTCAGGAAGCTCAGAGCATCCTTCCCTTCCTTAAAGCACCAGGTTATCGGAAAGCACTTTCTTTAGCCAGCACCCCTGTCGGTTACCTGCAGGCCAGTGAGCTCCATCGATGGCAGCGCAGTGCAGGACCTGCTCCTCACCCGAGCGACCCCCTGCCTGTACCAAACCAGCACAACTCCCTGCACCGGTTTCTTCCTGCACACCGGTACTTTCAAGCCCTGTAGCTCCCACCTCCCACTGAGGAACCTACTCCTCTGCTCCAGGCAAAAATCACACCCACACCTGTGACCACAAACACACACCCAGTGGTGTATTTTCTTCATTTTCTCCTTCCCAGCCCCATGGCTGGTGGTACCACCAACCTCCCCAATTCAGAACCCTACTCCCCTCCCTCAGACCAGCCACACCACCCAGCAAAGCCTTCCTCCTTTCATTATATATCGCCCTTTGGAGCTACTCTTGGCAAATTAACTTCCTGTACACGGTTTAGCTCTCCCAAACAAACTCCCTCTATCCTTCAGGGAAATCATCATCCTGCTCCTCCTCAGCTGAGCCAGTTGATTAAACCAAGGCCCTTTATCGGGATCAGATGGGTAGGAACGAGACGATGATCCCTCTCAGACATGGCTAGGCCCAACTGCACGTGTAGGACTCACCAGTCACCCCCTTACACGTCTTCAATCATCAGCGCTCAGTATGACTCCAACGTGGAGCGGAACACAGAAATCACAGTGTGTATTTGATAGTTTTCCATTGAGCCACATTAATTCTATAGATTATGGTGGAATTACACAAGGGATAATTTAGGCTCGGGGAGTTTAATAGGACTACACATATGCTTACAATAATTCATGTGCAAGAATGTTTGTAAGATTATTGTCCGTGTTTCCAAGAAAACAGACTTTGTCTCTTCAGAGCTCTTTTTCCTGAGTTTCCAACTGAAGTCATCAGCGCATGTTTATGATATTACATGTGGTTGCTGAAGAAGTTATTACAATGTCACAAAGAGGATTATGATTTCAGGTGGGGAATAATTCTCGTACAAATCCTCTTTCCATACAAACAGCCTTAGTAATAAGGAATGTAGAAAAATAGGGCAAAGATAAGAGATTTACACATAATGAGCCAGATTGCCTAGCATGCTCCAGCTGCTTTGTACTGCACTGATGGGTTTAAATTTGCTTTGTGTTGTCAGAGCGATGCTAAACAGAATGTGTTTTTAACTACGCTCAAATATTTCTTATACAACCTTTGCCTGCGGGGCATAAGCATATTACTGATCACAAAATAAATGCCAGCGATCACCCCGAAAGATTGGTAGCTTTCTTATCAGATGTTCAGTAGCAGCATAAAAATACTGAACGGTATCTGTGCCCTGCTCAGATGGAGTAAAAAATAAAAATGCTGAATGATTTATTTGAGGATAATTTAAACCCGATTGTCCAGCAAGAAAAGATTATGCCATATTTTTGTCTGTTACTAATCACGGCCATTTTATTTCAAAATTGATGAAACATATAATTTATGGAGCTGAGAAAAGCATACCAATTGTAAATGTCTCAAACTTCCCAAGCCACTGTGTATTGTAGCAAAAATGATTGAGAGCATTAACAAATAAGGTCCTGATCCAACTTTACTTAAGTCAATGGAAACATTTCCAAGGACTTTGGAGGATATTGAATCTAGCCCTAAATCATATGTTCGCTGAGGTCATGAAAGATGCGTTTATCCCAACATGAATGTCTGAAAACTAATGAACTTTCATTATGTTTACGTGAACCGCCATTTCCCTCACCCCATTCTTCAGTTTCCTGCTTCTCTTGCACAGTTTCCTTTTCCCAATGGGTAGTTCAGGCAGTTCTGCTTCCTTTAATTAGGAACAGCCCTGGCTGTTTTCTTTAGAGGCTGTGCAGCAGCGGAGAGGTTCAGGCTGAGCTGATCCGCAGCACCACAGTATAAAACAACCTCCCGTCTGCCCTGCGAGTCCCCCAGGACTGTTACAGCCCCACGGGGCTCCCACCGCAAGTCCGTTGAAAGAGCCCCGTTGGTCTCAACTGGAGTTAGATCAGGCACTTAGTCCCAAATTTTTGCTATGAAGTGGGAGCACAGACCAGTTATTTCTGGGGGGTGCCAAGTATGTGGCTAGGTGGGCCCCAGCTCCAGCAGCCAGTCTTACAGACCACTGTTCAGTACCCAAATAGTCCTACCAGTGGTTCATTTTCTGATTATTGTTTTCAAATTTGTTAAAATTTGGCTGTGTTTGAAAGGTTACTTTGTATGCCCAGGGTTACAGTAATGCCGAAGGAACCACAGTGCCGTACTTTCGGGTCAGTACTTCACTCAATGAACCAAGTGTTGAATCTGTTCTTGATTTCCAGAGCTTTCCAGCGCTCCACCAGCCGTGGCCCACCGCTCGCTGCCAGGAACCATCGCTCCCTGGGCTGGATGATCCCGCTGGTATGCCCAGCATGCAAACCTTAGGTATGCCCTGTGCTTTCCTAAGAGGGACGGGACTCGCTGCAGAGCGGCCCGGTCACCCTCCCCAGCGGTACCCAACACAGCCGGTTCATTAGTGCCTTGACACAGTAAAGGAGTGACCCGTTCCGGAATCCGGAGGTGCTGGCTCTCGCAGGGATGCTCCATGCCCGGAACAAGGAGCTCGAGATGAGCCCATCGTCCTGCTCCACCTTCATCTCACTGCAACCCCTTGTGCGCTTTTTTTTCTCCCCCCTTTTCGCTATCTCCCCGCGTTTTTCAAAGTTTCCCGTGATTTTGTGACCTCTTAAAGGAACTTCAAAAGTAGCTGAAGCCGTCACGCAGCATCACAGAGCTGTGGGCGTGAGCGGTTGAGGCCTTTTCTAGCAGCCGGCTGGTCGCCCCGTGCTCTCCTCTCCGCCGGTGGGCGGACGGGAGCCCCCCGGTCTCGCACCCTCCGGGAAGGGCCTGAGAGAAGCCACCACCATCCGTCCTCCCCGACTTCCCGGACCCTCAGCTGTTTTTCCAGCGTCGTCATCCCCGTCCGGCGGGGGCTTCCCACCGCCTGCGGGGACTTCGCCACCCGGGGGCGACG
>NW_009648332.1:15792792-15827660 GCF_000708025.1 Charadrius vociferus | reverse complement strand
CGTTTTAAACCGGCGGAAGGCCCGCCGGTGACAGCGGCCGAGGCTTGGCTGCCCGGGGGGGCGTGCGCCTTTTGTGCATCGTGTTGCTGAGCGTGTTTTTACCGACTTGTCTTTGATTTTTATATTTTTTTTTTTTTCTCGTATTCTGTGGAACAAGAGGTGTTTGTGTTCGTGTCCTGTCGCACAGGCAGCAAACGGTTACCTGGTGAGAGGAGAAGCCTTTGCAATAAAAAATTACACTGGTAAACAAGTAGGGTTAACTGGGTGCTCTGTATCTTTATTCACAGGCTTAAATTCGAAACGTGGTATTTAATAACTGGTTATTTCACACACACACGTCTGGTTTCAGGCTTCAGCAAATCCCCAAATCCTGTTATACTTGTGGCTGAGTAGAAAAGAGAGGAGGGAGAAAAGTTGTTCACTTTAAACATTGTAATTTATGCAGAAAGTCTCTAAGTTAATATGCTGGAAACTCTACAAAATACACTAGTACTTTTTTTTTTTTTTTATTGGCTTTCTCAGGATGGTTGTGGGGTTCTGCTGCAAAGTTTGATGACATCATGTAACCAAATGCCTTCCAGAGAGATTGCTTCCAACATCTAAGCTTAGTGATTTATCTACACCATTACAATCTAAAAAAAGACAATAAAACATATGTTGTGTATTATTGCATCTGAATTAGGAAGAAAATAAATGTTCTTCTACTTGACAGAATCATGTGGGATTAACAGTGATCCCTTTATGGGGACAAGAATGGGAAGAAGTTCTTTGTTCTTTCTTTCAGTTTCTTATTGTCATCAGCTTCCTTAGGGCCTCCTGAGAGGAATCGTTCCAAGCCTGTGCGTTAACACTGGGTTTGAAACTGGTGTATTTCACACCTTTATGCAAAGGGCCTTCTACTTTGTCTTGGTGAGAGTCTGTTATTTCACTCGCTTTCTTGGCTTTCTTCAATGCAAATATTGCAGAAGGGTGGACGTTCTGTGGCAGCATCCCTTTACTTGTGTGCAGGCTTCTGCGGCAGTCCTTGGAAATGTCAATGCAGCAGTGCCATAAAAAATTATTCAAGTGCGCCAAAGTCAAATGAACTCATCTCTTTTAAAAAAAAAAACAAAAAACAAGCAAACAAAAAACCCCAACCAACCAACAACAAAAAATCCAGCAAAAGATACAGCTTTGAACTTTGAGAATATTTCTCTTACTGTAAGAGATCACATTTCAAAGCAATTATGTTATAGACAGATACACTGTGTATTTCCTAACTAATATCTTGATGGGTCTGTGCATTAAATGTGTTTCTATCTCTCTGATCCTCTAGAATTATACAAAGAATAATGTCTCTGTAAAGATCAGAAATTCCTTTTTCCAGATCCTTCTGTCTCCTAAAGATTTGAAGAACAGCATCTAGTTTCCAACTCCTGGTGGATCATTTTTTGGTACTGATCTTAATCATGCTTTGTAAGACACCGACCTTCGTGCAAACTATTGTGTTATGTTTGGTTTTTTTTAAATGTGGTGTTGGTGTAATGTTTGTAAGTAGCTGTGGCACCTCCCTGCTCAAATGATGGTGAATGTCAGATGCCCTGGTTTTAAATTTTCAGTGCCAAGCCCCAAGCAGTGTTTTTCTGCAGAAAACAGACGTGTTGATAGCTGTGCTGCCTGAGGGCCCAGCTGCGCTGGGCAGAAAAGTCTCTTGGGTTTGTTTTTTACTCTTTATTTTGGCATTTGCTATTGTATTAGTGTTCAGAGAGACCTTTTGTTTGCTATGGTATTTGAATAGATGACTATAACATGTCCTGGTGCTTTATAAGAATTTTGTTTAATTGGTGTTCAAGATTCCATCTCTAAGCTTAAAATCTTTGTTTAGTTTGGTGTTTAGGGCTTTTTTCTTTCTTTCTTTTTTTTTTTTTTTTGTCCTTTTGAGGCTCCACCCTTCTCTTGTTTTGCTCCTTACCTTAGTTCACACCGATAAGGTGTCTGGTCTCTGTTACGGATCTCTTTTCCTCGTTCCTACAAAGGAAGGATGGAATTTGTGTACTGGTTCCCAGCTGTAAGGAAACTTGTCTGCATGAGAAATGTGTAGGTAGTCAAACTAGTGTAATCCCTTTGAAGCTGATTCCCTGTTTACTTGAGATCACAGAAGATATTTGATCCAAAACAAATATTCAGTGAGGAGCCCTTTAAGCTGATTGAAATGGATAGTTTCTTCTGCAGGCAATAAATAATTTTCTTCTTAAGCAATGGGAGAGTTTCTGCAGCATATGAGGTTAGCATAGCTTGAGATGGTGATGCAATTAGACAAAGCTACATACTAATGTTATATTTGTCTCTGATTTACAGCAGAGGTAGGTAAGAAATAAGCAGAAGCTTTTGCACCATTGTCTCAACGCATAAGGCGTGGAGTGAACAGGAACGCCAGGCAGGAGAAGGAGAGGTCCCAGTTCATTCAGCTGCTTCCTAGTGACCCCACCCTTCCCACGGAAACGGTATTTGCATCGGGCAGGCATTTATCTTCTCCCTCCCTTTATGCTTGGTACGCTGCCAGTTTCATCTCCATGTGAGAGGAAGGATGGGCAGAAATATGGTCTGTATGGGGAGTTAAACTTTGCATAGCATTTGGCTGTCCTGTGTCTTGACTCTAGCCTCTGACCTTCCTTCCCTCTGTCAGGAAGCTGGCACTCATCAGTACCATTTTCCAAACTTTTTAAAGACGGCAGAGTCGCTGAGGTGAGTTAGTCTGTCCCTGCAGCTGCCACCCTGAACGGTCAAGCGCTGGTGATATGGAAAAGGCAGGGAAATAAACTTTTTAAACTGGAAGCTGTTAAACAAATGAAGCCTGTAAACAAAATACCTCCTACTTCGCAAGTGTGCAGGAGGGCAGTGGTACTTCCTGCTTTCCTTCTCCAGGGCAAGTACGGATTAATGAAAAAGAATTGAAGTCTGTGGTGAATAATACTAACCAGTCCTAGGTATGATTATTGTGTTTCTGCTGAAACTGCTGAGGAGAAAATTCTTGTACTGTATTTCACTTGCTACAGGCCAAATAAACAGTTTTAATTGCCTTGTCCAGAAATTACTTTTATGAATATTTTTAACTGGGAACAGGATTTGAATCATTAACTTTCAGTTTTTTTCAATAGCTAGATGAAGTTTTGGCTGCCTGTAGTTGGACTATTAGGCCCTCTCCTCCCTCTTTCTCAACCCTCCTTTCAAAACAGTAATAATATCCTTTTCCTTCTTAAAATGTAACTGTTCCTGCTATACACTTGGTTTACCATTCCGTACTCCCTGTAGACTATTTTCCTTTAGCAAACCTTTAGGTTTACTCACTGAATTGTATGAACCTTTGGTGAGAATGTTTCTGCTGATAAAGTGTATTTCTATTAATCTTCTCTGAAATGATGTAATCAAAATGGAGACTGTTTTGGATAAAGGCAGTGAAAACTTACGCTTTGAGAGCACAGGTGGATATCTTCTGTGATAGTAACTGATGGTACAGGATGTCTGCATTCCCCTTCTCTTGTATGTAGATGTCTATATAGCTTTTAAGGAAACAGTATCTTTAATTTACAAGCTTTGGATTAAATTCAGGTGTTTAGTTTAAAATAAAATCAGCCTGCATGACCTTTTCTATGACACAAATCTTCAGTTTGTTGCACGGAGACTAAATTAAAAATCCAATATTTTGGTGCTGTCAGAAATATTATAATAGAAATTTATACACACTGAGATTTTACAAAGGGAATTTCAAAGGAAATAGAAATATTTTACAAGATGAAGCACTGAACTTCAGTTTACTCCAATTAGTTCATGATTTCTGCTGGTTGATCATAGTGCTTGAAGTTAACATTTACTAGCTGAATATCAGTTTCAATGTGCCTAGCACCGAAACTTTTCTTTATGTCCAATTTCTGTATTTCCAAAGAACTGTGACCTTTTTTTTTCCAGCTGGATCCAGGCTTTAGTAACAGATCTGCAGTTCAAATGAACAACTTCATAAGTTCGTCTTTTATATTTACTTTTGGTGTCTTCCAGAAATCTCTTGGTTGCTTAAAACACATTAGTGATACAAACAATGGAATGTGTATTTTGTCAGTTAGTCTTAAGATGCTTTTTCTTGATGTATCAGCAACCACATGGTGAGGATTCTCCAACTCACTTACAATATCCCTGCTGGTTACTTCTTTCTGATGCTTAGTTTTACCTTGACTGACAATATTAAATTTCAGTAACTTGCTTTCAACAATACTTCCTAGAAAATGGTCCTGCTGCATGCTTCCCTCCACTTCCAAATCATGCAGGGTTCCTTTTCTGGGCAGAAGCCTCTTGTGCTTCCGAGAATGTGTTTGCCACCTCATTTGCTGAAACATGAGTTTAGCCTTTTGCTGGAAATTCTGCAGAAGATTGTTATTTTTTTTCAAAGAAACCCAGTGAAACACTACCTTTATTAAGCTGCAGTAACCTATTAATTTGTATTCTCCTGGTGTAAGATCCCATGTGTGAAGAGTTCTCATCGATTGAGAAGTTGTATTAATGCAGTAGCCCTAATCAATAGCTAAATGTTTTGGTTAGTTTTTTTTTTTTTTAAAGGAGGAAAGTATTCCAGCAGTGGAGAATGTTAACTGCAGTGTGGTTATTCGTCTTCATCCTTTACTGTCTACCTCAGTGTGTCTGCTTGGTCCATCTCTATGTCTAATCCATTTTCTGCATCCACTGTTACTATCTCAGGACAGGTCTGCTCTCTTGAGCACGTATCAGGTAGAGGTTTCCAATTCTATGGCCACTTCAATAGAAGTATGAATACTACAGCAGTAATAAGTAGACCTACTAAAGGGTACAAACTGATGCCGATGACACGTATGTAAGCATTGAGTTGATAGTTCCTACCTATGATACATCTCTTCTTATGATAAGCAGAAGCAAATAATTTGCCATGGAAGCACTTCCCTTGCCAGCAACTTGGATGTTAGCGCCCCTGCCATCTGCTTAAAGCCTCCTGTGTTTGTCAGCCAAGCATTGCCCATTCTGCACACTTGCCCAAGCCTACAAATGAGGAGGCTTGCCTTTGGGAGCTCTTACGCAACCCCACTAGGTAGACATATCCTATATCCAGTTTCACTGGTCAGTAGTCCCCGAGTAGTTGAGATGAAACAAACCTGTGAAAGCAGCTATCCTAGTGACATCTGGCAGTTGTTGCTGTAAACCACTGACCACAGGATTTGATTTCTTTTTCTCAATGGTTTAAATCCCCAGTAAACCTTGGCATGCCATTGCCAAGTTGACAGTTGTCTTTTGGAATCCTCATGTGTCTCAAAACTGTCACTTGGAACAGCGCACAGCCATTCCTGAACAGCGAGACGGGTATCGCTGCCCTGCATTAAGCCCTGTGCGAGGGATGTAATTTCCAGTTCTGTCTCTTGGCTTACACCATTTTTTCAGGGAGGAAAGTGATGAATGGCCAATGGCATAGCCGGGATTAGCTACCGCTGCCTCATGAACATCAAAGCAGAGGTGGAACACCACGCCAGTCCGCTCCTGTGCGTGCGTGAGGGCAGCACAGATAGAAACCACCAGTGCTGCCGCCAGCAAAGCACGGTGCCTAAGTAAATTCAGAGCGAGCACATTTGCTGTAAACTTTTGTTATGTTTAACCTTAGGAGGCACACTGTGTCTGCACTTTCAAATTTAAAGCACTTTCTGGGAATTTATAAAATGTATTATAACGACCTTGTTTCTGGTAGATTAATAAACTTTTACTAAAACTTTTACTGGTGATAGAAAAACATAAAACTTGCTGAGGTTAACATTTAAAGGCATAGGGTAAGTATCAAGTCTTGCATCTTTTACATGCAAGCTCACAGTATACCTCCTATGGCCAGAACACCTCTGAAGAAAGCAAATAGAGTTTGAGAGAGTCACGACAATTAAATGGGATTAGTAGTCTCAGAAAATAAAAAGTTTAATTTGCATTACAGTAATGCTTGCTTGTTCAAAACGTACAAATGAATGTGCTTTTTGCATGGGTTTGGAGTTAGACTTAGTTTAGAATTTAGAGAAAAATACCTATTATATTCTTGTTGCTGAGTCAATACTCTTAAAAGATAGATGGATGGATGCATGCATTGTTTTGGGATAATGGCATGTCAGTGATTTTTTTTCTCACCTTGGCTTTTTTTTTGTAAAAACATTAATTTGGAGGCTTTTTCTTGCCTCCGAATAATTTATAATTTGCCTTGGAGAATAAAGGATAGAAACTTCTTTGTACTCAGAATTGTTAGCTTCTGTAGCTATGTAACACCGTATACACTGTGCATCTGACACGTCCTTTTAAGGCAAACTTTGTAGAGATTCCCATCCCCTATGGAACTGTACAGGAAAGGCCTTCAGTAAAAATGGGCTTGAGGCCAGGACACGTAGGGCAATTTGAAACAGATTTTTTCTAAGTGAGATCATGTGAAAATCCTTCTTTTTTCTTTGAGAGGGACTCTTTTGCTTAAAAACGCTTTTTGTAAATATCTGATTCTAAACAACTGTTAACTTGTATAACTATATTCAGCAGCAAATGCTTTCTTTTGGGTAAATATTTTTGGTTTTGCAGTAATGCCTCAGAGAGTAACTTATGTTGTTGTTTCTATTTAGTGTGATTGAATTACAGTCTTTTTCTCAAAAACAGTTTACTTTCTTCAGGTGGGTGGTTCTATGTTGTTGGGTTTTTTCTTTTAAAAAAACAAACAAACAAAAACCCCACCATACCCCCCCCCCCCTTTTTTTTTTTTTTTTTATTTGGTCCCCCCTCCTTACACCAGTGCAGAGTTTAGTAGATATTCGGAGGGGAGACATAGCTAAACTTCTTGTTGCTTATATAAAACCATCTCTGACCTAAAGCAGATACGATTCTGGATGTATAAATTACAACGACACGACGGCGTTAGTCGCACTGGAGGAGCTGGCAGTAATACAAGACCATTACAGCGAGGCACAAAGTGCTGCTGTCACAGCTACGGTCTAGTGCCCTGTTTGGACTCTCACCAAACCGCCTTACCCAGCCCCAGCGGCTGGGCCAAGCGCGCTTTAAGCCTTGGGAGTCTGAACTTGCTCTGCTCACTGGTCCTCGCTCACTCCTGGAAACTGGACTTTTAACCGTTCAGCGCCTTTGCTGCTTCCCTTCCAAGTCTTAGCCCTGGTCTTCTGGGGTCCAGACAGGATTTTTCTTGAGGATTTTCTTTAGGCAGACATCCTTTTGGTTACAGAGTAATCCCTAAGAGGTATAGGGAAGTGAAACTGTACGTGGTTTGTGCATACACCCTGCAGGACTTGAACACCAAGTCTTTTCCTAGATTTCGGCAGAAACAAAGTATTTCTGCACTTTCTTGCTGTTCTGAAATGCTTTCATGAAGGTGGGATCTGATCTACTGCAAGTCCTACCTGGCAAAATTATAAATGGATTCGAAACAAACCTTCCTACCCTGCATTGTGCGTTTGGACCATGGCTCTTCCCAGAGTAAAACCGGACATTGCTACTATAAAAACCTTACTTTGCTTTCCTGCTAAGAAAGCTCTCCTGTAATATTGCTTTCCTGTTGATGTTTCCAGTGCTACAGCCTCTTATTTATAGACATAGAGCATCATCTTAGTATTCCTGGTTTTGCTTAAATAAGAGTAATTTAACTGAAAAGTATTTTTATATTGTCCCTAATCAATTGACTAAATGCCTTCCCAGCAAAAGATAAGGCACAACAGACGCATGCATTGGGGAAAGGATTTGGTTATATTCAAATGTTCATGGTGAAAGCCAGCGCTGACCTCGCTGCTAACATGGGCCCCACCACAACATTTCCCTCCTGCCTTGAGCACGGACAGAGCTCGAGTCAGAGCTCAGGCTGGTACACACCAAGCAGAAGGATGGGCTGGAGCAGGACCTGTACTGCAGCGCCTGTCGAGATTCTCACCGCCTGACCAGCCTGAGCTGCTGCTGCTTTGGTTACCTTTATAAGACTGCGTGGGATCAATTTGAAGTTAGGTTATGTATCGCAACTGAAAGTCAATACAGTGTTAAGTCAATGACGCATATGTAATTCAGATGCATACCTAATGTTCCAAGACTAAATGTTCTTTGCTTATTTTTGCAAGAAACTGTCCCATTACCTTGCTGACATCATTGTATTAATCATCCCCCAATAAAAGTAAAATGTACGAGTAACTTCCTAAGAAAATAAACACTATTGCCTTTTTACTATCGTCTGTCTTGATAGCGTCCTTTATCATTAATACATGATGGAATGAAAATGTTTGTGATATGGAAAGATGATATGTGAAAGAATCTAGCAGGTTTTAGTAGAAAAATTAACAAAAAAGCTGTGAGATTAAACATCAGAGATAAAGAACTGGTCTTTGAATGGATGGAAAAGAATTGGAACAAGACATAACTAGCAAATTTAAGAGTTCAATCAGGGCATCTGAGAATTTTGTTCTGTAGAAGAATAATGGAACCTGAAATACTTCAGGATTGGCACCTCCCTCACACATCATTTGTAATACAGCATTGCCCACACATACTGCTGCTTTTGTATTTCAAACCTACAGTGAATTCAGGTGTGCAACGTAATGAGACTACAACTTATCTTGCAGTATCCAGAGTTTTGGAGGCAGTGTATATGTCCCCCTTCCCATCTCTAGCAGTGCTAACTGTTCTTTCTGCTTAATTGCTGAAAAACGCTGGTTTGGAAGTTATTACAGAGTGTTTAACCAGAACCCCTTACTTAGGAGTCTGACTGTCTTTCATACTTTAACAGTCGTACTTTCTTTTGTACTCATTATAAACTTCAATATAGCAAGCTTATGGTTTGACTTTTACGTAATTTAAACTACATTTTCATTAAATAAAAAGTTGAGCTAAAAGTTAATCTAATCATAAACTTTTTTAAAAATATCTCTCCAGCTGTCTGTTGTACAGATTTTTTGATGTATGTAAAACTGCCTATAGGATCTATGTAAATTGCAAGTACTCTGTCTTACTTTTCTTAGACTTCAGTAATTTTCTAAATTTCAATGGTAGGCCTTTAAAGATGGATATTATTACCAAATTAAGTAAACATTTTCTAATGTGTTTATGGTAATCACTTTTTTAATAGCACATTAATTGTAGACTGTATTCTTTTTATAACTCTTTTTATGTGGTTAAAGCACAACTTGCCTGGGTGGCCATATCCAAAATATTTTTTGATGTTTCCTGGAATATAGTCAATATTGTGTATCACCTACTGAACTTTACCCGGTCAAAGATATACCCCAGGGAAGGGGACGGGGGGCAAGGAGCAGCAGAGGCAGATTATTATGTTTCATTCTTTGTACTGAATTCACTTTTCCAGTTTTATTTTATTTTTTTTGATGGTGGTAAAGCAAAACAATAGTATGAAGCAGCTGATATGCAGGATCTTCTAAATCTTAGGGTGTGACATCTGCTTTTCTTGTGCTTCTGCTAAAAAACCTAGATATGGGGAAAATTACTTTAACCAGAAAAATGAGCTATATATGAATTGAGAGATGTTGGATCTACTACCTGTATGAAAGATAAATCTAGGCAGACTTTGCTATCTAGTAGAAGCTAAGGAACTTCAAGGAATCACGTCTTTCACATAAATTACAAAAAACACAGATTGAATCATTTTGTGCAAGGATGAAGTGGTGGTAAGAGAGAGAGAAATCTGTTTTCCTTACGAATGCTTACCACAGGCACCTCAGCCTGTTCAGCTAACGTGTGTTCCTGGAATTAAATCAGGGCAGGCTGACAGGCAACCAAATATGATGGGAGCAGTCTGTGAGAAACACTGAGCATGATTAACTGGGAAATGCCCATTCCCTTGAGACCTGCCATGTCATCTGGTTCATTTTTCAGTCAAGCCTTTGCCCAAGTGGCAGTGAGCAGTCAAGGGTCTGAGCTTATTGGGTGAGGGCAAAGGTGGTGTGAAGGCAGCAGAGTCTTGAGGTTTACCTTTGAAAAAGGTACTGAGAAAATGCAGCATGGACTGTGCCTTCACTGGAGAGGGAGCAGGGAATGTCCATTTTGAGTAACTTTTAGCAAACCTTGCATTGACGGACTTCAGTGTTCTTTAGATAACTTTGAGAGGTACGTTTGAGTTACTGATTAGCCGCTTGCTACTGTAAAACACAATTCCTCTGTTGGGAAGCAAAGAGGGTTTGAGGAAAAGAAAAAAAGGTGTGGAGAGAGACTCGGACTAATCAGATTTTGTGGTCCTATTCAGAAGGTGAAGTTGGAAGACTTGTCACCACAGTTGGACCTTGGGGAAGGGCTACAGAGTCACAATATAGTTTGCTTGCAACGTGACATATTTTAAAAGCTGTTCTATTGGGGGAGAAAAATAAGTAAACTTGAAAGAATATATGATTTCCCAAGTTGCTATAGTAGTAGTAGGTTAGAAATGTATTTTAAGAAAGATACAACGATCATTAATGTTACTGTTTCTGTTTGCAGGCTCAGTCCAGCCTTTGAGAACTATGGTTCCACCAGAGTTACAGTAGAAATCCTCTCAGGACACTTCCTGGGTTAATACTAGGAAAACTAGGTTTTTTCAGAGCCTTGGGTTGTGTGGTTTTTTGGGTTGGTTTGTGGGGTTTTTTTTGTTGGTGTGTTTTGGTTTTTTTTTCTGTTTATGCACCAGATTGTTCTGGTTTTCCCCCCACAAAACAAGAGCAACTAGGTATCAGTGAAGTCTGTGATACAGCCGGTCACCAGTATTTGCAGTGCAGTGCTGAGCAGGCTGTTTCAGAAGCCGTCACCGCTGGGGGTGTCGGACCCTGCCCAGGTTTGCTGTGTCGTATCAGAGCTCAAGCCAGCCATACCGGGGGCGGGTGTCAAAGCAAGAAGAATCTATTCTCCTCAGGGAATAACAGGCTTTTGTGATTCGGGTTGGATCAACACTGTCTTAGCTGAGAAGCAGCTTCGTATCCCAGTGCTTTTTAATATGAAACCGGCAATGATTTCAAAGAATACGTAGTGAGTATTACTGAAACCTTGTTCTGTGAAGAAATTTAAACTGTTCAGCAATATACAGACTGAAGATACAGTGCAAGGGGACTTGATATTGAGAAGTATAAATGTATGGTGGCAGGACCACAAGGTGCTACAGTTGAAAGCTGATGACTAAGGAGAATTGGAGTTGTAAGCCAGAAAACTCTGACTATGACAAGAAATGATAAGAACAAGAAACTGTGAGAACGGATTTGACTGAGTGACAGCGTTGCAGTAGCGCAGCTGCAGAGGATGAGGGGGAAGCAGTATGCAGTCCGAAGGCAGGCATACAGCTGAGCTGTTAGTGCACTCAGAGGGAAGAGATGGTAGTGTTTGCTCCTTGAATAGCTTGCAGGCTGTCACAAAATCATACTGGAGAGCCAGGGAGCAGAACACTCAGTTCTTCCAGCCTGCTGATCTGGCAACGAGCGCCATGCACAACTACAGTTGTCTTACTTTTAAGATGACTTGGAAACTTTGAGGCATAGCTTGTTCTTACTTCACAAAGTTTAAACTGGTGACTACAGGAAGAGTGCCGGGAATTTTGGATTAGTGCTCATCCATCCCTCCTTTAAAGACTGTAGCCTAAGTTTTGGTTTACAGAGAAAACAGTGAGATGTTGGCAACTTATCAATTATGCTACACATAACAAAAAAAAACCCTCAACTGTTGGATATTTAAGCAAAATGGATACAGCTGTAAAATCTTTGTGCTAAGTCATGTAGTGGGATATAGTGAGATCTTTCAATATTAGCATTAACACAGTATTCTCTGCCTTCCTGTACTATAGTCCATAATGACAGAAGATGATAACATGTTCAAATACCAGAGCATTCTTAATGGTGGCTTTCAGCTTTCGAAGTTTTTGTCTGGATTTTTACATTCCCTGTATCTTTGGGTTTCTCACGCACAAATATGCCTCCTCTGAAATGTGCTTTTGTATGCAGTCCTGGTCAACATACATGACATTAACAGGGAATTTTAATTTCCCTCATGATGAAAGGTCATTGGGTTGGTAGCTCAAAGGGCAAGAAGCTCCACTTGACAATAACCTTGGTACTGTGTCACTCCCTCTTCTCACCCACTTTCAGTAAAAATCATAACTTTGTGTTTTCCTCACTGTCTTAGGTTCTCTGTCTCAACTTAAAGGGTATGCTATCCATTCTATGACTAAATAACCCCTCTGTTGGCACACAATTAGAACTGTTCTGCAGAACAATGCTCTCCCTTACCTCTGAAGCTGAAGATTGGATATGTACAGTAATCTATTTACCCCACAGAATTTTAACCAGAAAGTTTTAACTCAGTTGTATAATTTAAAAAAATCTAGAAGACTATTCTTCCTGCTTATGAGAAGAACGCTTACTGTCCTGTGCCTTTTTCTTGGTCATTTGCATAACCAGTAAGGTCTTAACACTTTTTTTTGTCCCAGACGTTTTGCTGCGTAAAGTCTAGATGTGAGATTCAGATCGGTGTTCTGTAACAGCAGGTGATGAACAGAATGGGGCAGCTCAGGTGCCAGTAGCTGGAATGGCTGTGTAGTCTGCCTCACTCCCACTTCTGAGGATTAAGGGCTTCCGAGAGCTTCTGTCTTGATACCAGGAGATAATTATGCTTTTGTCTTTCCCCATAAAGCCTTAAAAAGGGGAGGAGAAGGATCTCATCGCAAACTAGTGCCAAGCAAACAATAAAGAAGTATCAGCGTTGATATCTTTGGCCTCTGCAAGGCAAATTGCTCCTGAGGGTAGTACTTATTTCAATGCAAAGGATGTTTGTAGGCACCACTGAAACCATAAAAACTCAGTTTCACTCAGTTCAGAATTAATAAAAATTGAAAAGTTGATCTAGGAACAAATTGCTGCTTAAAATTGAAACTGTACAGCTTTAGGTCTTAAAAGCTGGAGTTTTCCTTTAGTTATCTTTATTTGTTTTCAGTAGTTTATGACCTAAATGTATAAAATTAACATTAAAACCCCTAGCTAGACCTGGATTAAATTCAGTACAAGATGAATATGCTCCCATATTTGTTAGAAATCCAGTAAGCTTTCTTGATTTTTTTTTTTTTGACTAAGAAATAAGTAATTTTGTGTCACTTTAAACAAGGATATGGGTCGCACCAGATTTCTCCGTATGAGGAATATTAACATCTAAAACTTAGGGCTTTATTTGTTTTTCTGTTCACTTTGGTGAAAAAATATGTGTGTAACTTCTTCATATATGCTATCTTGGAGTAAAGTCCTGGCAATTTCTTTTACTGTACCTGGCTCTGTACTTTATTTACCTTGGAAAACAGCAACATACAACCTATTTTGCTGCACTTTTATAGGTATAAAAATCTTAGGTTTTGTTGACAAACACAGTTCCTGTGATAGAGTTGTTCACTCACGTTGACAAGCACATGCTTTTATTATTAAAGCTTTTGACCAGAGAGCAGTTTCTTCATATGCTCACTAGTACTTTAAATTTAGTGTGCTGCACATTAAAGGTTTGACCCCTGCTGTGGGGACATAAAGCCTGAAGCTTTAGTCAAAAAGCTTCATCAGAACTAAGAAGCGCGAGCTGTTGTGACATGGCGAGTAACTTATAAAGCAGGTATAAAAGATAAAACTTTAAAACTTTTCTGTTTCTATGTGTTTTCTGTTTGTTGGTCCCATTGACTTGTAAAAAGCCATGCAGTGTGCTTAAACTGTTTCTTGAGGTACTGTTACAGTATTTTTCCATAGTAGCAGCAATACAGACAGCTGAACTCTTAAACTGGAGATCTGGCATACACGTAGCCCTTAGTGTACAGTGTGTACCGCATAATTTGGAAAAGATTAGTATAAAAGGACAATTGAAAGTCCATATGATATAATTTATGGTGTGAAATACTGGTTAACATCATCACTCAAACCTAACATGCTACAGGCACGTTGAGTAACTTCAAGGGACACAGACAGATCATTAAAGTTGGCCAGCATAACTTCATTTGTTTCCAGGAATCCATACACTTGATAAAAACAGTGATGATTGCTGTTCTTGTACTACAGATGGAGGGAGGGTTTTTACACTGTAAGAGGTCCCAAACAGGAAAGTCCTACCTGAACAGAACAGGAATCCAAAGGAATGCCAAAGGAATCAAGTTTAACCCAAGGATTCTAGCCCGAGGCATACGTTGGCATAAACGTATGTATATCAGCTTGTAATAGGCAAGTCACACCTACTCTTTTCCTCCTGCAATCCTACATCGCTTATGATTTTGACCACTTGTATAAACTTCAGTTTCCTTTCAAAGATATTTCAAACTCTTACATCTGTATCTCTGAAGCGTCAACAAAGAGAGTAGCATTTACAACTTTATTTATCTTTGAAGATTTGTCAGAACATAGTAAAGAAATTAATAGTTGGCTTCCTGCTATCTCGTTTTAATGGATATAAAGATTTTATAAAACTCTGCTACAATTGAATCTTTTCTACAGTGTTCTGAAACCACAGCTTTTTTTCACAGCACTGATGATGTATACTTTGAATGAAGCTGCTTAGCTACTGCTTTCATCTTTAAGTAAACGATGTTTTCTTTTGCTGTGGACTTGTAAGATTTAAGTATCTTCCATGAAAGTTCAGTACTTAAAAAGGATCAAATGTTGGCATGTTGATTAGTAGTAATGGAAAAAGCCATAAAATTTTTTCATTTATATCAAAGCTTCCAGCTTCCCCTCATAGATAGCAATCAAAGGAAAACTGGAACAACTCTGATGGACATGTGGAAAATATGAAGTATTTGCTAACTTAGTGTTACATAAGTTCTGTTTGTGCCATCGGGGGTAAAAGAGCTAAGACTTCAGAGTAAGCGTAAGGTTGCCTCCCTTCCGGTAGTACCTGACGTGCCACTCTCCCTGTTTAACCTCTCTTGGCACACGTTTAATACCAAATTCTAAAGTTTCTGTGTCTCTAGCTTTTCAGGTAGACTGAGTACAATTTTCAAAAAAACTGTCATCATTCTTCACTATTTGTAACCTAGTTTCCCACCGGTTCAAAAGTCAGAACAAAAACTTGACTTAAATATAGTAAAATTATACAGTAGCGAAGACAATTCTGAAAACTAGCAGATTTAATAGCAATGCTTTTAGTGGCAGTAGAACAAGTTTCCTCACATGTATAAGCACTTTTTATTTCCTATCTCCAGATAAACACTGTAGTGATACCCCACGACAATTTAAAACCTCTTGAAAAACTCAAGATTTGAACACATGGTAAAGTACTTCAACATAAAGTAAATATTTTTCAGGACAAGTGATAAAATTCCATCTGACTACTTCTAGGGGCAGCAATTTAATATTCAACTCAGTAGTAATCACACATATGGAATGCACTTAGCATTAAATGAGGAAAATTTTTGCCATTTTTTTCCTTTATATGCTTGCCAAGAAAGATTAAAGTAGCCACACTTGCAGAAGTCTTTAAGGTTCTCGCTCTTACTGGCTTCCATATTTACTCTTTTTTAATATGGGGAGGGAGGAGATAGAATGATCTTTAAAACGTGTCTCTTGGTGGCATGATCACAGACTTAATTTCCTCTTTTTAAAAACAAAAAATGATTACCAGTGCTTAAGAATAAATAAAGTTGTAAAAAGGTAATTCCAGTTGTATTCCAGACTATTCCAACTGCAGGATGGCTAAACTATGACTTAGCATCGTCTTTAAGCTATACTGAAACAGAAACTGCCTGCGTTTTCAGGAAGCACAATGTTTGTTACATTTCTAACTAACTAAAGAATCATGGAAGAGATTAGCTTAAACCCCACTCTGTAGCCACATACACGTTAGAACTGTGATTTTAACATAGTATGAACTATCAACATACAAATGACCAGCCCAAATTGTCTGTTTTCTTCTAACTGGAATATCGGAATATACCAAGTTCTCGCCTTTCTACAAATCCTGTTTCTTCTTTTGAACTGGTGTACAGAAATATATTATCTACTGTATGTCTTGTCTGTACATGTAACTTAAGATTTTGTGGGTGAGGTCACTTGTGTAAGATCTCTGTAGGTTCTCTAACACATAAGAGGAGTATGATGCTATGTATAAGTCTTTTGGGGATGCTCTGGGATCCTACTTCTTTGCGTAGATAGTTACTTTCACACAGAATAATAACTGACCCAGTTATGTCCAAGACTGCTGCTCTTCTATAAGTTTGAACAAGCTAGGAGAGTTCTGCCAAATGTTACTGGGAAGACAAATTAAGGCTGTGATCACATAAGCTTTGTTTCCATGGGAAATAAAAATAGCTATGGAGAGTAGTTTGTAAGCTAATCACCAGGTTGGGAAGGAGAAAGATGATAACCAGCTTCCTCATACACCATTTTCAAGACATTAACCTTTCTGGTAGCTCCTCAGAAAAAGGGGCTACCCATCCTTTACCATTATTATACCATCACTAAAAATGAGGAATGTGGTTGTGTTGCTTCTGGTGCTAAAGTTAAGAAACGTGCAAGAAGACTTATCTGTCACTCAAGAGACAAAAATGCAGTGGCTTCCTCTATAAAGCTGTGAACTTTCAGCTAGCTTTTCCAGTCTGCTTCTCATTGTAGCTATCTAATATCCAAAAGATGTGATTTAAAAAGTCATGACGTTTTCCTCACACTAGGCAGTATTACCTGAGCTTTCCTCCTCTTTTCTTCAATGAGAAAAGGGGTGTCTTGATTATTTTAGACCAGCTTTGGTCTAAGCACTGAGGTACTTGTCATTTTGTGCAGAAAACTGCGCAAAATTTTACACCTTAATCAAGATCTGAATAAGGGGTTACTCAATTATCCTCATCTGTAACTGAGGCACCATAGCACCACTATTACAAATAGTCCAAGGAAAATAAGTATTACTCAGAGAAGTTTTTGAAGTAAAGCCAGAGATACAGGAATTTTCCATTCCCAGTAGAAGAAAAACAGAGAACAGAATACTGTAATTTTTAGCTTGGTCAGTTTGGAGTTGGGGATTACTAACGCTAGCCAAAATGTAGCAATTGCCTCTATCCAAGTAATTCAGATAGGGTGGAATTACAATCTCCTGCGGTATAAATAGCTGCTAATATCTGGCCTTTCTGGGCGGAAGTCTAAGATGATATGTAAAAAGTCTGAAATTCACATTTTGATCTGGCTTTACGCGAGTTTCTTGTTAGGCATTTGTAAGCAACTGAAGGTAGCTGAGCTGATTTTCCGTTAATTAGAAATACCGCAAGTACATTCTGTGCTTGCCTGTCAGGTTTCTCACGGATAGCTCCCTCCTTCCCCATCCTGCTCGCTGACCCATGCGGGACAACTTCTAATGAAGGTGGAAAAGCGTTGCCAACCTCCACACTAGTGGGGGGGTTATTTATGCCATAAAAGTCTTGTGCTTGGCTAACTTGTTTTGTTTGCAGAAAGAGCAGCAGTGCTTTCAATGACATAATCCCTTTTCTCCAACTTGCCAATATTGAAAAGTATTGCAAGAGTAACAGGGTTAGGCTGAAGGAAGTTTGAGCTGCTTTTCAGTCTCTTTGGGCGGAGGGGGATGAAGGGCAGAGTGAAGCATGGACTTGTTAGCTACCAGCATCGTTGACGTTTTTAAGCATTCCATTCACGTGGATTGATTCCTAGTGACTGAAGAACAAACTGACACACCGAGTAGTGAAGTCTGAACATCTGGAAAAAGGAGTTCTTAAGTCACCTTGCTAACAGTTCTGGGCCTCTGGTGCTGTTAACTTCAAAGACCATTGCAGGTTTTATCTCTTTGCAATTAAGACATGAGATCACAGATTATTCCATTAGAGTCTTCCAGCAAAGCCAAAGAAAAGAGAAATAACAGGCATACTACAGCTTAAGTTTAAAAAAGCCACGCACACAACCCCCAGCAAGATAACTCTTAATGTTGTAGCAACAAGGGGAAAACTTACTAAGTCTTGTCCATTAATCATAACTAGCTTAAAAAAGCAAACCCACCATAATCTTAGGCTGAATAACTTCAAATCTGTTTTATAAAAGTTCCCGTGTAGAAATCTACACCTGAGCAGTAGTACTGACGGCATGGGAATTCAGAATTCTTGTGTTCATAATATACTATTTCACTTTTTTACTTCCCACTGAAGTACAACTAGAATATTTTTTTCCAAAGAGTCATCATTCCTCTGCAGCTGTCAAAAGACTATCCACAAGCTCCAACAATTCTTACAGTAGGACGAACTATTAAGTGCTTCAAAGTGCTATTTGCAAATGAACATCTGGTAAAACCATAAACATTATAGTAAAAAGGATAAAAGACTTAAGTCTGTGCTCTGATATTTAAAATACAGTTTAAAATCCAGCAATAAAATTACTGGATAGATGGTATAGCATACTCTTTGAATGGATTTGGGGAGGGGGGAGAAGAGTTGCAGTTTTCTCTCATGAAGTAACTTTATAACTGCTTGTGTTCCAGATTGCCCTGAAATATGACCCCCAGATAGAAGAAGATCTGCGTAACTGGATAGAAGAGGTTACAGGGCTGAGCATTGGTGCAAACTTTCAACTGGGATTAAAAGATGGCATAATCTTATGCGAGTAAGCATTTATTAAGTTAACCTTATTTTTAGCAATTTTCCACTTTTGAGGAACTAAGGAGGGACTTTCTGAAGACTCCCCTTAAAATACATCAACAATAATAGTCAAAGATAGCTGACAGTAGGGTGGGAGACAGCTTCTTTGACACTGTGGAAAAGAACAAAAACTTAAATCTCCTTTATGTTTCAGCAACGGTTTCTAAGTATTTCTAAATTTAACAGTGAAGCGCTTTTCTATAATAATAAAATGGCACACAAAAATTCTCATGGTCTGTTAGACTCATGAGACCTGAGATCTGAGCTAGGCACTAGGCACTCTGTATAAACCAAAAAAGTAACCATTTTGATGAAACTAATGCAACTAATAAAGCACGAGTGAAAATATTATTTAATGCCTGCACAGATGGTATAAGGATAAGATTTATTGTTTAAGCATTTCCCTTTTTTTCACCTCCCCAGGCTTATAAATAAGCTGCAGCCAGGATCAGTGAAGAAAATTAATCAATCAAAACTAAATTGGCACCAGGTAAAACAAAAAAAAACCCCAAAATACACCTCTAACCCCTCCAACCCCTAAACAGTTCTTCTGTTCTGTATTAACAAATTTGCTGTGAATATGGTACGCCTTAATTCTTTATAGCACCAAGTTTTGTATATGATATGTTCACAACAGTTGAAGATAAATGCTGTTAACATATGCAGTAACAGAAAGCAGCTATAGTTGAGATGGCTCCTAAATGGCAGTTGAGTATGCATATTTAATAGTGCATTAGGTGAAATTTCAGATGGAAAATGAACATAGAAGCCTACAACAAGGCCTTTTTCCAAGTTAAAAAAAAGCTGTTAACTTTTTAAATTAAATTACAACTGGAGTTTTCCATCCAGACAGTGCTGCAAGGTGTTAGGTCCAGCTTGCCTGTACCTGGACATCAGTGTATGAAGTGTCCTCCTGAGAAAGCAGCTGGGGAGGGAAAGGACCTGAACAGTCTCGGAAGAAATGGTTGTGTAACAGAACTCAGAAAACAATATGGTGCAAACTACAGTATGTATTTTATTTCAGTATATCCAGATTTGATTTCTTACGAGTGCTCTATCTAGCACTTCCTCCCACAAGGGACTATCAAAGGCAACGTGCATTTAGAACAAGCATTGGAAGGGTTGCTGATTAGAGTTGACTGCCTTTACTGTTGCTGGGTCTAGCTGAATACTGTGATGTCAGCCTCGTGGCTTAATTAGCATTGAATGCTTCTAAATACAGTGGAGGATTTTTATTAAAAAAAAAAAAAATTAATACCTCTTAAGACTTCAAACGGAAAGATGAGATTCAGTCCTTACTCCTCGGACTCTATCTTGCTTTCCAATTTCTGCAGCACACGGTGTTAAAAAAGTGCTAATAAACCCCAAAAGCTTAGTTGAATTTGTCCCAGGAGGTGAGCGAGATAATACCCTCAAGCCAAATTAAATGTTCTTACTATCCACATAGTTATGTTTTTGTTTTACCCAAAATTATCAATTGCTGAAGTCAAATAGCATGGACACTGTCAAATTTTCCAATTTGAAGCAGATTTCAGATTAGTATTTCTCTTGGAAGGGACACAGCGGAAGCAGTTTTGTCATCAAAGCCCTCTCTAACAAAGTGTATGATACTCACTAACAGAGAGATGCCAGGCTAGATAAACCCTTAGATTGATTTCTGAAATAAATATTAAAACTAATGAAAAATAATCTCAAACTTCCTACCAGCCACTCTTAACCATGCCAACTGTTTTGTCCAGTTTGCACAAGGCAAAGAACTTGTGTAAAACAAGCAAAACCAACCAACCAACACCAGAAAACTTCAAAATTACATAGTTTCTGAATTGAAACACTGAGTAGAAAACTGGCTTTTTTGTTTCTGTTTAGCTGGAGAACATTGGGAATTTTATCAAAGCCATCCAAGTCTACGGCATGAAGCCACATGATATTTTTGAAGCAAACGATCTTTTTGAAAATGGAAATATGACTCAAGTACAGACTACTCTAGTTGCGCTAGCAGGTCTGGTAAGTATTTGTACCCCTGGAATGGACACAAATCCACATGTCAGTCCAGATGCACCCTTACCACTCATGTAAACGTGGAAAACAGCATACAGCCTGTCAGGAGGGGATAGATACTACTGTGAGCCTGAGATACCGCAGAGGTTGCGCTTCAGAGGGCTGTCTTAGTGCGTGCCTCCAGGGAAGGCTTGGAGTTCAGAGTTAGGATTGCTGGCTGCAGATGGCCTTGCTCTGCAGCTGCGTGGGCATACACAGAACTCGGAGGCTCACAGGAGACCACTGATGCCTGCGGAATATCCTTCTGACAAGATACTTGGGTAGCTTTGGAGTGCCACCTTCGAAGAACATCGGGAACTGTTACCTTCTCCCACCCCCGACACAGAGAGTTTCTCATAAGAGATAAACCTGCTTGTGGCAGCACTTGAGAGCCATCAGGGCCATAAAGCCAGTGTTCCAGTAGCAGAAAATATACTTTAAACACTGAATACTCTTATTTTCCCTCTCCCTAAATAGGCAAAAACCAAAGGTTTTCATACTACAATTGATATTGGTGTCAAATATGCAGAGAAACAAGCACGAAGTTTTGATGCAGGAAAACTAAAAGCTGGTCAAAGTGTAATTGGCCTGCAGGTAAGTGTGAAATTCACATTTGCAGTTAATATGTTATATTTGACAACAAGCTTCTTGTTTTGATTAACTGATATATGTTTATGCAAAAACAGCTGCAGAATTACAATCTATTCTTATCATGGAAGGAGGTATGAGGTTAATTCTTGAAAGCAGTTGATTGGCTTTATAAGCTCAAGTGACTGCCTGGAAAGTTTTTCTGTTTGCTTTAAATCTGCAGTAAGAGTGATAAGGAGAAAAGGAACAGCTAATATTAGCAGTATCATCTCTGTCCCCTAAAGTAGCTTTAAAGTAGGAGTCTTGGGATAGCTAAAGCTCCTTAAATGGTAGACGCTTTTTTCCCCTCTCCACTTTCCTTAATGGTCATAAACCCCAAAATAACTGACATAAAATCTTAAAATTCCTGTGGTAGAGAAGTTGTGGTAGTGTAACTGAATCATTACTGTTCGGGGCAAAAATAAAGTATGACATTTAGATGTGTACATCCATTCTAATTGCACGTGCAGTTGGGCAAATGCCAGTCACTGAAATGACTTAGGATGACAGTTGCCTTTATTTTTCATTTTGAAGCTCAGTATGGAGAAAGGGTAATTTATTGCAGGTAGTGGTCAAGCTACATGAGGAAAGCATGCACTGTAATTACTCTTTCCGTCGGCCATCACAGTTACCAACCATATTTGTTTCCTTTGGACTGTGCTTGCTATACAAATAAAAATCACTTTTTCTGTCCACCTCTTCCTTCCCCTAATAAAGATGGGCACCAACAAGTGTGCCAGTCAGGCAGGCATGACTGCTTACGGAACTAGAAGACACCTCTATGATCCAAAAATGCAAACCGATAAGCCATTTGACCAGACGACAATTAGCCTACAGATGGGCACTAACAAAGGAGCCAGTCAGGTAAGCAGGACTGCGTGTGACGCTTGCAGAGCGGTGACACCTCTCAGCCCGGGGGAGGCCGGTGGGACAGGGGGGGGTCTGTCAGTAGCAGAGTCTTAACTGGCAGCAGCAGTGAGAGGGTACACTTCAGCTGTGCTTTTATGCAGTGATTGAAGAACTTTGATTTCTTATCACTATCCAGTGTGTTCTGTGCTGAGCGTCTTAAGGCACAAAAATGACCTGGTGCTTCTAGAATTTCCAACTGGCTGTGTTACACTAGAAGAAAACAGTAACTTCATTTCAAGTACTAACTAGGCAGAGGCAAAAAAGAAATTGCCTCCTGGGCACTACCTCAGTCCAAACACTTGGTATATTCTCTCCAAAGAGGGAAATAAACTGGACCTTTCTGCAAGGACTTTCTTCTGTGACTTACCTACTAGTGAACACACGCTGCTGTTCTGTTTGGTTATACTTTGATTCCTACTTTCTAGCACTTCCAGTAAGGCGTACTAATTGTGATCATAAATCTAGTAATGGCAGCTCTTGGCCTTCTTACTGAACCTCTACGATCCTGTTTTATTAGGCTGGTATGCTGGCACCAGGTACCAGGAGAGACATCTACGATCAGAAGCACATATTGCAACCTGTGGATAACTCAACTATTTCGTTACAAATGGGTACCAACAAAGTAGCTTCGCAGAAGGGAATGAGCGTGTATGGGCTTGGACGACAAGTGTATGACCCCAAGTACTGTGCTGCACCGACAGAACCTGTCATTCATAATGGCAGCCAAGGAACAGGAACTAACGGGTCAGAAATCAGCGATAGCGATTATCAGGCAGAATACCCAGATGACTATCACGGAGAGTACCAAGATGACTATCAAAGAGATTACCATGGTCAGTACAGTGACCAGGGCATTGATTATTAGCTTTGCGTCAGAAGTTCAGTATTAGTCCATTATTTTATTCAGTAAGAACGAAACTAGCCTTGTGGAATTGTTACCTGTCTTTCCTACACACTATGCTTAACGTACCTAAAGGAATATTGCCTTACATACATTCCTTTTTCCTTTATCTGCCCTTTCCCTGTCTAGTTGCCTTTAGTGCTGTAACAGTTGTAGTCTACAGCATAAACAATAACTGCATATGAAGTAAAAGGAATACTGTGAAAGGGGGAGTGCGCTTGTACAGCCAGGTCGTCTAATAAGGAGCTATGCATTTTCACAATCTCTACTTAAGTAGGTATTTACATACCACATTAAGCCTTCATTTTACATATTTACAGCTTTTCTGTTTTCCGGATGAGATAAAAGAATTTCATACTTAAAAGTTAAATGTGGTATTTGCCAATTAAATCTAAGACATCGCATTAGTGATTTAAATATCATTACTATGTTTCTAAGGTATTGTTTGCTAATGGTAAGTCCTACATTAGACGTAAGTGTGCATTTGTGATTGTGTATTCATTCCATTATCAACACTGACCAAACTTAGAAATAGTTGTCTTACTAAAAAGGGAGCTTGTACAAAGTCTTGAGCCAACAGAAGTCCCAAGATTGATGGTGCATTTACCTTTTATTGTGCCATAATATATCCATGTAGAAATGCTTTTTCTTCCTTGAACTGTATTTATTGCCACACTTCTCAAACTGATCCCAGTGTATTTTTATAAATAAATATTTTTTCTTAAAGGTATGTAGAAGATCCTGTCTCATTTGTTACTCTACCATTCTTAAAAGATTAGATGCCACAGAAATTATTCCCAAATCAGCATCACCTTTGCCTGTGTGAAGGGTAATGTAGAACTGCTGTCTGTTGCAGCTAGGGTACTTTCTTTTCCGTGGGATTTAATCTAACAACCTTGTAAAAATCTCCTGGGAGCGAGTGACAGTGACTTAACAGGAAAGGAATGTAGCTCCTTTACAGCAGAGTTCACATCCCCTCTGTGTGACTGTGAGGGTATGACCAGAGATCCTTAGCTGTTCACTCAATCCCTGCCCTTTTCTCAAGGCAAACGAGGAACTGCACATATTTAATGCTGCCTCTGCTTCAGCCTGTAGCCTTCATTCCATCACTCGGAGATCTCAAAACACCCTTGCTTTAGAGTATGTAAAAAGATATCCCAGTCTTTGTGCCTGCTGGTCTGCAACCCGAGTTCTTTAGTTACCGATAGCAAAGCTTTATTCCTAAATGGAAGAAGCTTTCTTCCTCACCACGGAGCGCAGACAGGCTGTACTAATTTACCTGGGCTGTTCTTAACAGGAGAAAAAAAGCATGCTATCAATGGGGGCCCACTGTCGCTGATCCTAACTTTTGTAAAAAAAAAAAACAACCACACAACAAAAAAAAAACCCACCACACACAAACAAAGGTATTTTAAAAGTATTTACTGCAGATTAAACTTATTTATGTTAACATATAAAATGTTTCATACTTGCAAGTCATGGACTTGTAAAGGATTCTTCCCTCAAGACTAGAAATTGTTTGTGCTTTGTTCCATTAATTTCCGTTGTCTTTGGGTATGATGTGGTGATCTGACTTTCAACTGACCTATTTGTTGAATAAGTCTTAAGCTCATTTATTTCACAGAATTTAGATTTGAAAGGACCTCTGGAGGTCCCTGGTCCGAGCCCTGCATCTGAGGCAAGAGAATTATTACCAAGATGCCTGTTAAGACCTACTCTTCCTGAACTATACTATTTCCCCCCCATCAAAATAATAGTATTTAACAATTTAAAACTATTGTATTGAGTGCTGAAAAGCAGTGCTACAATCAATAAAAAAAGCATTATTGTTTTCATAGTTTGGGTGAAAGCAGGGTCTCGTCTTGAAAGCCTGAACCATTCCCTCCTGCTCTTTCTGCATCCAAACCTTACGCCTTAAACTGCTTGCACGCATTGAACAGAGGAAACAAAACAACACATAAACTGTTCTCAGTATGCCTGTTTTCTTTCATCCGCAGAGGTATCCAGTAGAATCATAACTGAATTAAGCGACAGTTTGAAGTAGACACCAAACAAGACCAAATGCAAACTGCCTTGCTTACAACAATAAGCTGTAATATTAGCCATTTCCTGGTGTTCCAGTAGTCCCCATCTCCTATTTTTAAGGAATATAGTCATAAAAGTACCTTTAATTCCTCTGAATCCAGTCTTCCATAGGTGCAGGAAAGAAAAGTCCACAGAGCATGGGGCTGCTTTGCAGGGCAGACGTTGAAATACCAGAAGTGGCTTGGACAAGCGTCAGTACCCGAACCAGTACTATGTATTCACATGAGCCGTGCCTACATCCAACCCCACCACCCACCCCAGCCTGCTTTATAGTTGTCTGACTACGAGATCCTGCAGGGGAAGAAAGCAACAAGAAACGAGCGCTAAATAGCATCAGCTTCTGTAGGGGTGCTTTATCCCTCTAACTCAGGTGAGGACTCCTGCTCACACAGGAGTGGTTGTTGACACAATTGCCAAGTGGAATGTATATAAGATTGGGAGGTCCTGTGTTGCACCTGAAAGCTATAAAGCTGTGCTTTGTGTACAAAGTTTCAATTAAAAGGCAAACATTCAGAACTCTTCTGTAAAAATATACCTGACTCAAACCACATTGTCACAGTTGTAATTTGTGGGTTACGGGCAGTACAGCATTACTTAAATGAAACACACTCAAATACAGCTTAATGGGGATTTTTCAGTACCTGCCTTCTTTAAAACACAAAGCAAACTTTGTAGTAAGTGTCTAAAAGTCCTTTCTCCACCCAGGAACTGCAGTGAAGGCAATGACACTGCATCATAATTGCAATGGGCAGAATCACCGAATCGCTGCGATTGGAAGGGACCTCTGGAGGTCATCTAGGGATTGTCTGAAAACAAGGACATACATATATAAAAATTCTTCTCCCTTTCTTCCACCAGGGAGTTCCTGAGTCAAGGCCCAAAAACATGCAGTGTGAGTATCAAATACAAACAGGAAAAAAACCCCAATGTGTAATAAGAACTGATTTTTTTTAACTTCCAAGCGGTTAGAGAGCTATTGGTTATTCAACGTGATTTTCAGTTCCCACAACAACCACAAGCCAAGCACCAGAAGTACCCAAGTGTAGAGTTTTAAGTAATGAGAGGTAGTGAGTCACAGCCAGTAGGTGCCCGCCTTCACCTGCCAAGAAGAAAGTAATTATTTCTTTCCCCTTTTCATCATCTATCCCACATTCCTCAACTTGTTGAAGTGGCTCATATTAAAGTAGCCAAAAGTTAATTAAATGAAGAATAAAAAGCAAGTATTCCGTAGCATTCCCGAGCAGAAAACTAGTCTCCTTTCAACAGCAGGAGATCAGATACAGCATTTAGCTGAAACAGATTTGTCATTCAGGCTATCAATGAGCTTTTTTGTATGTCACTTCCAAGCTGTGACTAATCAAAGGTTTATCATTGCATTCATTACGGCAGCTTATGAGTCACTTACCGGCAGTAATGCCTCGCTTCCTATACTGATGCGTACTTTACTGAAATCCCTGGCTGGAGTCATCTTCTCACCTCAAACCTCTCCTCAAACAAAAGGTTAAAGGAGCTTTTGAACAGAGAGAATAAAACCACGTTCCACTGAGTAAAATCTAAAACTCCCCCATACTCCAAATAAGGTGGAGCCCATGGAAGTGTAATATAGCCAGGGTCCAGGTACAAAGTTTAAACAATCCTCAGAGTTGCTCACAGAAAATGCTGGCAGACTGTTACCAAGTTATTTTTTCAAAATGTATCTATCCTTACCGCATCCTTCTCTACATTCCTCCATGATATTTTTTATTTCACATCCATGTTACAGCTAACATTTCTATACAGTATTATTTATAAAATCCTTCTATCTCATTTCTGTCCAGTCACTGCTCATCTGCTACTTGCTCAAGCTTTAAATCTAGATACAAATTTTTCTGCTTTCTTTGTCTTTTCAATTGCAAAGGGAAGGCAGTTGTTTATTTTTATTTACAAAAAAAGACTATTCCTTATCTGCCCTTTGGAGACGAGTGAATGGATAGTTTATGATCCTAACTTGTAAAAAACATTCCCAAAAGAGTATAATTAAAGACACCTACCTCATAACCATTAATTATCTTGCCTACAGAGTTTCTATCAATGGTGATTTCCATCAATGAGCTCAGTACAGTTCCGTAATTGGTTGCACAGGCTGTTCATATACACAGAATAAATCAGGAAAGAGCCACCTCAGAGTGCCTCCTCTACAAATGTTTCTATGTTTACTGATCCAGAGATGACTGGCCCAGTGTTCCCAGAGAAGTATGAAAAAAACCCATGTTAGCTGACACACCAAAAAGCTAAAAAGGACAGCTTGATGACCTTGTCGACTTAGTATTTTCAGTCTGACAACACAGAAATTTACAAGGAGGGTGTTTATTAACAACTTTCAGACCATCATAACAAGTACATTAATAAAAATCAGATGTGCTGACACACAAAATACATTATTCATACAAACAGATTGTGTGTCATTTTACCAGTGCAGAAGGTACCACAGAGATTTAGAGAATTAATACTTTGTCCTGGGGTATTGGCAACCTTTACTTGTTTTCTGTGACTGGTTTTGCTATTGCTGGTCTGCCTTCATACTTCCTGGTGTGCTTCACATTCAAGTCTACAAAGAGAAAAAAAAAAAAAAGGAGTCAAATAATGTGTAGCACTAGTCCTGTTACTGCATTTAAATGTCGTAAGAGTAAACTGGGAAAATAATTAAGGTTCCTTTGTGTCTCAAATCCACAATCCTCTTGCAGGGAATAACCCTCCCCACGCACCCACCCAGTATCTGTGCTCAGCAAAAAATTACTGAAGAATTCAATAGGAGATCCAAACGATGAAAAAATCAAGTACAACTATCTGTACTGTTTATTGCTGTAGCAATAAACTGAAGCCCAACTGGCTGTAGCAGAATGCCCACAAGATTGCGTGAGAGTTCACTAGAATCTGGTACATCTTGAAAGCAGATCAAGAAAAATCACCAACATCTGTCGCACTCCTGTGAGAAGTAGCCAGGAGGGCACCCGGCACTAGCAGTGGTGTCCAGCAGGAGTAGGTGCCAGAGTAGCTGTTGCTGCAGAATCTTGCTTCGGCAGCCCTGGCTTGGCTGCCCCTGTGCTGGGGGAAGATCAGCCCAGACTCTGAACTTGCTGGGGCAGTTCTCAGGTTGGGCAATTTGCAGGATTTTTGCAGATGTCAGTTAGTGAGCGTTTACTCTCAGGACTTTCCCAAGCCTGGGTGTGGGGGAACACTCCCTTCTGGCACCTCAGCTTTTTTACCTCAGCATAAAACAGAGTAAATAAATACATACACTGACAGAAAAAAAAAAGAAAGGAAACGGGTGGGGGTGGAGAGGGAAGGCCTCTAAGCTCTGCTCTTACAGCTCTGGATCGTCAGCAGTTCCGGCATGAAATCAAGCAGCCTACCACTCTTCTGACTTTGCTACAGCAGACATGTGAAGAACTATCTGAACAGGGCTCATCTCCCACCCCCTTGCCATTGTCCAGTCGTTCTCTTCTTCTGCTGGGCACATGGGAATGGGAAGAAGGATGAGAACAAATATTTGATCCTTCCATTTTACACCAGCAGAGGGTTTTCTGAGGACGGAAAGCAATAGAAGGAAAACCAGGATATCAGGTACAACATATTGGCTGCTGTGAGACATCAGGACATATATGACAACCTCCATCTGTTCTTGGGACATAAAGGCAAACACATTAGCTGGCAGATAAACACATATTCCACACTCCTGTCTCACCATAGGTTGGAGCTCTGTCCCATCTTCATTGTCCCGGAAAGGTCTCACGCTTCTGTGCTTTTGCCCTTCTGTTAACTTGTTACTCTGACTCACAAAGGTCTACAAGCAAAAACCAGGGTGAGATCATTTGGGAATGCAAAATACTATGTAAATAAAAATACCTCATAAAAGAATATAATTAGCCTGGGGGTACGAAACTGTAGCTGGTTCCTAGCTGGATGACACTTGGGTGATACCGGCAGGGACTCTGCAGAGGCAGCAAGGGTGATGAGTGCAACTGAGAAGGATGAATCAAGAATCTCTGTTACATCTCCTGCTACAGGAATGAGGACCAGCTGTCTGAAATCCCTCACCCAGCTCTCCGCCCACTGCCACATACTGTCCTGAGGGCCGCAGAGCCTCCCTTCCACCCCCAGATGTTTGTAACCCGACTGTAGCATAGATGTCCCAAGTCAAACGCCTTCATGTGTTGGGAAACCCCAAGTTCTTGGCTACATGAGTAAACTTACTCTTGATCATGCAACGAGGAGGAGTTTGGATGTGTTGCCCTCAGTTTTTCCATACAAGGTTATAGAGCCTGCCCCGCTTGGAAGACTCGTTACCCCTGTGGGAAGTCCTCCCTTCAGCCAAGACCCTAGGGCATGGCTAACTACAAGGAATTAAGTCCAGAGTTAAAGAGAAACTATCACAAAGTTTGCAAGTGGAGAAAGGAAAGCCTCTGTTTGTTTCATGATGGAGAATTGGCTTAAGAAGTATTTTAGCATTTGGCAAAGCAGAGGAAGAAGAACAGAGGTCAAGGCTTCAGAGTTTTCCATTTAGTAACATATTCCTATGTGGGACACGTGCTTAAGTACTGTTCTGAATCAAGGCCAAAGAATATCTATCTGCTTTCTTCTGTGCAAAGGGTTAAAGCCTATCCTTAGGCTGCCTTTTTGTTGTTTTTTTTGTTTTCAACAAAATTATATAAACATTACAGGGAATCTAACAGCCGCATTAAAAAAAAACAACAACCAAAACCAGTTCTTCTGACACTGTCCTGAAGAAACCCATCCAGAAGATTCATATCATATGAGCTATTCTGGCTGCTGAGTTTGTTTTTCCTGAATCACTAAGATTTTCTTTGTCGCATGGTTTATGAAGGAAAAGACAGAACTGGCCAAAATAGCATGAAAGGAAAAAAACATCTGCATCTTCAAATATTCTCTTAATATGAAATGGATGGCATATATGCATTCAAATGCTTCAGATACAGCTGTTAACTAAAGCTCTCCATCACTATTAGCTACGTAACGACTCTCCATGGAAATGCTTGTAATGCAGTACCGTAACTATGAGGGTAAAGACACAGAACAACCAGTCCAAAGGCAGAAGAATTTAATCAAGAGACAGAAGAAAGTATTTTGGCAAAAGAATCTGTGCAGGTATGAAGCAGAGCAACTCGAATTTGCGTGAAGTTTGTTCAAAACCACAGCAACCATAGGATGCGGATGGATACCTGACCTGCTGCTGGCAACAAGAAGCTCCTTGTTGTTTACTTTTGTTCACCGCTGTACAGTAAGTCACAACAAATATAAACATCTATGGATGTTTAAACACCCCATGGATTGGTCTCGGCAGCTAGCTTATTTACTTATTTATATTTTTTAATTACCAACGATATATTGAACATATATCTAATAAGGCCTACAAAGTCAGCCATCACTTACAGGGTGTGATCTAAAAGAAGGCAGCAGACCACAGCTAGCACACAGGAGCCAGAGGGAGCCATTTACTTCAGTTTATAAATTCACATATGATTTGTATCCCCAAGCCTATCCTGTTCTAAGGTGTTGGAAAGGAAATAGCATGGGTTATGGGTTGAAATTACTAGGTCTTGGGGAAAGGAAAAGCCCCCCAAAATTTAGAACGGCTCAAATATCTTTGCTGTTATCACCGAGGTTTACCAGCAGTTCCTGATCCACGAAGTACGGCTTCTCTGCAGATCCATCATTTGTTTCCATATCAACAGCAAAGCAAAGGAACATGGCATCTGCTGTCACTTCAAACACAGACAGAAAGCTGTGGGACATCAGGTAGGCAAAAAATCCAACCAGCAACAAAGGAACTACCCAAGCTTGCAACTCCCGATGGTAGTTAAATGCCATCAATCCTCCAAAAACAGTAAAACATACAACAAACACCTGTAAAGGGCAGCAAGAGAGAAACACAGCCTCATTAATCACGTAGAAATATTTCTTATAAAAACCCAACCCCCCCAAACCCTAAGGCAAGTACATTATAGCCAATATTTTAACAGCACATGTCATCTGGGAGATAGCTATGTAGTTTCTGGCATCACGTAGTTGTCACACTCTGTGTTCAATTCCGTGTGTAAATTCTGCAAGGCAGTGGCAACATTTTACTATATATTTACCAAAGACTCATTGCAATGGGCAAACTGTAAGAGTGGCACCTGGACAGTATTGTACTACAACTAAGTAATTCTGTAAAGACTGTGAAAAGGGTCAAATTCCTCAAACATTATCTTCTCTCCCAAACTCACTTTACAGCATGAACAACACTGAGTTTACAAGATGAACCTGATTTACTTTAGGTATAAGAAAAGAGAATCAAATGCTGATTTTTCACTTCATTCTTACAGAACAGTACTTCTCTTACTCTTACCTTTCCTAGAAATAGGATAAAATCTCCAAAACAGCTAATAGATGCAAGTTTAGCAGAATTCTTTGCCAAAATAAAGACAGCATCCTTTGCTGACGTACAAAAATTTGTCCCATTTATGGCTGTAGTTGTGTATGCGTGCTGAAATGAGAGAAGATAATAATGCAGTGAGAGAGGAAAGACTCTTATAATCTAGAGTTTACTTCAGCAAAATGCAAAGCCTTTAACTCTATTTGGAAATACTGACTTCATGAATATAAGGAGTTATTTTGCATAATATGGCAATTTTATTTTACGTGACTATCATAACTATGCTTCTAACTTTAAATAGTTTTTCTACATAATTTCCACCATTAAAAAATGCTAGAATAGGGACTAAATAAATATCTGAACCCACCTTTATCCCATTTATTTTAAAACACCAAAGTTCTCTACCCTAATTTTTGTTTATGAATACGACACAATTACCACAAAACACACGCTTACCTGGAGGCACACTATCCAAACTTACTCACTTATTCTCTATGAATCTATCTCCAAGACTGCTGGCAAACTATGCAAGTGGAACAATCAAGTTATGCAGTTACCAAGTCTTTTAAAAGTTGCTGATTAAAAAGTTTCTATATACGGCCCTTTTAAATTATTCATATACTACTGAAATTTAAGTTTGTGACTATAGCCATAAAATATATCTTTTCATGAAAGATGAAACAAATTGTGAAAATGACTGGAAAAGAACAGCTAAAGGATCCTGGACTAGATCAGCGAGTGTTATGTCACAAAAAAAAAACCCAGGATTTCAACAGACAGTAGGGGCACTCACAATTTTTTGAGGTATTGAGAATTTTGCAAGATTTCTCTTTGTGGAAACTTCTCAAGACAGGTGGGCAGGACAGAATATTTACCTTCATGGACTGGATTATTTTAGCAATTGTGGATAACCTGACATATATGTCCCATTTATAGAACTCCTCAACAAGGTTTTGAAACCGTGTCCAAAGTATCAGCTAAGAAAAACAGCAGTCAATATACCTGAAATGTATGCTGAACTTGACCAGCAAGTCTTATGAGTAGTAAGATTAAAGTATACTATAATCATACATTTATACATATAATAATATATGATATAATATATAGAATATTATATTAAGATTATAAAATATTAGAAGGTGGATTATGCCATAAAACATTAGTTACATCTGGTACGGTCAGTAAGAACCACAGTGTGCAAGGGATTGCTGTTCTGAAGGAGTTTATACACCACAACATGTACTTGGTGCTTAGATTACTTTCTGCTTCACCTGGAAGCAAAAAAAGAAAGTCCAGTTTTACCCCATAGTGATTTCTTAACATACTGTAGGACAGCAAAGCTATATTGACATTAAATTAAAAGAAATTTAATGCACTCAAAGATCCTTTGTGTCTTTACTGTGGATATAATCGATTTTATCTATGACAGGAATTTTTTTCAGTAAGCAAAGTAAATAGTAAGCAAAAAAAGAGTAGAAGTAAACAGTGACATCCTGCAAATATTGTACTTGCATAGTAGCAAATACATCCACATATGGAAAAAGTATAAAGACTATGGATTTATTGCCTACTCTAAGAAAAATCAAAGGCTCCACTGAACTCTACAGAAACATGTAGAGTGTCTGCATAAAAATATGTTTAAACAAGCAAGTTTGCTTCATTCCTAAATAGGAAAAAATGCTTTCTGTGCTAACTTTCATTTGTACTGCAGCTGTTCCTTTCCCCCGGAGTGCTGCAACAGGACCGGCAGCGAGGTGTACCCTTTGGCTCGGTCAGGCATCGACTATAATACCTTTGCCGGCTCAGTTGCCTACACCTCTGGAAGAGAAGCATCCTCGTCCCACCTGCCTCACTCAACCCGAGAGGTCTGCACGCAGCCTGCTGCCGTCCCGCGTGAGGAAACCCGACAGCCGGCAAGCTCGCCCACCGCAGCACTGGCCCAGGAGAGCTGGCAGTTCGGCAAGACCAGCACCAGCCTTGCCGGGCTACCATCTCCCCAGGACAGGGGCACAGGGTCGATGGCTTCAGGTCGAGCTCCCTCTCTGTCTGCCGTCTGTAGCCGTCACTGCATTTTTCACACACGGATAAGACCTATCTTTATAACATGCTGTGAGTTACGTCTGTTTCATCAATCCCATTAACGGACAGGAAATTGAGACACAAAGCAGAAAAGGGTTTTCTAAGTTTGTTTCTGTCCCTTAAGAACTAAATTCACAGAGCAGATCCTGATCTGGTGAGGTCAGTGTAAATTTTGCCAATAAATTAAACAGAGATTCTATATTCATTATAAATAGCAAAAAATGTCCTGTTTTAAAAATTAAAAAGAATGTTGAAAGTGCATGTGGCACTTGTACAAACACTGTTTCCAAACTCAAAATAAATAACCATTTGTTTGCACTCTTGAATTAGCCACTTCGGCATCTGAGGAATGTGCAAAAAAAAGAATTTCTGATACTTATTAACTAGAGGGGTTATCTTGGAAAGACTGAAAATAACGCTGAAGACTGAACACTACCTGCACAGGGATTTGTCATGTTACAAAGCAGCTGATACAAAATGGCATTTATAACAATTACAACTTCACCAAATCATGTACGTATCAACTAGTCATAACATCCGAGCAAGAAAGGCAGCCAACATTATCAAAGGAGTAAGAGAGAGACAGAAACGAACCAACTGCTGAAGGCTACAGAACTAATCATTGACATAGGTAAAGGAAGAATGTTACTACTACAAGCTGAAGACTTAGCCAAGTGATCTCTACCTTTTGGCAAAAAATGGATTTCGGGGGGCGGGGAGGGGAAGTTATTGTCCAGCCCAGCAGACTGTGGCTCCATACACTTCCCTCACAATTCTCAAGTTTCCCATACAGATCCTATAATCTGATCCCATCCAGCCACATAGAAATCTACACGTTCTCACTAACAAAATACATATCTAACATTTAAGCAAATGTATGTTTCCATGAAACTCAGAGTTGCACAGAAATGAGCTCAAATGATTTCTCATCCTTACCCACCAAAGAACACCTAACACATGTAAGTGGTTACCAATATTTGCAAATCATTTGGGACTCTGGACTAAGAAGCTTAGACGTCCCATTAATTTTCCAGTTGCAGGGTATGTGCAACAACCCAATCCTTTTCAAAGAAAGGAGAGTTGCGAAGGCTAAGATGGTAAACCGTGGTTAGTTAAGAACCTGCTATCGTTTAGAAACAGGTTATTTAAACGTGTTTTTCTACAGAACGTATTCTCTTTTCCCCACACGCAAAAGCATCAGT
>NW_009648332.1:15790933-15792761 GCF_000708025.1 Charadrius vociferus | reverse complement strand
GGTATGGAATGTCTTCTGCCTGGGGAACAATTCCAGGCTCTCCTGCCTGGAAAAGAGATGACTGAAGGAGGATGTGCAAAGCGGGCTACAAAACAATGAGAAATGCGGAGAGGGTAGCTGGGGTTAGATGGCTCACTGTTTCTTCCAGAAAGTAAGACTAGGCAGGGGGAGCACCATGCAAAGCAGTAGGAGCCAAATTTGAAAACAGATGGTATTTCTTCTCACTGTAAGTCTGTAAGCTGTGAACTGCTAGACAAAGGATGCTTTAGCTGCTAAAAGTTTGCATGAGCTCAAGGGAGACTGGGAAAGTTCAGGGAAAAGGAATCCACTGAGAGTTCCTAAACACACAGAAAGCACGCTCAGCTCAAGAAGTCCCTAGGCTGACAACAGATTCAGAAACAGCACGGGAAAGGGAAATCTGTGCTCCTTCTACCTTAGCATTCACTCACAGCCACTGGAGATGGGATACTGAGCTACACAGAGACTCAGTCTGGCCCAGTGTAGCTATTATGGTTTTTTGTCTTCGCTTATTGATGTTTTACGATGGTAGTCTGTGCTACGGTAACAAGCAAGTAATAACGGCATCGATAGCATAACATTGATCAGAAAGCGTGGGAGATAGTGGGTCAGGAACAGTCTTTATCTTTGCACCAGCAAGTTGGTACTGTATCACCACCTTTGTGAAGAACACAAGACGCCTCTGGCTTGGAGTCTGGGAACTAGACACTAGTTTCTCAGTGTCAGGACGAATAAATAAGGAATGTGAATGTTTACATATTTCCAAATACCACAGTATGCAAAAAAAAACTATTTAAAGAATACATCCTTCTGTGCTTCACAACACAGAATGTCAAGGGTCTTGGAAAAATTGACCCACTAGTTTCATGAGAAAGGCGCTGTGGCTCAGATCCAATCCATAAGTTCCCCAATTGTTGAGAATAATTGCTACTTTGTGTAACAGCTGAATTCAGTCTTGAATTCTAGGGCTTGCTTTAATAAAATGAGCTTGGGGAAGAGAGGATTGCCATAGCAACAGAATCTTCTTAAAAAAGAAGCAGGAGACATGCTGGTCTCACATCCCACTTCAGCTTTTTCTGCTCTGCTGGTATTTTCAGCCTGATCTGCTCTTGTTGCTGCCAACTCTCTTGAGGGCTGCCCTGCTCAGCTACACCCAGTGCAACGCTGTGAGCTCAGGGTGGACTTTTAAGTGTCTCAGCTCGTGAGTGTCACAGCTGCCAGAGAAATCCCCTCAGAAAACAAAATCCAGTGGTAGCCAGAGGCAATGACATGTCTGCGGCTGCCGTACAGCAGTTAGTGACCCGGTGAGAAAGCCGTATCATGTCTCTCAGATAGCTGTGGGAAATTGGAGCAACATGGGCCTGTGAGGCCCCACTGAAGAGATGAGGACATGTAAGACTGGAAGGGACTTTCAGCCACTCCAGTCTCTGGCTATTTCAGATTAGCACATAAAACAATTTCTTCTCTTAACTGGAAAGCTTCCTCTTTAAACTACTTAGGGCTTTTCTCTCTCCCAGCCCTTACATTTGGAGCTATTCCAGACAGTTGTCCCTCTGGTCCCCGGGAACCTTCTTCCAACTTCCAGACAACATTTGCTCATGAACAGTTTACATCTACTCATTCTTCTGTTGATCTTGTCTTGGCTCTTATCCCTCCCCGCCGTTTCTCTTCTTGATATGCTCACAGACGGGTAATGGCCTTGCTCTTCCCCTTCATTTCTCGAAGCAGACACACCAGGATATTCCCGTCCCTGTGAGATAAGCCTGATCACCTAACCAGCAACTTGCCCACTGGCGTTTATCCCCCCCCC
>NW_009648332.1:15760283-15790826 GCF_000708025.1 Charadrius vociferus | reverse complement strand
CCCCCCGCGCGTTTTCCCCCCCCCCCCCCCCCCTTTCTGGTGCAAGTATTTAATCTCATACCTTCCAGGAGTGAATCTGCCCTTTCTGCAGCCTTGTTAACTAAAAGGTCTTGTCTTACGGTTGACAAACGCATGGACAATATTCTCCTCCCCCATTTCCGACCAATAAGCAAACAGCTAATACAGAAGCAGTTATTTTTGATTCTTAGGCTAATTACCATCTGTAAGAAACCCTTCAATAGCCTCTCAAATTTTCCCAAGCAGTCTAACAAGCACAACTTTCCTTTATTTCCATTCCACCTGGAGTATGGACTTACTGGAGAAAATCTTGTCCTTCAACTGTCCTTGCTTCCTTTCTACTCTGTGTTCATTTACTCTCTCCATGGCTGTCATGCAGTGGGTAGGACCAACACAACTTTTTCCTTGGAAAGCAGTTGGGTGTCCTTTCCTGCAGCATCACACTGCTACGCTTGGGCTCCACTTCAACCACAGGGGTTGGACCACAAAGATTCTCCTTCAAGTGGCCCATTTCATCATGATTACATCATTACTGGAGCGGTTTACAGTGGCTTCTGCAGTTAGTGCGATAATGTTCTCATTTGGGATTTTGTAAATAAAACGAAACTGAACATTTCCAGAGAGTTGTTAATAAATTGCTGTGCTTAAAAGCACTGAATTATTGGTCACTTGCTTCATTACCTTTTATTTTCTTTCTCTTTTTTTTTTTTATTAATGGTATAGGAGAGAGAAGAAAGGTATTAAAGCAAGAATTAGCCACTCTTGTTCATCTCTATCCCCTACATGGTTCACCCTACAGAGCGAGTAAAGACCTAAGAAATTTTATTTTCTGTTATCCCATACATAAAGCCTCCAGAGGGAAAACAAACATATTTAAAATACAATTTCACCAAAGATTAACATTTTAGCCTACTGTTTTTTCAAATGATTGAAAATTTAGCTTAACATCCAGAAGCAATTTTGCTAGTAACATTAAAACGCAGTATTGTTTTTTGGAGGAAAAAGAAGTACTTGGGGTGAGGCACAATGTGTTTGGCAGCGCAGAGGAGAACTGTACTTACATTAGCACGCATGAATTTTGGTTTTATCTATAGCTCACTTCTCCACAAGGCATTTAACGACAACCTCCTGATAGGCTTCCATCCAACGTTTAAGAGACAACCAGCCACCACAGATACATGACCACTAGACAGACTTGCTTCTGCTTTTTTTATGCTAGATGGTTGCTGGCTTTCAGTACAAGTGAAGGCTCTCAGTACCAGCAAATGTGGGCTAACACACTGCCGGCTTCAGTCATGGCTACCAGAGGGCCCGGAAGGCTACGCTGCAAGTAGTGGCGCCGATGAAAATAGAGAAACCACATACTGCTCAGCAGCTCCTTCCGAAATCCATGTGCTGCACTTTGGAGCGGTTGCTTGCCAACTGGCTGCAGATGAACCCTAAGCAGACATGGAAAAGCAAAACTATTCTGAAATAGATATATTGTTTAAAAAAAAAAAAAAGTCACTGCAACACGGCTGTAAAGGAAAAAGAAAAGCAAGTGCTTTCATGTATCAAAAGTTAAGACTACCACTACAATTTAAGAAAGCACAAGACAGACAGACCTTGTAGCTCCCAAACCACATTAAAAAAAAACAGTATATTCTTTTTACGGAAGAGAAATTTCAACCTCCCAGATTTTACTGGAGATGATTGGATATGTTTATCTGGAACATACTGAAACCATCAGAGCCAGAAGATGAAAAATCTGTGGTAATTCTGACAAGTGTTGGCAAACAGAACTGTCAAGTAAGGATAATGACTTTATAGTCACAAAGCACTTTTCATCCAGATAGAACCCAGAGTGCTTTACAATTGTTACTAATGGATTATACACACACATGAATCACTTTGCCCATGACTGAAATGGAACAGCTTAAGGAGTGAACTGTTTAACAGCACATAGCAACACTACACCACAGTTTAGCACAGGATCCAGTTGCAAATCCAAGAGAAATTTAGGAAGGCAGAATGTAATTATCCACATTGCAATCTGCACAGGATGCTGGGTTTACATTCCCCCTCCTCCAAAAACTGCCACTGGAAATCCAGCCACTGTCAGCATCTAGCACAGCACTCTGTCACCACGGGAAGGTGACAGGGTACCTTCCTTGTCCTGGTTTCAGCTAAGTTCCAGGAGAGCTGAACACAACTTAGCTGAGCCTGCAGAGAACGCAGCACTTCAGGAACGTATGCAACTATCAAAGCCAGTGTTAAATCCCACCTGCAAGATGGCATCTCAGCCCAAAAAGTACTCTTGACATCATAACAGAGCACTCAGTTGATATTGCATGGGAAGAAAGAAGCTCACACTTTGTCACCAGTGTTACTTCCTCCAGCACCTGGTTCTCTTCTGCACATTCCCCAGAGAGAAAACAAAGGGCTCTGTTTAATCCTGATTAAACTTGTGAATGAAGGAGCAGAAAGAATTTAAATCATCTAAGCAATGTAACAACACGTTGAAGAAAATAGTGCAGAAGTGATGGGAAGGCTTTTTTGTTGTTGTTTATTTTTAGAGTTCCAGGTAATTATGTACTTATTACCATAGTGAAAGTAATACTGGAATAAAAGGCAAAAATATAGTAAGGAAACAAGCTTTGGACCAACTTTTGCTACAGCTGTTCCACATTTCAGTAATTTTAACTCACGCAAAAATCAAAATCTGAACCAAAAAAAATACTTTCAAAATGTTAGAAACCTAGGTACAAGCAAATTTTTAACCCCTCCCAAGCCCTGCTCTCAAGTCTATGTTCAACACCTATGTGAAATTTCAAGGCTGTACCCAACAGCTTTCACTGATCTCAGAAAGAGCTCTTAAGAGCACAGTACTTCTTTTCATCAAGCCATATGTTAAGCTGCTTGAACCTGCAGATTTCCCCCCCCCCCTTTTTTATGTTTGGCCGCAGATTTTGCAAAATTGAAGAAATAGGCTTGAACATGTTCTTTATAGAAAAAAAAAAAGGAGAAAAAAGTAATTAGATACATTAATTACTCTATGAAATGCGATAATTTGAGACCAACGCTACCCCTTCATACAGACAAAATTTCTATTAAGATTTTACAGCATGTTCTCGCTTTTCTTCTCCTCTAACCCTTGCCCAAATTGCTCTGGATTTGGAGCTCATGGAACGCCATCAGCTTTGCCAAAAAGATGGTACAAATACAGCAAACACAGTGTTATGATCATTCGGTCAAAACCCACAAGTCATACTAAACCAGAAATTTGCCTACAATAGATCAGGAAACAGGAAATCTTTTAAGGGAACATGAGCTACAATACAGCCTTTCTGAAACAAAAGGAAGAACATTACAGTAATTAATTCTTCTTTTAACAATTACATGGCATACAACAGCTGGAGAAAGTAAACACTAGGATGCTGGATATCTCTTTGAAAGGCAGGAAGCCAAGGGGAAAGGGTGACTACAAACGGAAAGCCTGGAGTCAAAACCAACTCCGGATCCCTCACCAAGTCCGCAACCGTAAGATCTACCTAAAAAATGTAAGTCTGGAAAATTCATCGTCTAGAACCCGAGATTTCACTGCACAAGCATTTAATCTAGGCTGAACTAAGTGAAAAACTTTTTCTCAGTTGTCCAAGATTGAGCTTAATTTACGTACCTACTTTAGAGGTGAGAAGTCAGAGCCTTTGTCAGAATTCTCTTGTTTACTCCACTGCTGCCCTCAGCAATGAGAACAAAGAAAGCAACGCTCAGAGAGTTAGGAATCAGCATGAACATCTGATTCCCTTTCACATTAAGAATACCACATCCACCAGAGATAACAAAAGGGGACTAACAAAGAGAAAAATTTACTGTTTACAATGACGTATAGAGAGCTGGAAAACATTTGGAGAAAAGGACAGAAAAAGCAGGAGTCAAGTGTATGAAAAACTGCTTTATGTCAGAAATCATCCATTTCCAATAAAACCACGTTTGAAACAAAACTGCTAACAAAACAAAGATGTCTTTCAAAGAAAGAGGATATTATATCATCTGGCTTTTTCATCACGGATCATATTCCCAGATATATTGATAATGGAAATCAGCCAGGAGTTTGAGTTTCTTTATTCAGGACTTTCAGGTGGAAAATACTGCATCTATCTCCAGGTGGGTTTCTTACTTCTTCATTGCTTCCTTCCACCTGGACCTTCTGTATTTCAGCTGTCTGTCTGGCACAGCTCAACAAAACGTTAAGTCTTCTCACCTTTAGAAATAGCAAGTGGCCCTCTGAAAGGGCCATCTCATGCTGTATTAACAAGTTTTCCAAAATCTTGCACCTTGCACGTTTGCCAATTCCCTGTTTCTTTGCAACAACTTCCATCTACGCTTGAAGACTTTCTGGTTTGTTTAGTTTAGGTAGCCAGCAGGAAATTTTGGCTTCCATGCACTGGGCACTGCTTTAGTCATGCCGAATTGAGCGCGCATACACGCAGGGCTTCGAGACTAGGTATGCAGGTGGCTGAGCGACAGAGAGATGACAGAGTGTACCTGGTTAAAGTATCTTAAGCAACTTTCCTGGCACCAAAACCAGCAGAAACAGCACTTGAACAGGCACTTTGCGCATGCATTTTCCTGCAATAAAATGAAATCTTTGGTTACTGGACACAGAATTAGACTCAAACAAAACTGCCATTTTAGAAAAACTTGCTCTACAGGTGACCGACTCTTCCAATAAAGCGTTCACTTAGGCAGAAGATACTTCCTTTTGGATTATAGGAACTGTTTTTAATTCAGACCCTTCAGTATTAATGACTGATGAGCTAAGCATATTTTTTTTCTTCCTGTGGATGGAAGATTCTTCTCTGGGAAAAGAAAATAAGTTCTGCAAGCAGCTTTGTGAGCTAACAGCTGCCTGGAGAACAAACAGGCAGGCAAGTCAGTAACCCTTACGGTACTATGCAGTGATCAGGGAGTACACTGACAGATTTTCAACTTTTTTGTTTATCAAATGACTGAAAGTTCTGAAATGACCAGTACCCCAATGAACAAAAATAAAAGGATGAGCAGAAGGACTTAAATGCATATGTGTGTGCATTGACTCAGAGCATACATTCATTCTTCAGGACAGGAGGAAAAAGCGTATGGTAGAACAGACCATTGACATATATTATTTTCAAACTAAAAACAGAGCAGAAAAGCTCAGTGTTGTTTTCCCCCTGCCTCCACCCCCATCACATCACGACCTCACAACCATTCATCACATGCAGATTTTACCAAGGAAGACAAGCAAAAGACATCTTGGTAGCCACAGCAGCCTTCCAAATTTAACTGGCTGTTTTTGTCAGCAAAAGGAAACCCAGTTCAGTGATACTTGGGTCTCTTTAACCTTCTTTTGCCAGAGGTAAGAATGTTTTTGTTTTGTTTTGGAAAGCATACATCTTCCAGTCACTATATGAAAACCTCAGGTGTCCAGAACTACCGTTGTTCGTGCAGAAACCACATACCTCCCAAGTCTTTTCCAAAGAAGTTCCTTGGAAATATTCTAGAAATTATTCCCTTAAAATGTAAACACACAAACAAAATGCAAAATCCTCACAGCAGACAAATACTTTAACCTTGCTCTGTATTGCTGCAGAGATGATTTTACTAAAAATGTATTAATCTCAGTAAGTACTCTTTATTAAAAATGTAGAGCAAGGGACTTCAACTGCAATCTCCTCTCCGATTCTGCTTGAAGACTGCTGTGTAGCAAACATCTGAATTTACCTGCAAGCTTGCAGACCCCTGACTTTTCCTCCTGTTCACAGAAAACAGCAGCATTTTTTGCAAGGGTGGCAAAGTCTGGGTGAGCTCTACTTCTACGCAGCGTCACTTCTCCGTCGTTAAGTACCACTACTCTGGACCTCTATGGAAAGATCCCCAATGGAAAGGGGCCAGAGCCTGTCCTGTCTCCCATGGGAAGGAGAAAGGTTACTTTGTGTGGGGATCCTTCTGCGGACTAGGGACATGAGCTGGCCAGAGCACTCTGTAGCCTCTGTAGGAGCAGTTACCGCTATGGGTCATGTCATATCCTCAGCTGAATGCTTGGCAACTGGACCAAAGGGAGCTTGTAGCACACTGCTATATACACAAATAATCTTTGTTTGCTAGTTAAATCTTCTACAGCTATTCAGATTACAAAATGGTGTCCCCAACAAGTCCACTTACTCCACTTCCTCTAGAGGCAGAAAATACTCTACCTTCTTTCTAGCACAACTCATTCCACCTGTCATCTTTAAACAAAGGCTTACTTTAGTTGACACAACTCACCAAGTTTTATAACCAAGGCTTTCATATGAAAGTGCCATAAACCCAGACATTTACACATCTTTCAAGTATCTTATTACAAGGGGATTTTATTTAAGCATTCACAAACCCTAGCCCTCACACACGCCTCAGGTACCAGGGATGGTCAATGTAAATACCCTGTCATAACTATACATAACATACTTCAAGGCCAAGGTAAACTCTGAGGAAAAGACCTACATTTAAAAACTTTGCCTAAATTGTCCTCTAAAATCAAAGCTGTACAGTCATGACAACCCTCTCTCCTTGCCACAGCTCCAGAACCAACTGCAATGGTATGTTTCCAGCAGCAGATAAGAGATGCGGAGATGCATGAGAGACAGAAAGAAGGCAAGCAACAATCAAAACATCACAGCCATAATTTTTTATATATCCTAAAAGATGTGGTTTGGATTCACCACAAATCTCTGGAATAGCTCTTATTTCATATTTTCTTTCTATAAACTCATATTACAAGGCAGATGAAATCTTTTCTATAAGATATATTATATGCAACAATAATGTTCTTACTTTTGAGTTTTTAAAATTTGTGATTGAAATATTTTAAATAGAGCATTCTGCCAATTTTTTTTCCTTTATCCTTCATAAAAGCCTTTATACATAAACACTAAATAAAGGTGAGTCTTAATATTGTTTTTTTTCTGCTTTTAAAAATATCTGAGTTGAGAGAAAAAAGAAGAAAGCACATGGAAAAGCTTTCTTAATGAAGAAAATGGGATAAAATATAAAATCCACACCATATCATCCATTTTTAAGCAAGAATTTTTTTCCATAAATTTCACCTTTTAACTACGATTTTTACACGGTTACAGAAGTATATACCTACCTTTTGTTTTAGGATATTATAAAGGTACAAGAGAACAATCCTTGGTATTCTCAGTATTGTGATTAGAAAAGAGCCTTTTACAGCAGTTCCTAGATGATAGCAAAAAAGAACTGATATGGAAGACAGGACTGGGTGAGGTGGCGGGATATTTTTATTTCTAGAAAGAAAAACAAATAATTTTAATATGTTTTAGAAACTTATTTAAGAAGATATACACTGTATCTTTTCAGTATTTGGAAATTTAAAGAATTAAGCTTGGTATCTCCTTTCCCACTTGAACAACTCCAGTTTTCCTACTAACTTCATCTGAATGCTCCCCTTAGTCCAAAGGAAAGCATAAGTGATTCCTTCAAAAACTCAGTTATCTTGAAAAATTAATAGTTTGCACAAGAAATTAAAAAATAGAAAGGCAGTGACAAGACAGCAACTGGTTGGGGCTAAAAAGCTCTATAAATATATTTTTATTAAATCCTCACTTCAGCAAGGATTTAAATCATACACAGTGTATCAAGATAGGTATCACAGTATGCAAGAATCACTGCAGCCCATTCAAAACACTAAATACTTTGCAGCTGAGAAGTTGTATTTAAATATGTGAATATACCACATTATTTTAAATAGGAAATTCCAGCAAAGCAGTTGCTGCATTTATTATTTTTGGTCTTACAACGAGGGGAACAGCTTGGGGGATAGTGGAATTCTATACTGAATGAGGGAGGTTTGGGGTTTGTTTCTTTTTAAGTCATCAGGTTTCTGTGTTAGAAACACAGACTTTGCTATATAGGTGAGTTACTCCATCCATAAAGTACCATTGTTGCCTCTTCCCTCGTACGCTACCTTACATGTAACAGTCTCAGACAGATCTCAGAATAGAAAAGATTAGGTTTCTGCAAGTTAAATGTTAACCAAAGGTAAGAAATACAGAAAGGATAAAGTTTACTCTTGTGTTAATAATTTACTTGCTACTGAAGAGAAAAATGAAGAAAGGATTTGACATTTTTAACAGGACTGATTAATGAGCATGAATATCAAAATTTGAAGTTTACATCAATTTCTACACATTTGGATGCTTTTCCACACTTTCTTTTCCTAGTAAATGAATTCTCACAAGAACTGGGCCTGACAAGGTTTCTTGCTTTGCTTCCAAACAGATTAGAAAAAGAACAAAGATTTCTCCTGGTAATTCCAGCTTGGGGTAGGAAACATAGGAAAACAGGTAGTGAACCACAACAACAGGTGATGTTTGTGACTGTAAACAAGCTCAAGATTGGTTCAATCATCCACCTACACCCAATTACCCTTAAGGCTGAAGTTTCACTCAGCTTTGTACCTGAATGGACTGTAGCACAGTCCACCGTATGCATGAGGTTGTGTAGGCAGCTCATACTATGCATTGAATTCTGTGCATGTCGACTCCACTGTGCACACACAAGGGATCAGGGAAAAGCAGGAATCTGCCCAACAGAACTGGTTACAAGACTGAGTAGGGCCACAGCTTGTTTTTCCTCTTTGGTATTCCTATTTTATATCACCATGGGATTGTTTGATTTATATAGAACACTCCTATTCCAAAAGGCTGGGAACCTGCACTCAATACCACATCATCTTTTAATAATTTTCTTTCTTCAGTGCTGCCAATTGTCTTTATTTTCTTGTGAGCTCTGTGACACTCAGTATCTTTCTTAACACTGAGCTCCTTGAATCAAATGATTGCACGTGAATCTCAGCTTTCATTTTAAAACCAATTTTTTTTGTGTGAAGAAAAAAGTGTAATCTTGACACACCCAAAAGACGTAGACATTTGAAAGGGGGAAAAAAAGCATTTCTTTAAAAGCCTGTCCTTCTTTCAGAGCTGTGCTCATAGTTCTCTTCAGTCCTGCCTCATCTGTTTCAAAGACTGCCTAAAAACAGATTTAATCTACAATACTTTAGAAGTATTAAGGAACTAACCATATATTCCTCAAGTAAATATGAACTTCCAACTACCCTTTTACCTGCTCTCAAATCCACAAGGGACAGGCCCGACTACACACATGCTGATGTCTCTTTTGCATGGGTTAGGTCACATATGTACATAGGGCAAAGGATGCTCATCAATATTGCAGATGTGTTTGAAAAGGAAAGGGGAATCTGCTAAAAATTTGGTCCTAGTTCATCTCTCAATGACTTTGGTGCAAATCCATAAACCTGGGTTTTTGACTTACTGGGAGATGTATATATTTCACCTCTCACTGAATCTATTGGAAGTTGTGGTGCCGAACACCTTAGAGTCAGGTGGAAAACCCCAATCCTTCAAATGCTTACATACTTCCTTAATTTCAACCTTTTGCAGTGACATATATGCATTGGAGTTACTGAATAAGCTTAAACACAGACAGGACAGTGCTGCCTGTGCCATGGGTCAAGTGACCATACCACTTCCCTTTAATTCCAGAGAGGGGAAAAACCTCATCTCACTGAAAAGGTAAATACGCACCTAAGCACACCAACATGAAAATAAACCCCCATGTAAAACAGCAACAGTGACAAAGAAGTTTTTTTTAAAAGACTAAGCGCTTTTCACAAGTCATAAAAAGTAATCATTAAGCAAAAAAAGTTCTCATTATTTTATTAAATTAATAAAGCCTTTCACGTATTCACTTTTCATCTGAAACAGAAGGCGGCAAAATGCATTTGCAGTGGTGGTACTGCGGGTCAGACGTATGTCACCTGCAAAGCGAATCCAGCTAAAAAGAGTCCCTGCCCTCCCCGTTCGTGACTCCGCTGCGGCTGTTGGCCGCTGCTGCCTGTGCTGGGGAAGGAGATTTCCGCAGGGAAAGGCCGTGCCATTTCCTCGGAGCACTTCCACACCAAGAAGAAAGCCTCTCTGTGAGGTATCATAAACAAACTCTTGTGACATGCCTTTATGATGCTGCCCCAGGGAATACATTAAAAACACACAGCAGACAAGCTCCGAATTGCTGGAACAGCTTGAGATAACCCTTGCCCTTGATAGTGGGACTGTTCTTGCAGGTCGCCATCCTCTCCCCATTCCCGCACCGCTCTGCCTCTCTGCGGATCTGTGCTGACAGCCTGACGGCCAGGAAGAGGGATCATCGCCGCAGAAAAATTGCATTCCCCCTTCCAAGCACAACTCTCTCGACACAGTAGGTGCCACCTGGCAAGCAAGAGGAGAGCTCGACAGTAGATGTACAAAACGATTTCAATAAAATCGGGTTCAGGAACCTTCTGTACTCTGTGGCCAGTTCCTGCAGCAGTAAAAAATAGCTGGAAAGCGGAAGACCCTAACAGAGCAGTAAATGTCATCACGGTGTTTTCTACAGGTGCTTCCCTGTTCTGTGTGAAGAAGATATGGACAGTGTCTTTGCCTTGGGGCTTTAGATGGCGCATGGTACCAAAACGCACTGCAGCGCACAACCCAGTAAGTCAGTGAAACTGCTTTTCTTTCCTGTGCTTTCTCAAGCAAGCCAACTTAAATGAACCCTTGGCGCTTCAGCATTCAGTTGCTGAAGCTGAATCAATCGCTAAAGCTCGAGGAACATAATATTGTTGAGAAGAAAAGAGCAGCCCATTACCCACCGAACCACAGCCATGCTAGTTACTCATGTTTAGGGCTTCAACAGGAAAAAGGAGATGACATAAGAAATGAGAATTCCTCCCTTTTCAAGTCCTATCATGGCATGTGAAAAAGTAGTGTGAGACTGTCTACAGATCCCAACCTTTGAAAAAGCAGCATTTTAGCTTTTGTCTGCTCTCCTACTAGCACCATTTAAGTGGCACGGCTGTTGGCTGCGTAGGGAATCCCAGCAGAGACAGGCTCCTGGCACACGTGTTAAACACTACCCCGCCTTGGCTTTTTGGATGGGAAGACAAAACATTGCTGAAAACAATGGTGAGCAGGGGCTGTTTAGCAGGTCTTCCAGCTTTGCTGCTTTGGCTGGAGCAGAGCCGCCATCGGCTGCGGTGGGAAAGCCTCGCGGAGTCGCTCCTGCAAGCAGGGCCCGTCCCGCCGTCTCTGCGGGGCGGAGAGGGACAGACCATTTGGAAAACTTTCAGAAGGAGGCCTTTCTATCAGCAGCCGAAACATTCAGGGATAACATTCTAGAGACCATCGACGGAAACCTGCCACCTAGGTTCTGGAGGAGGCAAAAGCCTCCCTTCTCAGCTGCCCGAGCCCAACGATCCCAGGTGGCCGTGGCCAGTGCTCTGGGTCCCCAGTCCCTCTCCCACCAGGCTCCCCGAGTCACCCTCAGATCATCTTCCTCAAGGGCTAATTTTCCAACAACTTGAGATTATCACCATATTCCTCTAATACAAAATGAAGAAATGCCATAAAATGCCAGAGTTTTTTGCACATCAGAAAATCTCATCACTGGGAGTAGACGAACAGATCAATGAGGGTTAGAGAGCTCATAAAATACTTATGAGGAAAAATGTTTTCGGGTTACTACTCTCTTCATTGTCAAAAAAACCAACAATATATTCTGAGATTTAAATCTTCCCCCCTAATGAGACCATAGCACTGCTCTAGTGCATGAAACCAATATAACTTCATTTTACAATATTGCAAGTCCAAAAACCAGTATAAAATCATTAAAAGTAGAGATTTTTCCTCATTTCCTCCCCATTTACATTTCAAGGCAATATACAATTCAAGAAAGTTTGTTTACACCTCTCCAAATTCTTAACAGTGATGTTAAAGCATTTACAGTTAACTGAAAATATTTGCACAGAATGAAAAAAAAAAAAAAAAAAGTAGCAGAGTAGGCATTTATGCAGCCAGAATAAATGGAAACCCAGAGCGGGGATGAACCCTTAGGAAGAGGTCAAACTGCCTATGAATACCTGAAATTACCGAGGAGCTATACACTGCATCTCCGTTTGGAGCTCATGCAGTCTCCTGGAAAAGGGTCAAGCGCAGCCTGCTCCTTATGAATGGCAATTTCACCAGTCTCAGCTGAGCTCTGTTGGCTTGTATCAAGGCTCAGGTTGGTCCGGCAATTCCAGAGGTAGGGATGAGTCACATTAATGTCATACGCGTTGTAAAATTTTACTCAAGATCTTGCAACACACAACATTATTTTATATTAAATTGGATTTCAATATATTGACATAAATTGCAGTCTATCTGAGACTATTTTGCCTAGAAAAAAGATTGAAAGTGAATGCTGGAAAATCCCCAAACCTATACGGGGGCAATTCTGCACTCACCTGTTGAAGTAACAAGCAACCACAGCCCCTGCAATCGTCATCTGCTGACAGGCAAGAATGAATTCACTAGTCCAGATAAGGCCAACAAAATGATACCATGCCATGTAGGAAATTCCAGACAGAGCTCTGTATTCTACCTGTCCTCCCGAAGTAGTCTGTGCAGTACCTGGAGTTGGGATTACATCACTGTATTATTATAACACACCAGACAAGGCTGGGGGGGCAGGGGAGGGAGGGAGGCAGGGGGAAGAAGAGACATGTAAGTGCTTCTGTACCCTTTTTCTTACATTTCCTTCAATAAAATTATAAAAAAATACATTCAGGTGCTATTTAATTCTATCCATTCTAACAAAGTCAGAGAGCCAAAATTTTGTAATACAAATACAATTCTGAAAAATAAAATCTTACAAAAAGCAAAAGCTTGGGTTTAAATTGGGATTGAGACACAGCTGCCAATAAAGTCAATAGGACAGTGACAAACTAGTAAAGATTTATGAGAAAACATTACTCAAGGTTTGAGTAATCAAATGCTTCAGAAGTAAATGAAATCTTAATTTTCTTCATTCAAATTTGAGTTTGCTTTAGATTTTTTATAAGAAGCAAAAGAGAAAGACTGCAGAAAAATATTAAGGATGCATAATATACCATCACAACAAAACAAAATTAGGATTTTAATTACTATTACTAATTAGAACCATGGCAAATGTTTTCTGTTCTTTATACTTTGCAACCTTTGTGCAAAATACAGAAACATAAAGCTGGCATCTGTATGGCTGTATATGCTCCAATGTTACTACTGTATTCAGGAACATTGACAAATTCACTTATTCAAGCTAAAAAAAAAAAAAGAAAAAAGCTCCACTTCTGTTAATAGCAAAGAATTTATTCCATATGCAGTAGATAGCTTTTCATAAAAGGTGGGGGTAACTCGGATAACTTAGCAATCGGATCTTTCTCTATTCAATTCTCTATGACACCTGACTCTGAATCTAGTCAGGGGATAATGGCATCGGGACATTTATTCCCAGTGAAAAGTCTCTAGATCCATAACCTGCAATTTTTTTAGTTTACCAAGCCTTAAATCTATTAACCTTAAAGATAAACATGTGCACAGAATAAAACGATCTCTGGAGGTGAGCAGTTTCTTATTCTAACTCCATGAAAGAAATAACAAAGTGAGACATAGCGTTGTCTATTACTGCTAGAATAGCATTATAACTTAAGCTTTAATACTTCATGTTCTCCCACAGGACAGCGCATCACCTTCGAGTTCAAAACTACCACAGATACAAAGTAATCTATGAAAAGATTCACTTATTTCTGTCCTATTTTCCTATAGCCACAGAGTTCATACTCAAGAATAGCTAAAAGCAGAAACAAAAAAGATATGCTTTCAGCAATACCATCGACTTTAGACAAGCTTTGCAAGTCTTCAGAATCAAGGTCCGTTTGTCTGTAAATTATGAAGAATATCCATCTAGCTGATAGTAACACTGAAAAAATATTTTAAAGTGCTTTAAAAGGATCAAAAATTGCTACATGGGTGCATAATTATTATATGGTTAGCTTAAATATGTATCTGCATAAAATAAATTGAATTATTTTACTCCTATAAGATTAGCACAACAAGAAACTCATCCCTCTTAGACGCTTAGAGAAGAGCTATTCCCTATTCAAAGGCGAGAAGAACAGAGTTAAGTCTATGAATACATTTATAGCATGCAAACTAAGCATTCTTCCCTGAGCTGAGTCAATCTTCTTCTCAGCACTCTTGTAAACAAGAGTTGCGTCCATCAACACAGTACAGCGGCCTCAAGGAGGAGTCTGTAGGTACTGTATCACACTTGTCCTCAAGGCAGCCTTTGCCGAAGCGCAAACATAGACATATGTTCTAGCTATTTTATTTTCTGAAAGGAAGTTTTAGCTGAACAGGCAAGCTCTTTGCAGGGCTGTACAGTTGGTCACTCACAGAAATCTTGTTGCTTCCGTTATATTTAAATGTATTTTAAGCCTGTGAAATGCAAGATACTTGACGGCGTAAAAAAGCTACTACTCGTATCTCAGATCTCTTCTCCCCTGGTTTTAAGTTTGGATGCAACTTGTAAGTTTGGAGGCTCTAGATTGCCCTTTTCCTGCAGCACACACAGCTAGCCAAATGTGGTCATTAACCACAGCCCACAGCCCTTACTAAGGGCACTTGTGCAAATGATAGGTCAATGAGATACAAGAAGGTCTCCTACCTCCCCATTTTCATGCAGAGACATTATGCCATTTGGCAGCAGAATTAAGCACATTTCCCACCATACAATTCACCTGAACATTTCCCAAAGAAGGCACATTTCAGGCTTTGCTTCTGTAGTTTTGTCATGAAGACTGACAAACTTATGTACGGTAAACCAATTCTCTTTGCTTTTTACCAGCCTACTGAAATAACCACCTGCAGTAGTAACAGCAGTGGCTCGATGGCCAACCTTACACACGTGGAAGTGCACAGCACTGTCCTCTGCTGCACTGAAATCAGACACATCCACCTGTGACTTCACCATCGATCACTTCGCTGTCTCAGTATGGTAAACTGGTTTTGTTACTTCACAGAAATGTTTACTAATGTAAACACCTGTGTCTGACTGATTCCCTGTCTCCTGGGCCTACTGTGCATGCATGATTTTGTCAACAGAATTACACACAATGCTATTTTTCATATGTCACTCTTAGTAGCCCAGATAAACTTTAAAGCTATCCTAGATACCCTGTTGAGAAAAGTGTTTGCTATTTTCCTCATCACTCCACCATGACCTCTCTGTTCACATAAGCTAAACTTTCTCAATAAAGCCTTGAAATATGGTTTAATTTGTTAACAGAATATTTGTCTCCAACCACATAATCACGAACCTTTCAGGTGTACTATACCCTTTTAGTGATAACATTAAGAAGTCAGTAAAGAACTGAAGTCCCTACAGCTGAATCACCAAATCTGAAAACCTCTGATCAGTACAAACGCCGGTCTGCTGCAAATACTTCAAAGAAGTGCTGTTAACAATGCAAACAGGCACGAGTGCTCGCAGCAGAATTCAGGGGAGTCTCTCCACCTGACTCGGCAGCACAGCCCCGGGCCACGCTGCCAGTCAGCGCAGCAATGAGAGGTGGCAGAAGTCAGTGCGCACGTGCAGTATCTTTAGCCGCATTTTGGCACTTTCAGACTTACATCAGATGCTCTTACACGGCAACTGCCCTTGCAAGGTTTTGCCGCTGCCTGGAGCAGTAGGCTGTTGCAAGGGATGAAAATTCCTGGGAAGCCTAATTCAGCAATTTCCTTATCAGAAACAAAGAACCACTGACCAGAAAATACCGAGAGCCTGTTTATCAGTTCCTGTTAACCCAAAAATATGATCTGCCCTTCCCACTGCTAAGTGAGGAAAGGTTCTGGCATCATACACTGAATCTTCGTGCTTCCTGCAACATAATTTATTGTGTTATTTTATTTAGCTTTTTTTCCATGTAGTGGTATTTACAGCTAAGCTAGCTGGCTGTAATTGGAATGTCAAGGACCCTGCGGGAAATACATTTTTATTGCGGGTTTTGCTACTGCACAGCTGTACATGGCAGTTTTATTGCTCACTAGCCTGTAGGATGCACCTTCATAGCATGAAAATCTCACACCACCTTCTCATCCTACATTACAGGACTTATACCATGTGGACTTCACAGCTCCTGCATGCCGGAAAGCTGAAAGACATTGCTTTGCTGTGCCACATGCCCACTTCAGCTCTGCAGTGAAATGCCCCACAATTTAGCAAGCAATACAACTCAATAACCCTAAGACATATCAGCTTTTCCAAAGCACAGCTGAATTCCATTCCTAGCCAGCTAACGGTTCTAACTGGTGCCACTGTTTGTGCTGTCTCAAGTCTCCTGGAGCCTGGCATTTCTCCTAGTTTCCTAGGTCTGGAATTCACTCCACCTCTGCTGATCTTATAGATTCTGAATTACCAAGGTACTTAAGCAGGTGCCTACCTTAGAATGCATAAGCAGTCCCACTGATTTTAATAGGATTAGCCATGTGTTTCAAGTTAGTCATGTGCATAAGTACCTTTTCCAAGTGTGGGCTACAGCTTTCTATAGCTCCCAAGAAGTTAATCTTTTCTCAGAGTAACACTAACTTTTGGAGGGGACATAAATAAGGTGTCTGTGTGGTCGCATAATGACCAGGTGCACCACAGCTGAAGTGAGGACCAAGTGCTCCAGAGCTAGAAGATGTGGAGATGGCATAAATATTATTATATATATCTAATGAAGATTCAAGGAAAATGTTAAGAACAGGGGCAGCACAGCAGCAAGCCAATTTCACTTGCCTTCTCTCTGTATTAGACAGAGAGACTAGTGTCTTTGTATACATTTCATTTTTTCAGCTTTCTTGGTATATTTGCATTTAAAATATAGTCTGCATAGCCCCAGAAAATAGATTTGTGAGAATAAAAAACCCAAGTGCCTATACCAAGAAAACCACCATGTGTATTTTACAAACCAAATCCTGGATAGGCAACTAACTATTTGTCATCGGAGAAAACAAATTGCTCAGAGAGAGCATGACCTGGGAGATCTTCGGAGAAGTACTTGCAGCTGTTGCAAAAAGTCCCCAAAACTCAAAATCAAGAGAAATGCCTTCCATTTACAGGGCAATTGTAGAAAACTAGTAAAAAATACAACGCTGTTCTGCCAATGCAATATTAACCACATAGTACTATATTTATTTATTTTTACATGATGCATAAGTACTAGTCATCCTAGAACAGCAAAACAACCCCCAACGAGCTGCTTTAACAGGCAGCATTTCAGAGGACTCATATTTGGGTTGAAAATTTGAAATAAAATCTAAAGGAATACCCTCAATACCCAATCTAGTCTACTGTTCATTTGTCCAAGTTTTGAACTACAAAACAAATCTGTGACAGAGTATGGGACTGGAAATCTAAACATCTATCCTACTTCTTCCTGACCCTAACCTCCTGCGTCACCCCGACTAATCTCCTCAACCTGAGAGCTGGATAAAACAATCCTTCACTACCTCCCCAGATCATTCAAAGATTAAAATTGTCTTTGTTGTCGGGAGGAGTCACTTTAATGGGACCAGCTGTAAACAACTGAGCAGATTCAGAAGAAACTTTCTCGCACTACTTTATCGGCACCTAGCGGGCACTGATGCTGCTGCAGGTCACTTACCTGTTATTTACATAAAATATAAGTTAAAAAAAAATTACTTAGCAAATGCACACTCCCTTCCAAATATTAACACGCTAAGTCTTAACAGAAATATCTTACAAGGATTGACATCTGCTCTAAAAATATCCTGGCAGAAAATCTCAGTCAAAACATATGTTTTACTAGATTCCTCACAGGAACAACATATTGACAGTTAAGTACCTGGAAATGACCTTCTTTTCTTATGCTAAATCTGCAAAAAGTCAATTCTTTCAAAACTGAGAGCATCCTAAAAACTTTAACATCGCTCTACTGTGCAGCAAGGTTATGCCACCTTCTGTACTGTACCGTCTGTATCACTCACTGGGAACATCAGCATTCCTATTACGCTAGGGAGAAGACAAAAAATAAAATACTTTTGAGCCAGGAGACGTGTGCTGCACTATGAATGTAACAGCAGGTCATAAACTGTTCGAATGCTACTCTCCTAGCAGGCATGAAAAAAAAAAAAAAAAAAGGTTGAATGGAAATGTTTAGCAGGAAACAGAGAATATAACCAATGAAAGAAAATGGCACAACATGGAAAAAGCATAAAAAGCCTCTCAAAGGCAGTTTTCATTGGGTTTTATTTCCCTGTGAATACATGTGGAATTTGCTTTTGGATATAATGCACAAGTCACTACTTCCCTGCAAAGTCTATAAAAGTATCCAGGAAATACCTGACTGGTTCCCCATCCTGCACTTCTCATCAAGCTGTTTCTGTCAGATGAGCTAAAATATTTCTACTCTTCGAATGATTGCTGCATTTCCAAAAGCTTTTGAATACAACAGACTCAGCTGGCATTTTCTAAATTTAGATTTAACAAGGGCAGGCTTCACATCCTTACGTGTGCATATTAAGAGCACCAGTGACTATTCCTGTGGGTAATGGGCCAGATCAGCTTAACATCAAGGATGTAATATTTCCTTTATTAGTTCTTCTTAATTATATATTTAGCAAATCTGTGTGTTATAATTAATTCTATTCACCTGCTACTCGATTTACTATAGTTAATGTTTCTCTTAAATTGCCTATGATCCAAGCAGGTGTATGAAAGGAGCAGTTGGTTGATGGCTCAGGCGATGCTCCTTTCTAGAAAGGGCTGCTCCGAACCAGCGATAAGGTACTCCCAACAAGGCCAGTTTGAAAAGTACTGCTGCTGGGCTGATAGGCACACAAACGGGATGAAGATTCTGCAGAAAAACTAACCACCACACAAAGCTGCCCCTAGCACGGAATGCCGCCTCCGTAAAGGGAAAATCCAACTCAGAGGAGTGTGGAAAAGGAATATCCATGACGCTTCAGGCAAAGTGAATCTGCTTGACCACCTGGTCAGCCAGGAACAACTCGCACACTGCAGGTTGGACATTCGGCCTTGCTAGGTCTGACCATTTGGCAGGAGAAGCAAGTTATCCGCCAGACGAGTGCTTCAAGCAGTCATTTCTGATGGATGTGAGCTACTTGGGGAAAGGCAGCCGAAACAGAGAGACCCTTGCAAAGCTGGAAGGGAAATGGATCCTAGTCTAGCCTAAGCAATGGGTGAGTGATCTGCAGTGCCAGCATGGGCCCAGACAGATGGACTCTCGTGTTACAAGTGAAGCGGGTCTTGTACAGAGCCCGAATTATCACAGTGAGACTGAGATGGAAGCAGTTGTGATGGGTAATACTGCCAGTTTTGCCAAACAGGCTCAGCTACAAAAAAGCTGGAGGCTTTCCTGGTCTAGCAGGGATCTGTAAGCCTGTACAGAGTTACTGCAGCCACCTTCTCAAGGGGTGGTGGAAACGCAGGATAAAATGGTAGCATAAGCATTTGAAGAGCTAGGCTGCGTTTGGTTTTCCACACCGAAACCACTGCCAAGATTCAGAAAATAGAAAACCCATGAATCAATGTGGGAATGACAAACAACTGTCTCTCTCCGCATCAGTCCTGCATCAGCTCCGACACAAAAGACAACAACTGACTCTTAGCAGTGGCCCTAGAAATTTAAAATTAAAAAAACCCAACCTCCAGCTCATAATGCTTCCTATGTACAAAGGCCAACGTCTGCGTGAGGAGTTATCCCCAGAGCGACAGAGTTTAGCTTCCCTTCTTTGGGTGATGTTGCATAGAAGAACAACCTCCCCCTCCCTTGGATGGTGTGATGCTGAGCCAAGGGACAGCATCCAAATTACCCCGGTTCAATCAGTGACAGATCTTATAGTGGTACATCCCTCAGTAATACCACTTCTATACTCAAAATCTGTTCTTGCAGATCCTTCATAGTGATTGACTATTTCTACATAGCACATCCCCTACAACTGCAAGAACCCCTGGATTATCCAAATACTGTTGTACCGGTCTAAATAATGATAGAAGTTGTCACTAAACTACTGCTCAGAAACAACACTCTACCTCCACAACAACTGGGCGTTGTTTATAGTCAGAGGAGATTAACATTCTCATTTCATAACAACTGCACTAAAAGCTGTCTCCTCCCTCCTGTTACTTTCTTCATTTAAACACATTAAACATATACTGCATCTACCACAATCTAATCATAAATTAAGTAACTGAGAAAGAAAAAAAAACTGAAGTTGACATATCGGAGCAAAAACCTCTCTTCTGTAGTGGGAGCAAAACCCTCTCTTCTGTAGTGCTATGACTCACAGAACTATGGCGATGTTGAAGACAAGAGGGGAAAAAATAAACAAAAAAACCCGAAAGAGTAACACAGCTCTGTAACAATGCTCACCCACATTTTGTACATTAGCACCAGGAGGTCCCATATTTAAGACTTGAACTTAGGAAACAGTATTAGTATTAATCCAAAACCATGGAAAGCATATACTTACCCGCAGTTCCTAAGCTAAGTAGTACACCAACCCAAAATACCCAGAACACAATGAGAATCAGAAATGTCCAGAGTGGTTGGAACAGGAGGAAAGGAATTCGGCCAATGATTTTACCAACAATCCGAAAGAGCTGCACAGCGAACTGAAGCCTCTTTCTTAGTACAAGTATAAGGGAAAGCAGAACAACCTGTTACAGGAAATAAAAAGACAAGTTGTTGGGTTTTTTCCTAAAGAAAAGTATCAGAGTTGTCAAATATGGGGCCAGGGGGTAGAGATTTCACAAAGGCGTGACAGCAAGGCATTTTACACAGACTTACTGCGCGCTGGAAAAGCTTTCTGAGACACAGCCTATATTCTCAAAGAGTCTGTGGATTAAAATCCGATTTTCTGAAATCATGACTACTGTTTCTTTAGAACAAAAGAGGATTCATAAAACTGCAATTGACCCAATGGAAACAGTCTGTTTTGCTTCACAGCAAACACAAATGTATGTTTTATGCTACACATTGCTTTCATGCACTCTGTATGTCATAAACAGTTAAACTTTCTTCCTACTCAGGTCAGCTTGCCACTGTTCACAGCGGTAGGAGGACCACTCCTTTTCTGCAGAAAGGACAGTAGCACAACCAAACTAACTTGAGAGCTCTGTATGTATGGAGGCGAAGCAGACACAAAACGAAAACTCATTTAAATAAATCAGCTGTTCCCAAAATAAATAAAAAAAACACCACCAACAAACCCCTGAGTCAAAATCTCCACAGTGTCCCCAGTTCTTTGTATATGACAAGGAACTATGAATAGTAATTAAAAGAGAGACTGGAATCTACAAAGTAGACAATAAATGCAACCAGTGGCAGCTGCTTCACTAGCTTTCTTGCCTGCTCTAGAAAGAAGCCACTGGCTCTGAAGAGAAATGTAACCTGCAGCAGTGGATGTTCCCACAGTTCTGCAAATGACAGTCAGTTGTACTGGAACACACAGAGATACAAAGGAACCTTTTCTTACCCCTTTAATATCAATAGAAGTAAAAAGGTCATAAGTTACAGAAGATAAATAAAAAAAAAATCTGATCTGTGACACATTGATATTTGTCACTGTAAACTGTCAGACTGTTCATATCTGGTGAATTTCAGTCTATGGATCCTACTCTGCTTTAAGAAAACAGAAGAACAATCACTTTGACAAATGTCTCATGAAGTACAAATTGTCTGTACACTCATATTGAGCAATGACTCTTTTAACATTGCAATATCAGAGTGAAAAAATCACTTTAAAGATCACAAGCCACACTCAGATTTTCTGTTGGAAAATAAGGTCAATGAAAGAAAAGCAGAATTTAACCCCTAACTTCAGGCCCAGACACTGTGCCTGTGGGCCTGTGCTTTACCACCCTTTCTCCTACTGACAGGGTAGGCTGCATCCATAAATCTCATGTTCATATGAACACAGTGCCCCTCTGTTCACTCAAGATGATTCTCCAGTTAGCTGATGCACAGAAGAATGGGGATGGAACACAATTCTTGCATTTCTACACCACGAATGCTAACACTGTTAGTACGGGGTTGAAGTGTGACAGACCCCTGTGCTGACAAACAAATTTCACAATGAAGATATAAAACTATTTAAATGAGTGTAAGCAGATCTTGTAATTGATTCTCATTTGAAAGGAATGAGGAATTCTTTTTGCTGTTGCAGAATCACTGCAGTTCAAGTTTTCAAGTTACAGCCTCTGCCATTGCTTAGGGTGAAACACTACTTACGGTAACTACTGTGGAGAAGATGGCATATCCAAGCAGAAATTTTACATTTTCCTTTTCTGTTTCCAATTCAGTGCTGGGGTCGTTCCTGTAGTCATAATAGAGCCACCAGAGAACACCTGAGACAACTGAGCAAACAAGAGCGGCATGAAGGTGGGCAGCACTGCCCGGGCTGCAGCCCATGGCTGCTGCTGGCCCGCTGGCATCTGCCCAGCATCTCCCTCCCCGGCCGCTCGCCCTCCGCTGAGCCCAGCCTCCCCTCCTCAGGAACACTGTCACGCAGCAGAGAGGCACAGCATCAACGGTCACAGGGAAAATTCACATCGTGGTCTGGTAGCCTGAGGTAAAACCACAGCAGAACGTTTGGTTTTCTTGCAATTACGCTAAAACTCAGGCACGTAATTTCATTGAGGAGATACAAAGCTAACTTTTAGGGAACGACAAGCTTCAGCTGGACATGTTCCTATAGTTCTCCCTTTCTAAAGTAGGCAATGTAAGACTTCACTAAACTCTCTTTGAAACAGTACCATTTTCCTAACTGCATTCACCTGCCAAAAGAACTCTTGTTTCCAGACATCTATGAAAAAAACAAAGATCACCATCATCATCCCAACACTCAGCAGCTGGAACAGCACAGCCAGACCTTGGCACCCAAAGGCAAGCAGGGCTTGGCTTGGAAACGGCTGTGGTAAGCTGAAGGACACTGAGGATGGCCACGGAGAAAAAGGATAGCTGTTTGTTCAGCTGCCTCTCCTCCTTCAGCTCAGTGAGAGGATCTGTTTCACTAAGGCTATGCTAAAACGTAAATATACTTACATAACAACCCGAAGACAACCAGTGCAATCAAAGTATGGACCAGAAGGGTCCGAACGAATCTGAAGGCTAAAACCAGCATAAACGAGAAGGCTGAAAAATATACAAAGCAAGTTTATTATGAGTGTTACAACCCATTTAACTTGTATTTATTTTAAAGATAAATTTAAGGTTCTTGCAGAATTTGGGCTTTTCTTTTTAAACAGCGGTCTCAAAAGCAACAGCATTTAGTAAATCTGGCAACCTTTTTAACATTTAAAACACAGAGTTACCTATAGCTTAGTAATAATGAGCTTGTAACTGAAATATTACTGAAAAGCTAATGATTCCCAAGGTGAAATATTTTGTATAAGACTTAAGTTAATGTTCCTGCTTATGCCATGGGTTTTTTCATCAACAATTTCTTACATTCCCTTAAAATTAGGCACATGATCATACTCAGGAACACAGAATCTGCTATTTCGCATAGCTGTATTTCATCAGTCTATTAAATGCCTCCTGATAAAACACGATCCCTCTTCCTGAAAAACAACTCTGCTCAGAATATATGACAAAGATAACTTTTAAATTAAAAACATAAAGTTAATAGAAATGTTTGAAACCTCACATTTTAACTGAACATTATTATTCACTTTTCATTTATAGCCTTACCTAGTGCAAGGAAACACAGTCCTACCACAGTATCTCTTCCTGCCAATATTCCACTCAGAATTCGGTGAAAAACATCCATTTCATTAACCATGCTTATTAAGACAGATGCATATTTGGAATAGCACTCGGAATTTTGTGGAACGCATCGATTAAACAATGGAAAAGATTTACTGGAAGGTTTAAAACAAAGATGGTAAAAAATATTAATTACTGGACAAACAGTTTCAAATCCACAGAGACCCATTCCACCATTCTCTTTTGAGCCCTCTGCAGTTCCCTACCCACATCCTCAAGACACTGTTGCAGCCGCAGCCGGCCAGTCTGATCTGTAACCTGGCAGGCATCCTCCCCACCCAGGAGGAGACCTTCCAGGTGGGGTCTGACATAAGAGGGCACTGGGCATGGGAGTGGTCCACTACAAATGGTCGTTTTATGTTTCATCTGTAGAATTAACGCCTAGCAGCATCATGGCTGCATCACTGTACCAGAACATCCATTCAAGGTCAACCTGGGAGAAAAAAAATGAACTGCTATCTCAACCTCCATCAGCGCATAGCTCCTATTCCTGTTCTCATCTGGCTTCACCTGCTTTGATCCCACCTGTTTACGTAAAACCTTAATTCACGCTAACACAGCCGTAAGCTACGTCGCTGTAGATAATTCCAGACCGCAAACACTTTGCATTGTGTTTATGCTATTTCAGCATTCTAAAAGCCACATCAAAACAATGTTTGTAAGGTACAATTAACACCACCAAATATTTATATATGAAACTATTTGCCACCCCCAGGCAAACTTCTTGAATGTATTTATTGTCCCACTTTGGCAATGCTGCACTACAACAGTCAAAGACATAGTCATACCTAAAAAAGAGAGGTTTGTTCATCAATAGTTAAAAACTTCTCTAACTAGCTTTGCTTGTACTATGAATTATTACTGTGCAACATGAATAACTTCGCCGAGTTCCTTGCCAAACAGAAAAAAGCCTAAAAAGTCCAAGAAATAAGTAAAACATGCCATATTTTTTTCATCAATTTACATGCTCTCCTTTGATCCACGGTATGTAATGTTTTTATGTGTCTCCTGCTCTCTCCTGTTTGCTTTTTTCCTCTTTTTCTCTTGTTCAGAGCAGAGGACTGAGCTCTGCAAACGTGGAGATTCCAGTTCTCTGCTGTATTTTCATGATACGGTGGAATGTAAAATCATGGGTTTAAGGATTTTGACTCACAATGCCAAATGTTAAAGACAGTGCTATCCACAGACCCGTGCTCCAAGCCAGCTGGCTATCAAATGGCGCTGATGGAAATTTCTGGGTAATTTCAGGATAATAAGCAAGGCCTGAGACCACAGCTCCTCTTCCCTGGCATTGAGGGAGAGAGCAAAAGTCTGTGCGGGAGTTAAGTTGTTCCTCACACGGAGTGCTTTTCCCCTGACTTGGAGAAGAAAAATCTCTTAAGGGTAGAGGAATGGAGGGAATGCAGTCCTTGCTCCTTCTGTGGGACAGGACACTGGCGTGTTCGCAGGCGGCCATGAGAACTCATCAGTGTACCCGTACAAAAATAAACAAACAGAGTAAAACCATTCTGACTATAAAGCACCAAGTCAAAGACAAAGCGTGAGGAAGTAACAACCCTTAAGAAGCTGTTTGGACTCAAGTGTGGTGTAAAGTACCCAGTAATTCTTACCTTGGTGGAACTGGCAGTGCGGGACACAGCTCAGCTGCCTTTGGATTTAGTGTGTAACTGGAAATGTTCAGGTTGTAAACACAAAGACAAGAACCTAAGAAGGGCAAAATTAAAAAGAAAGAGAAAGGTAACTTAATATTAGTTAAAGTTTTAGAGAAAAACACATTATCAATTAAGTTTTGTTTACAATTCTGCTTTGATCCCTTAGCAGGCCATATTCATCCCAGATATTCCAGTGGGAATCTAAATAACAAATGAGTTAATTGGGCAAATCTAAAGCAACCTCTGCGGAATGTTTTGCTTTCCAGACTTAACTATAATTACCACTTACTGATCTCCCCGGAGGGCAGGCACGCTATTTGTTCCACCGTGCGGTACCTCAGCTCTAAACTAAGATAACAGAAAAGCCTAAAATGACAGAAGCCACCACAGAACTAGGCCCCTCACGATTTCAATCAGACTGTGTATGTACCCAGGAATTTCACATTTTCTGGGCTCGGGGCTAAATATTACCAGGTACTCCGCTAATAATACTCTGCTCCATTATATAATGCTTCTGTGAAGGAAAGGCTGGATACATTCAAGCCATTCAAAATGCAACACTGCCCTCTCCCTCGAGATAAACGTGCAAGCAGTTGTAGCGTACAGATGGAATTTCACGCAATTATTTTAAGTTACGCAGAAAATACTCATATAGTATCACAGGTGTTTACAGCTTTCTGTACGTACCAAATGATGGTAAAATACCCCAAAATGAAATTAAAACAAACGCTGTCAATTTTAATAGCAGTCCTTGCCAAACAAAACAACAAAACAAAAAAGAATGGAATTCTGATCTCCAATAAAATTAGCCACTACTATTCCTATGGTCTGCAGTTTATGCATACCCTACGGAATAAGGGTTAGGCTATGGGTCATTTTATTTATGTGTTGGACATGAATGAACTGGAGCTGCCTCTTTTGCACAACAGCTACTTCTGACATCATATCCATCTTGAACACAGGAATAAAATAAAAAAAATTATATGTTGAATAGCAAACTTTTGGATCTGATGTCTAAAGGGATAAAAAACACCCGTGTGTCTCTGGAATTAATAATTCCACCACAGTTTTAATTAAATTTAAAAGAACCAGTTGGACAAGTTTCTCAAATAGCATAGGAGCTCTGTTCACCTACTGGCGCCCACACCAAACTACACTGCTTCATTCTCCGCAGCAAGTTTTCCGCTGGATAATCTCAGCATCGTGCAGGAATTAATCAAACACTCCTGAATTTGCATAAGAGAGCTGTAACATTTCTAGAAACTATGGCTTTGAACTAAAGCAGAAACAAGACATTTTATTTTCTGTTGCCATGGACTGCTTGGGAAATTAATGGTAAGAAACGACTGCCTAGCGTAGCAAACGTAAGAATAACAAAGTGAAAGCTGCTCAGCTGTTCTACAGATACACTAAGATATTCATATTCCCTGTTGCACACCATTATTCCTTGCAAAACTCTGGAGGTCTTCCAAAGAGTTGAGTTGCTCTTGTGGACAACTAGACACGCACAAGGAAACTGCACTGAGTTTGAGGCTTTGCATTTCCAGGCTGCATGAATTCAGAAAGAACACATACCTAGAAAGAAAAAAAGATCCTCTTTTCAAAAAACAAGATTTCTGGGTTTTATAGGTTTAAATTCTGATCCTTCTTTCCATTTTGTAAAGGGCTACAAAGTGAATGAAATTCTTTTTCCACATATAATGGAAAAAATGGAGATTGAAGTCAGAAGTTAAGCAGCAATTTGAGAATATGCTACATTTTTATACTTCATTTATGTTCTCCAATGGGATCAGAAACTGCCAAGGTGGGTGCCATTCTACAAGGGCTACGTCATGGGAGTCGACAGCCTGACTGCACTTTCAACACGCAACTTCCTTAGGTACAAAGGTTTGCCATACAGAATGACTGCTGGTTTGGCCAAAGTCCTATTTAAGATCTCATTTTAGAAGAAGCCAGCATACAGCATAACAATGTAGCATATTTTCAAACTCTGTCTTAACTTTTTAAGTTCACTCATCATTTTGCACCATTCTCACACCTATTTTTTGCCTTTCAATACAAGCATGTATGTATACACATACATATATGATTGACAACTAGACGATGTAGATCTTATTAAGCTCTCAAACATTTGATTTATTTAGACATCATCTGATGTACTTACTTTTTATTAGTCATGTCCTGTCCAGAAAGGGGTGCCCCTTTTACAGGAGTGTTCTTCCTACCACATATGTTCCCGAAGCTGTCATATCCAAGCACAAGTCTTTCTGCGGCACCAGCCATCACAGCATAGCCAGTTATAAACATCTGTTAAAATATTTTTTAATGTGAAATCATACTATAATAGTTTTTTCTTCCCGGTCTATAAATACTCCTTTTAATCCATACATTTTTGACTTGTGCATGCAAACAGTTAAATCTAAAATTTACCCCTCTGCACAAGGCCGGAGCAAGTCATATGGACAAGTTTAGCCCTACTGCCTCCTTAGAGCTTTCCCTCATCTGTTGCTGAAAGTATATAAATTAAGGAGAGTATGACAGGAGAAGAAAGATAGGGGTCCTGATTAAAATAATAGGAAAGCAGTAGTAAGGTATTAAACACCGCCTCTACCAAAGTTTGTGTGTGTCACTAGGCAAGGTCACTCAAATGGTAATTTTTCACATGCCTACTGCTTCTCATTTTTCAGGGTGCCCTTCAAGACACACCTGAGCAATATATTGGCTGAAAGTTGAGCCCTTGCAGCTGCTAGTGTATTTAATCAGAGGTACATTTTAAGCACATGAGGTACAATTAAAATGCAGGTTACCTGAAATTTCAGGAAGATGCATTCTTTAACATGTGAAAAACTTGGAAAGCCACACTGTGGACCTGGTGACACTGCACTGATCTTTTAGATGCTCTGCTGCTGGATCAAAGCTCCAGCAGATCAACTCCCTGTAAACCCCGGGGGCAGCTACGCATCTCTGTTGGCCAAGCAGCAGCAACCTTTAGTCAACATAGGACACCTTGCCTCGGAATACAGCTTAAACCCTGCTCATGGACCCCATGAGGTCCAAAAAGCCCCTTGAAAAGAAACTTTCCACGTGCCAAGAAGCAGTAATTCTTCTTCTGGGAAGTCAGTGAAGTCCTAGGCATGACTTTATCCAAGGGCTTATTTACAGTACTCCAGCTATTGAAGAATTCACTGATTCAATTGTCTCCTCTGTCCCATGGGGTGTAAACCACATTTTACACGCCCCAAGGACAATCCACTAAGCTCTGTGGCTACATGCCAACTGCTGGCAGCAGCAAGTCTTCTCAGTCCCACATTAACCACCAATACCTTGCTGAATATCAGCTGTGCTGGAGGCAGACTGCACATAGCACATCCAGCACAACTGCTTTCGTAAAGGGTTTAGAGCTTTTATTTGTTATTCTACATGTAACACTTGTGAGTAAAGATCGGATCTGGGCAAAAACTGAGTCTCATAAACAACATCTAAGTATGTGCTTCCTTAGTCACCAGTGTAGTCTTATTTTCTCCTATATGTTTGCAGTGACTAGTTAAATAGTATTTTATTAAAAACTATGACTGTGTGTTAATACTGTCCCAATATGGAGATCTGTGCAGACACCCCACAATTAAAGTTGACATACTACTTGTGTATGTGATATTTGTTACAATAACAAAATATTTTGAGATCCAGTTTATTTACATAGCAAATATTTGTTAATAATTAAATTGTTCTCAGAAGAAAAAGGAGAAATGAGCTGGCATTGTAACCCAACCTGAAATATGCTTTCAGGAGAACCTGTCATTCCTTCTCAAGGTGGATATTACAGGTCCATTGCCATCAGTACAGCAAATACTGTGTACATGTGATTTTTTTTTTTAAGTGCAGAACGCTGGATACAAGCCATAAATACCGTTAAGTAATAGATGGCTGTATGACTGCTGGAGGGGTGTGTCTATAAATGCCAGTGATACGCACTTCCACAGAGCTGCTAACATGGTTTCAATCTTTTTCATGAAGTGAACAAATCAGTGTCACGAAAAACTTTTTAATCTTCTACAAATAAGATCAAATAAAAGAAAACAAATACATATATGCAGTAAGCTATTTAACAGAAACTGAACAATAAAACCAGTGAGAGAAAACAAGCAAAAATCCCAAATCCTCACCGGTTGACAGGTCTAATATTTTGCATTCCCTCCACTGAGCACTAAGCATAAGACAGCACGTAAAAAACCCTATCCTGTTCGTGACGTTCAGCTTCAGCTTATGTAGTGTTCAAAATGTGTATGTATCCTTCTGCATTAGCTTCCATTAAAAGAGTTATTAGGAATTGAATTGAAAACAGATTAATAGTGTATTCACAAGAATCCTGAGTAGCCTCAGACATATCATGAAAAAGACATTCATACTAAAGAACGACAAAGCCTGTTGCCAAAAGCCTGCATGCTGTTCTAAGCACGGGACAGATAGTGACTTGATATAACTTCAGACAGATGTGTTGCAAGATAACAAGGTTACAATGAATAAGTAGAACTAGAAGCTTAGTCAGAGCCTGGCTTAAATTACAAAAACAAGCAAATTCTAAATAACCTAGCCCTGTGTATACATGGCCTTGAAAGCATATGGTCACAATTTAAAAGTCTGTGTAACGGACATGGCAATAAAGCACTGCTCCGCCACCAAGGTCAGTTCTGTCCCAGGGCAGCCCCGTGCCCATGAGCATTTCGGTTTAGATTCAGTATACCACTGTGCAGAACCCCACTAACTTCGGATGTGATTTTTCTTTCAGAAAAAAAAAATAATCATGCTTACCAAGCCAGCCCAGAAAAGAAAGAAGAGCAGCAACCAGAGAGTGTCCGTGCACTTTCGGTAAACGACCGGTCTCCATTCCCTCTGTCCAGAAACACTCTCTCCACAATCCTAAAATGGAAGAAAGACACACACACACAAAAAAAAACAACCCAAAAAACCAAACCAAACCAAACCAAACCCACCACCAAACAAACTCCCTGTGAAACTAAAATCAACTTTAGGACGTCTGAGATTTCGGAAAGCGCGCAGCCTTGCGCTTTGAAGGCCGAACACCGGGTCGCTCTCTCTGCCCGCAACAGCTGTGCAGCCCCCGCACCGCCCCGCACCGCACCTCCC
>NW_009648332.1:15734513-15759742 GCF_000708025.1 Charadrius vociferus | reverse complement strand
CGTCGGGGGCTGCAGTGCCGCCGGCGGGCTGCGGCGGAGCCCGGTCAGCTCTCACGGGTGAGCGTTGTGTGCATCGGAATAACCGCACGGAATTGGATCGGGGATTGTCAGCCCAACGACCGATGAATGCAGAAATCATCAGCCGCTTTTAATAACCTGTTTTCTCAGGCCCCTGTTACCTTTCTATTTGTACGTTCCCTAAGTTCGGCTTGAAAAGCTAGAGAAAATTAATATTACAAATTGCAAAGATAATAAAAGTACATTTTTGTTCCCTTCCAGACAGTCAATGGGAAAAATGTCCTCTTTGAGAAGTAACACAGCATCTTCAACCGCCATAAAATGGAATTAAATTGAAGCTATTTGGAAAGCTGTTGAAGAACTGGACCATCTTCTACAGGAGACAGAGCATTAGGCTGGGTTTGCTTGGAAAAAAAAAGAACTTATTCCAGTTCTCAAGTGAAAATGCAGGATGAAACTTTGGTGTCAAACTAGCATAGATGGCAGGAAAATGGTAATATCAGAAATTGGGATTAAAATTAAAAAAAAGAATTAATCTCTGCCCCAGAGCACTTCAGAGTCCTTCTAAGCTAACTGGAAATAATTACATTTTTCCAAAAAAGTTAACTTCTGCAATGTTTCTGAATTTGAGTTTTTAACTCATTTAACAGAGCTTGGTACAATTCTGATTCAAATTTGCCTCACCCTGCCCCAAGAACTAGTTCTGAAAAAAACATAACAGGAAAGATTTCTAAAAACTCTGTGTCTTACGAAGGATTTATTAAAGCATTTGGTTTCCAGCCAACTCACAGTTCTTGTTTTTATCAGCATGGTACCTTGTAATGCCCATTATTCATCAATTTATTGAGAGTTTTCATAATTTGTGTGAAATTAGAGTGAAATTCACTTTGCGCTGTTGCATTTTAAAAATATGTGAAAAAAGTAATTTTCCCTTGAAATACAAATGTGAAATTTCATGTGAAACGTAACTATTTTACATAAGAGAAGATTAGTATTTTGATTATATCAAGAAAAAATAACCAAAAATTATTAATAACTTTTAACCTAGACAGAAAGAGTAACCACGTAACCACATTCTCTGATTAAGAAAAATCATTCTAAAAGAACAATGCCAATGATGAAGGCTGATACCAGAATTTGCTGGCTTGCTGTCGTCACGTGCTAATATCAGCTTTCACTGTTGATCTGGCCCTTTTTGAATGATTCTCCTTAAGCTTCGTGTTACATTCTTATTGTGAATAAAGGAAAACAGCAAGGGGAATGAATATTTTTAATAAAATCCCGATTCCAAGCAACTGAAGTTCATGGAAAAACACCGGAATCGGGAGTAAGGCCTGCTTTTACCAAGCAGGATCAAGCATGATTCTTGTATTCCTTCTATCAGCCTAGGAAAAGTTGTCTCATACTTGATAGAAAATAACTCAGGATTAGCATAAGATTTTTTTTTTTTTAACTTTAAATTAAATATTCTAATTGTGGTAGGTTTTTTTTTCCCCCAATTTTAAACATGAACAAGTAAAACATTTGGTGACAGATGGGTAATTTTATCCTGTGTCACTAGGTGGTGCTCTGACCCTTGTTTAGAGTTGGAACCCAGCATTTTTGGTTGGCGGGCAGAGGCTGATGCCCTGGCTAGCCCGTATTCACAAACGAGGATTTGCACCTTACAGTTGGAAAGAATAGCAGGGATCAAGGCTCAGATCGGGCAAGGGATTAAAACAGCCACATCCAAATGTAATACCGAAATTTCTCTCTCGTTATTTGTCCAATCCTGCAAGTGCCCAAATTGCCAAGATCGATTTTAAACTGTCTTACCCCGTTTGTGGGAAGGAGCCTGGTTCTGCAGCTGAGTAGTTGGAGCACTCAGTGGGGAGGAGGGAGTTTTAGAATTCACACTGTGTAGGGTTGATGCAGTTTAACCTAAAATAGAAATGAGATTTAAAAGAATTCTGGAAAAGGGAGTATTGGATTACAGAACTGATGCTTTGATGAGAGCACTAGTGACTCAGCCGGAGAGGTGTACGCTGGCTTGAGCTCGCTCTCCCTGGTGAGCAGCACAGGTTGGAGCCTTTGGTCTCAATCCCCTGGTCTCTATGCATAAGATGCTGACTTTATAATATGCTTCATCTGTCTCGTATCCAACTACAGCCACTTCCCTGTGAGATTAGTATGATGAGGGTCTACATTCATGTGTGAATCTTCACTGCTCTCTCAAGTACGTCATGTTTCTTGTAAAGGCAAAAAATATTTTAAATCCTGGAGTACTCAGGAACTCACAGTGATTTAATTGTGATTAAGACAGTAACCACTCAACCTGCTTGGTGTGCTCTGGGGGGGCAACCGTGGGAAGGGAGATAAACATTTATGTTTTCAAGACCCGTATTTTTTAAGACTTTTTTTAAATGTTACCCATCTTCAGCCAGGTCTTTCAGCATCAGCAGCAGAAATACTGCAACAGTGAAAATTCATGGGCATTTTTCTCTGGTTTCGATTCTTTGTTTTTCACAAAGTCACCCAGAATATATAGAAGAAAACCAGACATAAACTCAAGTTTCCCAACTCCAAGCCTCTGCTTTAATCACAAGCTTCTTATTATTTCTTATGAGTGTGTCGTTTATTCATGGCAAATAAATCCTGGTGCTGCCTGCATTTAAGGCTCAACTTTCTTACCAAGAAACTTACCTGGCTAAAACTGGGGCAGGAATCTGGCTTGGGAGAGAAAGGTCTTAAATGAAAGCATGACAGTTCCTTGCTAGACTGGTTAAGTGAGATGACTGCCCCTATCTGTATCCCCTTCTGGGTCAGACAAGGCACAGAGACCAATTACTTTATTAGCAGGACATAGCAGCTGAGAAAGCCAACCTAAAAGCAAATGTTTTCTGCCTAATTAGAGAAGGTTCAGTTGAGCATAATTTCCATTGCTCTCAAATGATCTTGCTTACCTACAGTAGCTGAGAAAGTAGGCACTGTTCTCCATAGGGAGCTGTGTTACTTGGATTATCCTGAACTGAAACACCCAGAGACTGAATATAATGCCACCTATTATGTTCAAGCTGATAGTCAGGTTTTCTGACAATTTCCACTCTAAGACCTGCTGTTTATGACCTTGCCTCACTTGAACCCTTCAGTTTGAAATTTCCCATGGCAGGTGCTGAAGATTTTTGGACAGCTTCAGCACAAATTATTCAGTCATTTCTAAGAATGAAATTAGAGAAGCAGACATTGTGGTATCCTCTTTTTGTGTAGTAGTAAAGAAATTCTTATACATGGTCTGGATCAGAGATTTTTAACAGACAAGGAGAAAGAAGTGCTTTCTGCTTTTTCTCATGTCTGAGAAAATTCATCCACGATTGCCCAAATCACTTTGATAAATCACAGCGTATGCTCAGTCAACTTGCCAAGCTTCGAAGCTAAGGAACCTGAAGACAGTGTCTGCATGGTGTCCTCACTCCTGAGCCTGGGACAGCTCGGACCACCCTGAAATGTGCCTCTGACCTGCCACATACTGTCAACTCTTTTGCCTGTGTCTCAGTGATTGCCCTGATGGTGGCCAGGCACAATGGACAAGGAAGGGTCCTGAGATGAATGTATGAAAAACAAAAGGAGAACTGGCAATTGCTGTTAAACAGCTTCTTGGAGTTGATAAGGATTACCTTGTTAACAAGGAAAGCAGGGCCTGGGAGCTCTCGGGGAAAGATTCAGGGATTCAAAAAGGTCAGTATCAGGAAGGATCATTAAAGCATTTAACTTAATGCTGTACACAGTGGGACATTATGCCTCTGTTGAGGCCCAGTAACCAGGACCGGCTCAGCAAAGACACTGGAAACAGAAGTTTTAAAGGAAAATGGAAGACTATGACAGTAGGGGACAGGCAGGGAGAGGGGGTGGACAGAGGACTGGCTGGCGAGGGACAGCATGCAGGAATGGAGGCAAGGGTATGTGGGGATTAAACAAGCAATAGCACAAGTCCTGGAGGTGCATAAAAGATTGAGACCGTGGAGAATGAGCAAAGGAATCCGGATCTGCTACCACTCCCTTTCCAAGCCAGAGTATCACCTTTCCTCTGCTGCCAGCAAACATCCACAATGCTGACTTGAAAGCGCCCTGTCACACGCTGGCCTGACTAACAACTCAAACCACCCTGCCAGGTTTCTGACCAACCTGCTAGAGTACTGTCAGATACTCTGCTGGAGCAGTGGGCAGAGGTCTGTCCTATGTATCCACGGAGTCCGGCCTCTTGGATGACTTGAGTCAGTGTCTTTATGACGTCCCATGTTAGCCTTTGTGTTTCCTCACCTAAAAAATCCCACCTGCTAACATGTTTACAGCGGGAAAGTTACCTACTCTGTTACCCATATAATCATGAAAATGCACGAAAGATAAAATAAACAATTTTTTTCCTAGTAATTTGATGATTTTTGAGATGCTCAGCTTCTCAGCCTTAAAAGTCACTTGAATTTAAGAAGTTAATTACCAGTTAATAAGCCACTTATTTCCAGCTTCCAATGAACATTAATCCCACCTTCTTCTGGGTATCTCCAATGCATCGAGGAGCTCTATTTTTAATTCAGAATATTGATTATTGCATAGATTATCCAGGGATCTAGAAGAATAGAGTGTGTACATCATATAGCCCAGCTATATAGCTTTAGCTTACTGCTGCTAACAACCACCCCTCCTGTGATTTACCAACCATATGAATCATTCAAGGAAGGAGTATAATGCCACAAAGTTAATTTGTTCCACTGTCCACATAAACAAGCAGAGATCTGCACAAAGAGCCCTTTCATCCCTGTCAACACACAAGCTAGAGTACAGTCTGACCCTAGGAAAGTGTTTTGAGTGTATTTGCTGAGCTGAATCTGATAATAAACTTTAGAGCTGACTCATTTCAAGGTTTTAGAACAGAGCAAGAGGATCAGTGTTTCAGTATTACATGGTACTTTATATACCAACCGGAACAAGAAACAGTACTAGAGCTGTAGCTTTGTGGGGTGGCAGAATTACAATATTCTTACTCGGTGTTCAGACTGGTAAATGGCATGGGTAGCACAAGATGAAAGAGCTTGAACTAGAACTACTTCTATTGTTCAGGACTGTTAATGTGCCCTTCCAGTCCAAAGAGTAGACATGCCAGTACATCTGAGTGCATCAGTACAGAGAACAGAGAAGTGATTGATTGCACTGCTCTTCACAATACCCCCCCCCCAAAAAAAAAAAAAGCCAGGGAAGGAGTTGCTTGAGTTTCAGAGAAATTGAAAAGTGAAAGATGTGGATTTTTAAGGTTGGAGAAGGTTAGCTTGTTTTGCAGATTATGTAGATGGAAGAAAGGATGGAAGGCATTGTTGAGAGTGGCAAAGTAAATGGAATAACCTAGAATAAACCCAAACCAAACAGGCATCAAGCAGAACCACATGGAGTCTAGAAATATCTGTGACCTACTCAGTCAGGTCTAGTTCTGAATGAAAAGGATGAGAGGTTTCCATTAGCTGGGTGGACAGCACGCCAAGTGTGGTTTTTATCAACTCTGAGATAAGCAACAGGTTCATTACAAGGACTAGACGGAAGTCTTTTGTGCCCACACAAGATCCTTCATTGATAGTTTAGTTCCTTTAAGGACAATTTATATTAATAGATTCAGCTACTGAATGTTTGCCAACAAAAAATAATCCTGTCGAAGCCAGAGGGACAGCTTGGACCTTAGGCCTGACGTGCGGTGCCTGCACAGGGACCTGCTGCTGCCGCCACCGCGAATTTCCCCACATGATGTCACTCTCGGGCAGTTTTGTCAGGCCTGAGCCTTGCCTACAGCACAAGGGTTGTGGACTCCAGACGACAAGCCCACATATAGAGCATGACTTTGTTTACACTGCCTTCTAAACGGCTTACGTGCAATTTTGTTATCACTTTTAGTTTTGGACTTTCTGGGCACTGCTTCTCAGTGGTTCCTCCAGTGACTAGTCAAGACTAATTCCATGGATTTATTGTGTCTAGACGTTTATTGTATGGAGGTTTAAAAGCATGTACAATTCTGTCTGTATTTTATAGTCATCTGTTTAAAAGAAAACCTGTTACTGTATAGGGAAGCTTGGAGAGCAGCATATATTTTCCTGTTTTTTCTCCTTACAAACAACAGTTTTTATATAGACTCATTAGACCACCTAATCTATCCCAACCCAACGCTCCCAGCCACGCCACAGGCAGCCAGCAGAGAGTCTGCACAAGTTATTAGGCTATTTGTGGACTTCATTGTGTTTACTGCATAGTGTGGCCTATTACTGCAGTCACTATACATAAGAATAATCACTACTTTAGTCAGGAGTTCCAGGATAAGGCTCTTCATGTGTAATAATGTGTTTCTGCATAATTTTATAAAACTGGATAAGATTCAAAGTTCCACTGCAGTGCACGTAAAAGAGGCTCAAAGACACAGCATCTTCTTTGCTTGAAAAGAGAATACAGAACCACCTGCTTTAGTCAGCCTGTTAATAGCCGGTGGAAAGGTGACTACCCATTTGCTCCCCTGCCAAAGAATCAACAATCTGCTCCATAAACACCAATGTTTGAATAGCAAGTTTAAAAAAACATCTGTATGCGGCTAGTCATGTTGAGTCAGATAATGGCCCGCAAGATGTCTACTATTTATCTGACCTGTTCTTTATAGTACCTTTGGTTTACCTTAATGTTTTCACAGAGACTTCTCATAAATTACCTGCTCAATTAAAGTTTTATCTTCATTACTCATGAGAAGAAAATCAACAGTGAGTGGAATGCAGCCGTAGAACCAGCAGCCAGTGGCAGTCTTACAGAGTACGTGATGGCATGATTTACGTAAACAATTTATTCATCTTCATTAAAGTTAAACTGAATCAGCACCAAGACCACATATGAGAAACTCTCTCAGATGAGTAGCTCTAACCCATAGGACTTTTGTTGTCATCCTTATAGGCACAACTATTTACGGGATAAGAGACCAATAGCTGAAATATTTGCTAAGAATAGTGGTCCAGTTCTGCAAACCCTAATTAAATGTTGAATAGCTACAGAAATAATTCCAGCTCTATTAAGAATCCCTAGGTTCCAACCTTATATGCTACTGTTTCAAAGAGAGGAACCCTGAAATCTAAAGTCTCTTCCATGACATTTTAATTTTCCCCTTTAACCGAAAAGATATTGAATATTGTTCTATGTTATATATCAGCTATGACCAGCCCTACTCTGTTTCGGGGCTCCATCTGTTTGCCTCCTAGTACTTCAGGTATCAATATATAGTTTCATACAATTTTTAAGCACTTTGTGTCAATGTTTCCATTGATCATTTAAAGTGAAAGAAGAAACAGTTTTCCTGTAATAGCGGTATGGTCAATATTCACTAGTTTTGTCATATTGTCACTAAAGTTATTTTTGTTCCATTTCTAAGATTAGATTTCAGAATTCCATCTTTCTGAGACCTCTTTTCAAGTAATAACACTGCTTCTGTAATAACAACTCATCAATCTGGTCATAATGCTTATTACAGAATCCTAATGCAGCTTATAAGCAATATTATTTTGTAAAATGTCTTTGTGGTGTTAGGTAAAATGAGATACAGTGTTACTTTTGTAGTAGACATTGAGACCTATGTAAAGGAAAATGTACATAAATGTCTAGATATTGTTGCAGTGTTGATTTATTTCAATCTTTGCACATAAACCAAGGAGTGTTACTCATCTGTTGTGATTAAACAACAGAACAGCAGCATTCCTAGTCCATCACATTATGGGTAAATTTCTGGGATAGCTACTGTACTTTGATAATATTCATGCAATAAAAAAGAGTTATTCTATTAGCTGTTCCTACAAGAGATACATTTTTCTTAGTTACTGTGTATCATTACAGTGGAGTAAACTGTTAGGTAATGTATGACACAAAAACACTTGATGGAAGGTAAAAATATCTTATTTGAGCAGCTATTTGAGGAAACAACATTTTGCAGCAATCACTGCATGTTTAATAATGGAAAGATATTTTGAAAAGAGGATGTTGACCCTCTTTCTAGTGACTAAAATTTGAAGTAGTCTGAGCAATGGCAGTATAATAATTTCCTGTTCACGTAACGTGTTTGCACAACATAATGCTGCTGATAACTCTAGCTAGTAAAGTGTATAACACCCAAAGGATGTGCATGTGTCTGGGAATTCCCATGGTCCTTCCTGTCTACCAGTAAAGGGTATTTGTAGGAATAAGACAAAACCAACATCTATGGGCTAATCATGCAAACACTTATTCACACAGTTTACCACTCTTGACCCTGGTGACCTGTGAACTTTACGCTTCAAATTTCCATATTTAAATAGTCAGTTACATAGCTAGTAGTAATCCAGCTTTCTGGCAACACTTGGCTCAGAAAATAAATAGCATGCCATAACAAAAGTGATTGTAAATTTGATTCTGTTTTGTGTACATAACTGTTCTAGGAGAGTTAGAGGCAAAAGGTGATTCTGCTCTGTTTCTGGCTTTTCTTTGAACCCATAGAAACTCATAGGTCAGGTAGAGGTCTAGCTGCTCATGCTGAAAGCAGAGCATTTTGAAGCACAGCAGGCCATTCCAGCAACTTGCACTCACTTGCCCCCATACGATTATTTGTTTGTAGTCATTTGTTACTCATTCTTGCGGGAAAAGTTTGCTTGTGATTGGGGTTACATGTAGGGATTTGGATTTCAGATAGTTTCTCCTTTCTTCTGTGCCTCACTTACTGCCGTCAAGCGCGTATCTTCACCTCTCCATGCCTCAGTGCTGCCTCTTGCTCAGTAAACTGGGAGAAGCTGTGTTCACCTACTCTCATAAAGCACTCTCAGATCTATATATAAATGCAAGCTATCTTTGCCACAAACGGCTTTGTTCATGATCTTAATCTGATTATGGTCTGCTATGGACCATCCTCAGCGTAAGGAGAAAAATATATTGCATATAAGTTTGATAGCACTTATGTAACAAGACTGTTGAAGTTCTAAAAATAGTGGCCAGTGTACATCAGTTTTCCTATTTCCATCTGATTTATTTAAAAAAAAAAAATTCAAATATTTAATTTTGTACTTGGAAAATAGGCATCAAAACCAAATATATTTTGTTTAGATAATGTAATCTGAATAAAAACATTCAACTGTGATATGTTTCCCGCAGGAATCAGCTATCTGCAAAGAAGCTTCAACATTCACATCACTGGGAGTCACAGCTGAAGCCAAATTTCCTTGAATATTTTTTTTAATCATTAATAAACCTGATAGTTTTTTGTGCCATCTCCCCACAGAACAATGCAGTTTCCATCCTCACTAAGACACAGTCGCAGAGATGTGTATATTGTATGCGTATCTGATGCTTTGAAAAGGACAATAGCTATAACCCAAAGAATTCTAGCGTGTGTGGTCTGCATTACTTATCACCCTTCTTCTAAGAGGGTTATGAAACAGATGCTGGGATCCAAAGTAAATAGTGTTTCGGCCATTGTTTAGCAATGCATGTCATGGATGTAGCCTGTTAAACGGCATCTGATCAGATCTGTGGGGAGTAACTGCAAGCTTCTTTATGCGTATTAACAAGCTGTACTCTGTGTTTCGGTTCTTGTTACTGAGAGAGCCCTAAAGCCTTTGCTTAAAATCAAAAGCACAAAGTTACTTATTTTCCAAACATGGTAAACTGCCAGTGTGGACACAGCAGCGTGTTTCTTTGTACCTTATTTTTAAAGCTCTTCTGTTAATATGGTTGTAAATGAAGCCACTTGTCATGTCTTTCATGTTGCAGCTTGCTTTTCAGGCTTTTCCGTGAGAACACAGGGCAGGTACTTTAGTATTTTATAACACTTCAGATTTCTGGAAGTATCCGTAAATTTTGATAACTGGAAGGAAGTTCCTTATTGCTCATACTCATGTTTGTTGCAAGTTTTTGTAATTTAGAAATCCTCGTGTGCAAACCTCACTTCCTTCCCTCTAGTGAAGTAGCTTTTTAATACTGGCTGAAGAGGTTTATTTTTCATGCAGTTGTCCATTCTTCTTTAGATTCAGTTAATGTATATCATGTGGCAAACAGTGGTAAGTGCAATACAGAAAATTTGGTGGGATAGAGAAAGCAAAAAACATGATGTCTCAAAAGCTCTAAGGTCAGAAGCAACAGCTTCTGCAACAGAAAGGTTAAGGAGAGGGAGAGAAGAGATGTACCACAGGACAATGCTCTTAAGCACTTGGGTTCTCAGAGAGGAAACGGGCATTCTCAGTGTAGACAGCAAACTTTCTCAGGCAATCTCTTGCTATTTTTTCTCTGTTCTTACTTATAATAGAGACAGAATGAATTCAGAAATCTTACGAGTCTCACTTCTAGTCATTAATTCAGTGGCAAAATACGGAAACAGACCAAATCCTGTCTGTCTGTTCAGGAATGTTCAGAAAGACTGTAAAATATTAAACAAAAGAACAGCAAGGTTTGGGGACAAAACCAAAAGCAGGCACTCAATATGATTCTCATCTGCCATTGCTCATTGTAGTAAAGGGGAAAGTAAGGCGTGGAAGAAGACATGCTCGTTGCTACTGTTTGCTGTCCTTCCTGACGTCTCAACAAATTAATTCTGTAGCTGTCACATCTCATGCCTGAACCTCTCCAAGGATGGTGATACCTTTGTCAGACTGTCCCAGTTTTCTGGAGTTTGTACATATTGATTCAGGGACTTTGAGTTAGGGATACTGTTATTTACCAATGCCGGACCAGACCAGCCTTTGATGGTCTCAGAGTACAGACCATATAATTATAGCTTCTGAGACACTCACCACTTGTAACAGTAGTTACTGTGTACAAATTTTCCTCCTAAAATTAAGCTGATTGAATAATGATTTCTTTGATGGATTCAGCCTTCTCTTCTGTTTATGAAATGCCAGTGACCATCTTTTTTTTTTTAATGTTGACTTACTCAACCAATACATTATTTTTTTTGCCTTTTTACTTTGTTGATGACCAGTTCTAAATGCATGCTGTCTGTTCAACTGTGACTGGCTGAACAGAAGTATGTGTTACTGTCCATTTCTGATGATAAAAGTCTGAAAACTTTTATGGAACAAATACTGAACAGACAGTTCCATAATACACATTCTGTCCTGGGAGACTGAAATGCTCAAGTGGACTTGCATAGAAAATGGATGCAAATATGAACAAGGTAAATTGATTAATTTATATACTCACCTTGCCAAAAATAAAAAGCATATACATTATTTGCCCTGTGCTTTTTAAAATCTGATTTGTATATGGGGTAGCAGCACAAATTAGTATGTAATTGTCAATATACTGCATATAGTTAGTAACGCTAAGGATATAATTGCCTGAACTGTCTGTGTTTAAACAGTGATGACAAAATAAAATCATAGCCTTTTAAATAAGACTATATTAATAGTTAAAAACTATAGTTAAATAACTAATAGTTAAAACTACATTAAAACTAATCATTGATGCCTAACCTATTTTGACTCAGGCCTACCTGCTCTCCGGCATCTTTTCCAGGGATGTATATGCCTGTTTACAAGTATGCCGTGACCATACATTTAACCTGACAGTAATGGTACTGTGAGGGTACAGGTGGCCGGATACTTACAGTTTCAGGGCATTACTGAAACCCAGTGTAGCAATCCAGTTGGTAACCACAGGTACACACTACATGGCCACGTTCACCTTGCATTATTCTCTAATCTGAAAAGTAAATTGTTAGGTGACAATACCGTGAACCTTAGAGCCCCTTCCAGTCCCTCAAGGGGGCTGATAAGAAAGGTGGAGACAAACCTTTTAGCAGGGCCTGTTGTGGTAGGACAAGGGGTGATGGTTTTAAACTGAAAGAGGGGAGGATTTAGGTTAGATGCTAAGAAGAAATGCTTTACTCAGAGTGGTGAGAAAAAGACACTGGCCCAGATTGCCCAGAGAGGTGGTGGCTGCCCCATCCCTGGGAACATTCCAGGCCAGGTTGGATGGGGCTCTGAGCAACCTCGTCTAGATGAAGATGTCCCTGCTCGTGGCAGGGGGTTGGACTAGATGGCCTTTAAAGGTCCATTCCAACCCAAACCAGCCTGTGATTCTACCAGTCTATGAATATGAGTAGCTGAAACAGCAGCGACTAAAGGTGGATACAGGCACAGACATTGAACAGATGAGCAGACAATGCAAAACTCCCCATCTATGCTTTGGTTCACGGAAATGAGTGGGGCAGGCACAAAGGGAGATGGGCAGATTCATTGCTTTGTTTCATTCTTCTGAAAGGAAGCAGTATAAGGAGGGCAGAAAATAGAATATGCAAACTTTTTTTTTTTTCTTCCAGTAGACTCCTTTTGTGTTTTACTTCATTGTTTACACGAAATTTGGGAAACAGAAAACAAATGAAAAGTGGATAAAGGAGAAATGGGGCATAGAGACTGACTCACCCCTATTCACAGCCCCATCAGATAGTGCTTGTATCATTCAGGTGATCTAAATTGGCGTAGCCCTATTGTTACAGCCTGTTGGACAGACAGAAAATGTCTCTGGAACTGCCAGGCTGGAATTTTTACAAGAGTTACAATTGGCTGAAACCAGCTGTAATAAGAGATGAAGTGGACAAATATACTCAGTAAAGTCTAATAAAAATAAACCTTGCATGTATGCCTGTACTTGAAGTTGAACTCTAGGCTGGCAGTAATCAGCCTGCTACTCTGGGACACTGCAGGTCAGCAAGACATCAGAAGGTAATATGCAAAATGACTGCAAAAAGACTGTTCCTCTGTCCTCCTCACATATGCACAGCAGTGCACACAGCTGGCAGAGTTGTGTCAGTGCTTCCTGGCAAACATAGACTGTCCACAGCTCCCACAGGCCCCAAAGTCACATTATGCCTATATCCTCGGTATTTTTCACTAGTATGTGTAGAACAGCCAAGCTGTAATACTGTAAAGCAACAACACTGTGCTTCCCCAAACAATAAGTACTAATTTATATGCCCTGGAAATAGCGAGTAATAGTGGGTTAGGTAATGGCTTTTTCTCAACACAGTCAAGCAGCCGCCTTACCAGAAAAGGCTGCAAACACCAATCTAGACTAAATTCTGTGCTCACCCACGCAATGATGGGGCCCAGTACAAAGACAAGTATTTTCCCTGCTGCAAGAGTCCTTCTGAGACAGAGAAGAGACCTCAGAATATATTCCAGGGCTTGATTTTGCCTCTCTGGAAGGGAGCAGATAACCATTCGTCGTGCTCCATCTCCCCAAAGCTATAGTGCTTTGAAAACATAGGGTTTGGTCCAAAGTCTGGTAACCTTGGATACTTTAAATGAACATACATTTAACGAACAGTATAAAGTGGATTTGCCATGTTACTTGTTCTGCTCTAAGGCTTTAAGAGGATGCCAAAATGAAAAGGCAGGAACAAACCCTGTATCTTCAAGACAGACATATAAAATATGTGATTCTGTGATTATTCCTGGTCCCTAGTTACCCTAGTAATCTTTTTCTTTCCCATTTTACTATTTACTGTTATGATAATATTCCATTCCCAGAATTGTCAGTAATCATCAAGTTCCCTCTATCAGTTAGCTGTTGACTGATTTAGGAAACTGCCAAAATGTCTAAAGTGAATTGGGCTGAAAGACTACAGATAATGCAGTAGGGAGCCATGCTTTTAAACACAACAAAAATATTTACTTAATAATAATCTCTAAAGTATATTCTTTAGGAAACAGCTGCTCCAAACAGTATTCCCTGCTTGCGGCTTAAAATTTAAACAAAGCAAAGTAAAACCCTAAAACTGAAACAAGAGATGTCATTAACTCTCCTTCATTTATACTATACAGAATCCAGCCTTGTTCAATTTATTGCAAGTGTTTATTCCTCTGGAAAAATCATGACTGAGAAAAATAACAACTTGATGAATGATGATTAGCAGTAAATACAAAATGTTTATATTATGTTATGTATGTAGCCCTTAAAAAGTCATAACAAAATTGAGTCATTGCCTTGACTAAGTTAATCAGACATAGAAGATATCTCAGATGGAGGAGGTGGTGCAGTGGGGAAGATGAAATAACAAACATAAGATGCAGGCACTTTTCAGGCATACGCTAAGGATGATCACAATCATTATGTGCTTCGCCATTACCAGGACATTGTTATCTGCACACATTATGAGAAGTGAGGCTTGAAGAACCACATATAAGTAATGCTGGCTTCTGAAAAGCTGTATTTCTCCAGCAAGGACAAAAACGTCTTTCCAAACTAACACAACATTTTTGTAAGTCAGTCCCTATGGTACTTGCTTCACTGCAGAAGACGCAATGCCAAATTCATCCCTGGCATCAGAGCCAGTGCTGTTATCTGCAGGATGCAACTGATGAAACTTGCAAAGGATGATCCTCTTTCTTTGACATACTTGTGTAATGCATTTTACGAAATACAGTTTTACTAGATAATGCAGAGAATGGGGACATGAAACTCCTCGAACTCCATCTCCCTGAAGACACTGAAAGGAATACTGTTTCATTCTGAATCAACTTGAAACACAAAAAAATGGATATTAAAAGTTTTGATTCATGAATATTTCAGTGTGTTTTATTCTGACTGAAGATGACAAAATACGGTGTTTTGTCATTCTGGCACTTATTTTTTCCCAAACTCTGTGAAAATGTCAGTATTTCACTTGTGATGAAAAGATAACATAAATTTCAACGAGGGCATTCCCCATTCTGATTTTTGTGTTACGGGATGAGTTGACATGGATCTACTTTGTTTTAATAAGACTGCAACCAATGTATTTTAAGAGTTAAACATTCATTAAATACTTCTGTTAACACAAATATGTTCCTAATGTACTAATGAAATACTACAAGTAAAACTGAAATGTTTACTCCATACATGTTTCTGTAAAATAAAATAAAAAATATTATGTATTCTCTCTCAAAGTCTGTGTAGTCTGAAACTTAACTGAAACCCTTCTCTGCCAAATGAGTCTCTGAGTCCGAAGGATCTGTGGATTTGCATTTGAGATTTGAGACTCTAACTGTAGCTATTCATTAGGAAGGATCCAGACACCACTGGAACTGCATTTCAGACCCTAATAATTGATTGGACAATCGTCAATAGCGATTTAAAGTAACATAGGGGCACGTCACAACAAGATGAGAAGGCAGAGTATTCGTTTTTCTGCTATATGTCAAGGTAAGGGATTCTATTGCCAGAAACAAATATGTTTTTGTTTTCTTCTGATGATCCAAAATGTATGTGCTTTGATAGTATTTGAGAACTCTCTTGGTTAAGATGTCAAATTTGAAGCTGAAAAGGACTTCACACTTTCATTTACTTAGGCAGACAGAAAAAAAGAAAAGAAATAAGGTAGAAATATGTAAAACTTACTTAATGCCATAATAACAAGAAGACATTCAGAGAGACAAATCTCTTGTAGTACTTGTAGAGTACTTGTAGTTTAGGAATAACGATAACTGCAGTTATCAGTGGACTCAGTCTAGGACCAAGAAGGTCAGGTCATAAAGAGTACAATATAGAAAATATTTAATCGTGTGCTTTTGTAATGCTCACTTGGTCTGAGCTGTTACTAGTGTGTCAGGAAAGCAAAAGCCCTTCTTCATACCCTCAGCTCTATTTTCCACTGCTCTTTCCTGGCTCTTTTTCTCTCTTGCTTTTTGCAGCCCTCTTTAAATAGTTTAACATCTATGACAGCTCATAGGCTTGCTTTTCTTTCTCAACCCCATTGGAAGAAGTTTATCGTAACAAGAATGTATTTAAATCAAGGGAGCTCCCATCTGTACCAATTGTACCAAACTGGGGTACAAGGAAGTTGTGGTGGTAGAGGGAGAAGGACAACAGGTCCAACTAGACCTGTTCCAACTACAGCCTTACTGAAGCCCACGTAGTGCTTCCTGCAGCCCACAGCTGATTCCACCTTGGCCTCTCCTGTTGTGGCAGGGCACAGGCTGAGCATTTTGGTGGGAACACACTGAACAGTTCCTGAAGGAGCTGGCTGTGCGTAGTTTGGGATTCCAGGTACTGTGGTGTGGCAAAGGGATGAGTAACGATGCATTTATGACAGTCTCTCTATAATATACTTCACTTCTGCACATCTTTCTCAATGTTCCTGTTGTCCTTTTCCCACTTCCACACTTTTGCCACTGTCAATTACCTTTCTTTTTGGCTGTGGGATGTAACTGCAACCCTGGCAGTGTAACCCTGTGCCAGATTTGGCCAAAACCAAAGGTGCCAACACACCTTAAGCAGGGAAGTGAAGGTATTCATAGTTCCTGCCCATCTGAACACACTGCAACCCTTCCTTAGGGCTATATAGGGCTTATTCACCAGGTTCTTATCCCTGTGGCAGCATGCCCTACCACTGCTGTAGCACATGGCGTTCCAGAACTCAGTTACAGAGGCTAAAGAGTGAGCCACAACAGGTCAGTGCAGAAACTTGCCGTGCTGGAAACCATCTGAGAGTCGTGATACTTGATACCTTGTCCTGTAGTTCATTTCATGCCTATCTGACAGACCAACATTCAGACTACTCCACCTAGCAAAGCATAAACCCAGTTTTCATCTGAAGAGAATAAACCACAAATTAGTGAGATGTGGGCAGTGTCTGTGTTCAATTTTACATGTACTACCAAGAAGTCGTGCCATAGGCCAGTGGGACTGAGCTCAAAGTTCATGGAGAGGGAGAAGACAAGAGGCACAGAGTCTGGAGTACTGGGATGAGGTGTGGTGTCAGTGGGGGTGCAGCATGGAACTTCAGGGCCCTGGGCTGAGCAAGGTGGTAGGACAGGCAGGGCAGCACTGAGGAGCTGTGGCCTCAGTGCTGTTTTGGAGACAGAGCAGACATGGGGGAGTAAAGCTTAGGGGCTGGGAGGATGATGGGAACCAGGTGTGGTGAGAAGGCAGATAGCAGGGCAGGGTTCCAGGGGCAAGGCAGGCATGAAGGAGTGAGACCTGAGGCAAGGGAGGACCATGAGAATGAACCTTGAGCATAATGAGGAGGTACAGCTCATGGCACCACTTCAGATGTGAGGCAGGCATAGAGGTGTGGGGCTTGGGGCTGAGGAGGGCCACCAGGATAGGCCAGAAATATAGCGAGTCCCTGGCACAGATACAGAGAAGACAGTCCCCGGCAGCACTTCTGAAGCATGGGGACATGCTGAGGCTCCAGGTCTCGGGGGAGGTCTGCCAGCCCAGCAGATGCTGACGAACTGGGCCAGGACAGGTACAGGTGTGGGGACCAGGGTGCGGTGAGAATAAGGAGCAGCACAGCTGAGAGGGCTATGAAATGTTGAAATGGACAGGCCCTGGCCCTGTGCCCAGACAATGATAAAGAGGAAGGAGGGAAAAAAAAGAAGTCACATGGAGCAAGTGGCAACATGCTCTGTCCCATGATCCTCCCTGGAAACACTTGGCAAAAAATGGGTCGCTGTCTTAACTGATGTGTGTGAAGTGGCAACAACATTTCTGAGGGACCAACCACTGTCTTGAGAATGCCATTGTGCAAGGCAAGAGACTGCTGCCCGGTGCTGTATTTTAATCTGTGGCGAAGGGGATTGAACAGTTTGCCATTCTCTCCTTTCCCCCTTGTCCAGCTACTTAACAGAAAGATTACCTTTAGTATCTGCTCTGCCATGGGACAAATGACATTTCTAAATTATTTTAAGCCTCAGAAGTGAAATAGTTCATGGTGTCATTATTGTTGCTGTTATTATGTTGCTTTTTTCTCCCAAATGTGTCCTTTCTCCAGTTTAAAAGAGAAACTTGAACAATATAATCCCTGTAGCCAGCTAAAACTGAACATCTAAAATCCCCAAGAAACGGGTTAACTCCTATGTATGAAATGTGCTGAGTAATGCTACCCCTAAAAAAAAAAAAAAATCTGCTTTCTTGCAAACTATTTGCTATTCTTTCAGACCACATCCTCTAGAAACAGAAGTTCTTACTACTTCATGTTGCATAATGTCTGTGGCAGTCATGCTTTTTATCAGCTTTATTGGCACTTAATAAGTACAGAACTATTTTCCAGTTCTTTTGCTTGTTATGTCTCTGTATGGTTATACTAAATGCTGTGTCAGAAATTTCTAAGAATAGGACACTCTTACATTCCTTAGCACTGAGCAGTACTCTTTCTTTAGAAGGAAGAGGTATAATTGGAAATTGAGCTTTTTTCCTGTGTGGTGCTAACTATGCATGTGCATATATATTTACACGTACATATACATATGTGACATGCATATGTATATAGCAATACATATACATACTACTATATACATGACACAAAATACTGTCTTTCTGAACGTTCCTGTTCATATGTCCTATAATTTAATATTATATCTTAAACATAAAAGATTGTACAACCAACCTACATTACAGACACATTTTAGAGTATAATGCCTACTGGTAACGAGACAGAAATAAATAGCGAAATATTTAATTTTGTGTCATAGAAAAAAAAAAAAAACAACCACCCTCAATACAGAAAAATAACAGTGAAATCAAAAGGAAGGCGGTGTTTTTTTATCTGCCTCACTGAAAGCTTACCATGTCTTAATTCTGCATTCTTTGTGAACCCTAAATTCTTGTCAAAGTTGGTAAAGCACAGTAAAGTGAAAGTTGGGGGTTAAAAAAATCTATTCACATGTGTTTGTGAACAGATATTGACATGACTACAACAGTTATCTTTAGGACACTAGAATGAAGAGATGAAAGTTTACCTCAGAAACGAATCTTAGAGTAACAACAAGAATCTGTACACTCAGGTGATCTTGTAGATTTTATTTCTTTTGCTGGTTAAACTTTTCCATGATTAAAGGCGTCCAGAAACAGACAGTGAGATGTGGACACAATGATAGTATGCTATTGACTACATAACCTCTAATCACCCTGGAGGTGGGTATATAAAAACATGAAATAAATTCTCTGACATTTATTAGAAACTGCAGTGAAATCTGCATTGCTAGAATATTAAACAGCAGCTAAAGCTGGGATATGTTCAGCTGCAACAATAAGAGAATACACTTTTCTATTTTAATAGAGTACCTTTTGAAGTCACATAACCTTTAGCCGCTGTTTCTTAAACAGATGGAATATATTTGAGAGAAACTTTGTCTAATCTCTGCATCAACATATACTTGTTGATTTCAATCCCTTTGCCAAAGGCTTTTCTCCACTGACCCAGAAGTTTTGCTTATTATGCGCATTACTTTACGCCACTTCCTTTGATGTGATGCTAAAGTCAATCAAATACTATTATTATTTCATGGAACACTCATTTTACAAAACTGCGAGAAAAGATCATGGCTCTCACAACTAAATATGAGCAGAGAAAATATGCAAGAGATACACCCTCTCCTTACAGCAACTATAAAGACATACAGGCTTATAAATATAAATAAACACACCGTAGCAGTCAGCAGAACTGACAGATAGATTTTGCAGGTGGCTTCACCCAAGGCACTTAACTCTCTGCGACCCAGTTTCCTAATCTGAGAATGAAAGACAGTATCACCTAGACCTCCACCTTCCTTTTACAGTGTTTCTCAGAAGAAAAGAAGATATTGTTGTTGCAATAATTACTTTGGTTTGCTTTCTCCAAAATGCCTTGAAATATAAAAACAAATGTAAACACATTTTCCTTGTTAGTGAGTCTGGTAGTAGGGAAAGAAGAATAAATACCCTTCTGTCTCATAGTTTCCTACTATACACTATCACAATGAAGAAATACTTTATGGAGTATGATCAGTAATCATTACAGTGCTGAACGACTTGAAGATAACTAGTTTGAGCTCAGAGGCAGAGAAAGACGGAAAAGTTGAAATTTGAGGATGGTTTTAAATGCACAGTAGGCATTTATCTATACCTTTGAACTCTCTGAACCTACCAAGATTTCAACATTGTGATGGTGACTTCATGAGAAGTGATTATCCTCTCCAAAGCGTTTCTGATGGTTGTGTTTGCTTATACTTGTGATGGAAATAATGTAAGCACGGTATTTCTCAAGGAATTTCGGTGCTTTTGGGTTTGATGCTGGTCACAAGTCGTAACTCTCTGGTTTAGGAGGCTGTTTAATCCCTTTCTGTAGCATGTGAAAATTGGTATGAGATGGTACAACTAAAACAATACTGTGATGAAAAAGTTTTTCACCTTTGGGAACTTGATTAAAATCTGGCTTGGATCACATACACAAGCACTTTTAAGTTTAACACAGGAAGAATATTTGTGATTAGCAAATAATATAATGCTTAACTACTCAGTGCCCAGAATATACAAAGAATAAGATACAGAATACTAAATAAGACCAACTACCACACACTCAGTTTGCCCAGCACCACTACAAATACAGATAGACATTTTGCACAGTCACGGCCTCTAAATATTAAAGACCATAATTATTCATATACTTTTCTTCTAAACTACTGAATATTTTTTAAGATATGTAGTTTAGTAATGACAGCGTAAGAAGTGTCTGTTTCCCTGATAAGACAAACCATAAAGAATGTCTGGCATTTATTCTTTTTGTTCATTTCTGAACATTATTTTAGGTAGTGTTTGAGGCTATCTACACGTTAGACATTCTGGAGCCTGACTGCTTATAGGATATCTGTCTTTATGCAATACTGTGACATTCGGAATCATCCAGCGCATTTTTGCTAACACAAATGCTATATATCCAGAGAACTCTCAACTTGGAGATTTGTTCTGAGGAAGTTTCGTCTTGTTGACTTTGAAGGCATAAATCTGTTTTCATGGGCTTTTTGCATAGGGTTCATTGGTAGGAATTATATTGACTTCTCCTGAAGTGGCATCCATTAGGTATAAACATTTATCCACATGTTTAGCCTATGCTTTGATAGCTCTGCTTATATACCGTTTTAAACATAAGGGTGTGTTTATGATTAAACTGTGTATCCAGACTCTCTGAGCAGAAGTCCGTGCTCCCACATGGGCTCTGGGTGAATTTGCTAGCATTAGGAAGAGACCACTTGTGTGCCTTCCAGCCTGTCACGCAGGCCTGTCAGTCGCGTGGGTCAGCTAAACATGGACATAGCTATGCCTGCTCAGCCCAAGTCTGCCACTGTACATCCCATAATACCTCACAGCAATATCAGATGATAGCCAGGTTGCTGTATTGTTCCATGACTTAATGTTTCACATAGAAGTGCCTTATCAGAAATGCAGGTTACCAAGCCTATCTTAAGCAATACAGATGTCTAGAACACGTCAGGCTCTTATCTTGCTTCATCTTGGGACTCATATTTCATTTAGCAGTGTAAAATTAGACCTCATATGAAGAGAGTGTTAGTGGGTTGCTTCGTTTATGTTTCCAAATAAATAAATAGAAAGAAAAGATCTTTCTGTATAAAAACTTTGCAATATTTTCAATGGATTTTGTTTCCAAATTTATTATTTCCAAATACTTTGGAAGAACCAGAAATTCAGTATTTAACGTCTTCCTTTAGGGTCTTGGAACAGACTGCTGGAGTGGGAGGCCTCTGGCAGAGTTCTGGGTGCACAGGAATCAGACATTAAGAGCAAAGTTCCTTTGAGTCTGGAAAGATTTCAGCCATACATTTGACTTTAAAAATACATCTCTTTGTTCATTTCCAGAATATTTATTTATTTTGAGACAGATGACTATCATTAGCCTGTTGGTGGGGCTTGTCTAGTTAGTGCTTTTTCAGTTTCTGAATGAAGAGCTTTAGGAGTTCCTCCACCACCATACAAATGCTATTTCTTACTCTACTTCTGCACATGATCATACAACCCCACTGCTCTGCAGCCATGAAATTGTACTCTATTAATTAATCAATTTTCATTCATTTAATTTACATGTGTAAATTCTTTGGTATTTTTCAGAATGGGGGAGAAAAAATTTCAAAAAAGTAACAAATCAAGTCACAAAAAAAATCAAGCAATATCAAGACTCAGTAGCTTATAAAGACAGCAGAAGCTGTGCAAACTAGTTCATGCAGTATAGAAGCCACAAGCAAAACAGGTCAGAAGCCAGCCCATTTTTTACTGCAGTAGAGTTTAATCAGTCCATCTTACCTATTTCTAAGTCTGTATTTGGATGGCATATTTTAAGAAATTGAAAAAAAAAAATATCACTAGATGCCAAACCCCTCATTTTTCAAAATAGTTTCTATTAGTGCGCTCTTTGTTATTTATCTGGTTTCTGTTTGCTATAAAGCTGCAGTAAATAGACACATTCCTGGTACTGAGTGGGTCGGTCTACCTACTAACAATGGTGGGTGAGCTCACAGTGGTTAAGAAAATTCAGCTAAGGTAGGTTTTTAAGAAATAACAAGCTGAAGTGTTGGCCCTATAGCTAGCAGAAAGAGGAAACAGATTGCTGTGTTCAGTTTCCTTTTAACCAGACACTTAATGCACATATTAGTGGAAACACATTCTAACATAATAATTTGTCTGTCATTAAGTTTTTCATTTTACCAGTGTGGGAAAAGAAAGTTATATTCAGCTGGCTTCACTGCTGGTCCCTCAAGTCCGTCTATTGGCTGCAAGGGAGTCATTAGAGTTACTTTTGATTTTTTTTATTTTAGACTGGAATTTTGTGTGCTAGGGAATAGAAAAAAAAATAATTAAGTGTCTCATCTGTGGCTTAAAATCTATGCCAGGAAGATGACTGGAAAGTTTCTTAAATTGAAAGTCATATTCTACAGAAAGAAAATGCCTTGGTATCAACAGATATTTCATGTTTGACTTTTAGTAGTTGTACATTTTCAATTCAGAGACTAGCCAGTTCATTTGCAGGGGTTAAAATGTTATTAGTTTTTAAAGTTAGTAAATTTCAGCACATCACTCAGTTCTCAACTGCTTTATATTTCTCTGCTCCATGAATCTGGAAAAGATTGATATAAAAGTGGGAGGCTGTGGAAAAGGAAGAACATCTGACTCATGCAATTAGAAATCATAGCCAAACCACTCTGCAAGGAGGAGGTAAAATGTCCTGGGAAAACTGAAAACTAACTGTCAGAAACAAGAACTGCCAACTGTGTTCAATAGGTCTATGTGAATCTCTGTATTTGGTGTCTCTCTCCAAACATGTACTCAGCAACGCAGTTTTAAAATTAACGTGACAGAAATTGACACAAGAACAACAGAATTAATGAAACCAATTAAAATAACTGCAAACTTACTAGTCTCTGTGCTTGAAAGAATAGTTCAGATATTTCTATATTAAAGTTATGTGGACATCTGTAAATATTAAGACTGATAGTTATGTAAATAAATTAGAAGTTCTGACTAAAAATCCATTTTTTATGGTCAAAAGTAATGCAATCATAGTTTAATTTAAACTTTGTACTCAAAGCCAACTTTATTTTGGAAAAGCAGCAGCCTCTTTTTGATTTTTGGAACTGTTATCCATGTGACTGTTGAGTCAGCTATCTTTTTTCGTATTACTAGATAGCCAGTTTTTATTGCTTGTTTACCTTTATTGTATATATGGGAGCTCAGTTTTTAACAAGCAGAAGTTTACACAGTGATGTCCCCTATTAAATATATCAACAACTGGGATTTCAAAACATTTCCTTTGCACACGAAAAATTAAGTAACTGGGGCACCGTAACTGTGAGGATTGCAGCAGGGCATGTGGGACCTTCTCCAAAGGCAGGAAAGTGGAGAGGCCTGAGGGGACAGGAGCAGCACAGAGACACTGCCAAGCTCTGGCGAAGGTCCCAGCCCTTGGGGATGGCCATCTTCACCTGTAGTAGGAACAGCACAACAGGAGGTGGATGTAGGGGTAGGCACTAATACTTGACCCCAAATTGGCTAAAGAGCATAGATGCCCGAAAAGATTATTTTATTTTTTTCCCCCCTACACAGTGGACTAAATCACTCCATTCTTTTTGATTTGACTGGCAATAAAGACAGAAAGGTTTTCTGCTGGAGCCGTGACAAACCTCGCTTGGGCTGGGTTACCTGCACGTAATGGCAAACATGAACATTACAGCCATGGGAAAACACGGATCCAGAAGATGCGGTAAAGGGGAAGGAGCAGCAAAAACAATTCCAGCAGATTCTGGTGAAGCAACAACTGCAACCACTAATAACAAATCCTGTGAATAATTATTTAAACCCACTAATAACTAACAGCAAGTCCAACAGAAACTACAGGAAAACCAGTCCTGTTAGCAATTATAGCAACGCCTTGCAAACCATTGCAGTTCCAGGGAGAGAACTGACAGGAATTTCTACTCTGTCTGTGAACCCATGAGAGCTGAAGTCCCTGCTGTGGCCCTGGGAGACGCTACAGGAAACATGGAAGTCCTCTTAAAAATGGTGTATAGTTAACTCGGAAGCTACTGCAAAACTTTTGAGATGGATAACTTACAAAGGGATGAGAGTGCCACATAGGTGGACTACTGTCTCACTGGGAAGTGCCACACAGCGAAAATGAGGTGCAGGCAGTGAAGCGCTACGGATGCACTACCATGCAGCCAATCTAGATAACATCGGCCTAAGTAAGGAAACTTAGTGGTGGAGAATGAGAGAAGACACCCCAGAAATCCAGCCTTGAGCAGTAGCCTGATAGTACAGAAATTTGTACGTATGTGGAGACTGAAAACTGAGGCATATTGCAAAGGTGGTACAGAGCAAGGTAAACTAAAACAGCTTTGCTGTATCTTTGAAAGAGACCTCAATCCCACTAGCAGTTTGTATTTCAGCTATAAGAGGCAATACACCTGATGAAAAATTACTTGAAAAATGGAACTGGGGTACCAGCTGAGGGTTGGGAAAAGGATGTATCTTGTAAGGGGTAAACCCAAGTGTTGAGCCCCTTTTGGCACAGTTGGGCTTTGGTTATCCTATGTGTTGTTGAGCAACATGAAGACTGAGCAGTTGCACAAAGCACACAAATGGAGAAAGAGAGGTCTTTTCTTGTTTTTTCTTGCAATCAGGAGGTGACAAGAGCAGAGGTTGCCCTTTTGTGTGGCTTCTCATTCTGTACTTCAGATATTAGGGAATATCCACCAGATAGTGCTGTTTGTCATGTTCAAGTATGTATGTGGGCTATCTCTGTGACAGTGTACATTTCTAGCCTATGCACAGGAAGAAAATTAAGATGTCAATCATCACTAAGCAACCATGGTACCTAGTAATATAGGCCTAAGGCTGGGATGCATGGTCCTGGCTCCTGAAAATAGTCTTGGAACGTTTAATGGAAAAACATTGCC
>NW_009648332.1:15712966-15734441 GCF_000708025.1 Charadrius vociferus | reverse complement strand
CTGAGACAGCAGACAGATGTCTGTAGCCCAAAGGAACTTGAGAAAAGACAAAAAAAACCTTGGAGTGCAGTGTTGTACAGAGGCTCTGGGGAAACATCTTGGGCAGTAGACTGCTCCCACAAACCCTCTGCAACATTCTCCGGTATCAAGAGAGATTTTTTTCCAAGGTCAGAGAACCTTGCGTTTTGTACAAGCTGTTCAGCAGATGGTTGATCAGCTTCCTTTATTCTGAGGTTTCCTGGGGATGATAATCCCCAACACCGTGGCAGGACAGGGGATTGAAAGCACCCAAAAAGAGACAATATGTTCTTTGGGCTTTTCACTATTTGAATGGCTATATGGAAAGCAGCCCAACAAAATACTGGAGTTCTTCCGGGAATATGATCAGAGGCTCTATTTGTTCTTTTGTCTTTGGTAGTAAATACAGCATCCAAATCTAATGTTTATTCAATGTCTTGGATTAATGAAACATTAGAAGGCTCCAGGGAGGCATGATGTTCTTTAACCACACCTGATATGTCACCAGCAAACAGTGTGGGTCCCAGAATTCAGAGCACCCTGCTGCCTGTTCTGGGCCCTGACAGGTTCAGCGTCTTCTGTTTATGCTACACAGAGTCCCAACAACATTTTAGAAGGTGCTCTGAATTCCAGGCAGGTGATACACCTTGGTGATCTCGACCAACCACTTCATGGGCAGAGATCTTGCAGAATGTGCAAACTGCCCAGGAGTCTCCATGCCAACTTGACTAAATGTCAAGTCAGGCATGAATAGACAAAACACACGAGGTAAAGCCTGAAGAGTTAAACTGCCTTTCATCAAGGATTAAGATAAGCCCCCTTTAGGTAAGGTAAGATTTTCACTGGAATCTCCTGTTCTATTAAGGAACATTTTTGGGATGTTTTCAATGACCACAAAACCATTCGGTGATTTGCTAGGATCAGGGAAGTATGAAGTACACTGCCACGTAGAGAAGACCTTCATGGATGCACTTGGCAAGATACAAACCCAAATATATAGCATCCTAGATTTTACTCTGCAGACGGGTGCTATGGAATGGGTGTTATTACGCCTGTGGGATTTTGGTTGCTACTCAGTGCCTTCATTAATAGTTAATTACTACTTTAATATGTGCATGCAATATGGTCAGTGTAAACTCACTGATTAAAAGAAAAAACTTGTACGTAGCTTTCAAGAGCTGCATGTAATTTCTTTGCTACGGGTAAAAGTTACCCAATTTCTTCTCTTTTTCTTAGCTTTCTATTGCTTTTCAATTTGTTAGTTAAAGTTATTGAAGAGGCCGTGGAGTTCAGTGCCACACTGTAAGCTTATTCCAATGAACACATAACAGAATTGGGTTCTCTGATTGTATTTTCCTTGGAAGAGTGCTCACAGGCCAGAAACAGCATCAGTATGAAACCGTGGCATACTTTTGCTTAGAGTTGAGCACTTTTCAGTATATTGCTTGCAAACTACTAGATGATGATGATTAAAGTCATAAAAACTTCTCCACCATTTCATGTGATAAGAAGGAAAGAAATACAGGTTTGTATAAAATATCTGTGTTATAGAAATCCACATACAGGTGATTTTAACTTCATTTAAGATTGTTGTCTATCTAGTAGAGCTGCTTAAAGACTCCAGAGGGCTTAGGGCAAAAGGTTGTGGCCTTTCCATTGTAAAAAGGATCACATAAAGCGGAGACCCTTTTCAACCCTTCAAAGGAAGAAACGGAAAGCAAACTCTCATTTCTGCCCTTTTCTGCCTCCCCCTTCGAAACACAGAATTAAGCCCATGGTAAAATACAAACTCCATCCTGTGGTTCTGACCAGTTCCACAAAAATATCGGAATTTTACTGCAATACCTGCCTATATCTCACTATATAACATCTGACCAGTGTCTCTTTCAGTAATATACCATGTAACTGAACTTTAATTATTAATACAGAAATAATACAGGAGTGTTGATAAGAGAGGGGGAGAATGTTAGCTTTTTAAAAAAGTCTTTGCCTAGCAGCACAGCTAGGCTTAAGCAATGATTCAGTCCTGAACTGAGAGTTTACTTTTGCAGGTAATAAACTGAACATGTTAATAAATTAGTAGCTGTATGCTGGCAGTCTGCAGATAACTCCAGACTGCCCAACTATTTCCCAAACACCTGAAGCTTTTTGCATCTTTTGCTTTTTTCCTGTAGTTACACAAGGAATTTTGCACACACTTTGAATATGGCTCATCTGCTTCATGTGTAGCAGTTTCTGGAATTTCAATATGAGCTCAGAGCCACTTATCAAGTAATGCATGATGGTATGGGAAAAAAGCAGAGTTTGGAAAAAGATATTTTGAAATCAAGTATAGTCACCACATTTGTGGCTATGGATTCATATCAACAGCAGCTTTACCATGAGGCACAAGAATCCTTCATTAGCTCTTCTCTCTCTTTATTATTATTATTATGTTTGGAATGAAGAGTTAAATATTCAAGACAAAGTCACTACTAAATCTCTTAAGTTCAACAGTCATTAAGCTATTTCACTGCAGGACACGGTATTCCAAGTATTTGTTGAAAAGCACTACTAGCACAACTCCATACCGAGTCCATCTATTCTTACAAGAGTTTTTTCCTGAAATAGGCTGAATTCACATAAGAAAAATTTTACAGGAAACAATTACCAATTCTTGTAGCTTTCTTACATTTTTTTTTTTTAATTTTTAATACTTTCTCCATTACAGTAGTTCTTTTAAATCCTCTCCACGCTCTATTCATTTGTTTTCTCTTCACATTTTACTAACTTTTAATAGCCTTGCATAAACAGAAGGAAAAAAATCATACAGATGGAACAAAGAGAACCAGGATCAGGCAAAAAAGCAAGACTTAACTAGGATTGGGTTGATATTAATTGTTAAATGAACATGAATTACACAAGGTGAATACATGATACAGTACAAAACCCTGCCAGCAATCAACTCACTATTTCAAACAAAGGTGCTGTCATCTTGGCAAAGTTTGTTAAGCCTATAAATATTTACAAAAGTAAATCCAGTGAGAGAAAGCATGGAAACAAATTAAATAAATACTGAGCTTTTACTGAACAAAGGATTCCAATAGCTCTTGAATACCAGAAGGTATAGTGTCCCAGCTGACGCTGCATCTCTGGATATTGCTATAGCTCTGATTTTCAAAACCATTCAAAATCCCCATCGCTGCTCACTGAAGCTGAGCAAAATTAACAGCTGAAGGAACTGTTCTCTTTTGTCAGTTTTAGGCAACAATTTAGTATTGTCTCAAAATAAATTAAATTGGAAATTAGCACAAGGGTAAGATGTGGTTGAAAGACTGAAGATCTGTTGTAATTCAGCTAGGTTCATGCAGTAATCACCCTGCTGTTGGGGCCTAACATCTAGGCTATATCTAGCATTGGCTGAGGTGAATAATTGAAGAAAACATACCCTGTATTTTTTATAATCAGACTGGAATTTTAGTATGACATTGAGATATCTGAATTTCTGCCACTGTAGTTCTAAAAACCTGAACAGAGAAGACACTCCAAATTAATTTGCAGCTGGTTGGAAAAGCACAGTCATATCTGGCATGACACATTAACCAGGGGAAATAAAGAAAAGCATTGAAATCAGGGAAACACAGTCGTAGTAAAAATAAATGCAGTTTAAAGTAACTAAGAAAACCAACAGGGAAAAAAAACAAACTTAAAAAGCTAGGAAAACAAAGAAAGCAATGCTCCAGTAAATTGAATAGAGCAAGAAGGTGTTTTTTTTAAAACTAGAAAAGTGTAATTTCTGATCAGACTGACTTTGATCTATTTTGAGCTACCACATATAACCCCGAGGAGTTCAATATGTTTATTTAATCAAATGAAAGTGTAGAAGAACTTCACTTAACACTGAATTTTCACTTAATAGTGTCATTGTGATTACTAGTAGTGATTTGTGTGTTTTCCTCATACCAAAAGCAAAGAACAAAAAAGTATAGAATGTCATATCTTTAAGAAGCAACTTTTATGTTTTGCTCTCTTTATAGTTCTTAATCCTTCAGAATAACAGAATTCTGATCTCCAGCTAATTTAGCATCAAGATATAGGAAAACTGCCTAGATATGATCAATATGTACATATAAATACATATATGCACACCACAGACGGTGTAACAGTTTAAATGGAACTATTTAAAAGGAGTAGAATAAAAGCATATCATCTTTTGCCCACAAGGATTACTTGTATGATACATTTTTGTTTGATTATAAGTAGGATCTGAACACCAACTAAATTATTTAGAATTCAAAAATTAGAAAAAGAAATTAAGTGTAAAGATAACTATATTTCCCTCCTAGTTTTGAGAGGGCTGAGCACGGTCATTTGATGGACATTTCTGCCATTTGTTATGTAACCTAAAGAACCAAAGAAAAACAGAATACCCAGAAGAAATACTGGGAAGTACATGCTGCCTTTACAATGGAGCAAACTGGAGTTCAGGGTTAGCTGTGGTCTTTACTCCTATGAAAGCGTGATAATCTGAGCAGTTCTGAGTCCCAGGGACCAGGACATCCTTGGAACCACACGTGAAGGAGGAAGTTCATGCTTGGGAAACTAAAGCCTTTAAAGCCTTTCTTGGCAGTTCAGTGATCTCCAACCCCGAAACAGATCATGTTGCAAATGTTCCCCAAAAGTGAAACCCTGAAAAGCCAGGGCTCCATAGTAGCAAGCCGAATGAATTAGAAAGGAAGCAGACGAGTCCTGTAATGAGGTACTGCATGATATCAGAAGCCCTTTAAAATATATATATATATTCTTTGCCAATTATCCTTTTAAACAAATCAGTTTTCTAGTGAAAACCCGTTTAATAGAAAATTGGTGACCATTCCTACTTATCACCTTTTTATAAGGCCCCCATTCACAAACGGAAGAAAATCTATTTCTTACATAATTTGTTCCACTGGGCTATTCAAAATAAGATCTAGCAGATCCAACTAAAACTAAAAAGCTAAAACCCTATAGTCAAAGGAAGGGAAAGGAATAGGAATCTCACATTGCATGTCCTCTTCCAATGTTACGACACTAGAAGTCTAAAAAAATTTATGATTTTGATCTTTAGCAGGTTATCTTTAACAAACACATTAAGAGCTGAAACATCTATTTACTATAACGAAATTATACAATGAATAAACCTCTAACATTGGTTTGTGTTCTATTTTAAGAATTAAGCAAATCCTCTCATTTCTAAACTTTTTTTTCCCCAAAGTACTAAGTCCCATCCTTAAATTCTGTGCCGCCAGACAGACAAAACATCCTATGTGGATGGCATACTAATAACATAACATGCATTTATGAAACAAAGCAGCAGGCGATTATTGTAACAGCAGCTCTTCTTTCCGGAAAGGATATGCATGATCTGATGGCCTACAGATGTGCACTGAAAACTGCCTTTGGTCTCCTTCCTAGAGTGCCAGATGGTCTCACATCATGAGGTTGCTCTCAAGTATGAGTATTGCAGTCTCCATGCTTAGTCACTAGAGCTATAAATAGTCTAATTCCTACTTTTTTTTTTTTTTTTTTTAAATGAACAGCCCTTTTCACAGGAGAATCTCTGTCAAGGGAACAGCAACAGCTCGGACAAATGGCCATCTGGAATTGTGTTTGTTAAAATTTGGAAAACTGTGTATATATTTCATTAAAAAAATAATAAAAAAGCCTTGGAATTGCTGCCATGAGCTCCCACAAAGAAGTTGAGCTTTTAGTGGTTGGTGTGGGAAGAGATGGTAGGAAGGAGCTGGTAACAATTACTAGTCAAAGTTTCAGCCCTTTGTGTAGTCTATCTTCTTCTGGGTCTTGCCACATAGATTCTTTATTGCAAAAATCTGGTAGCAATGATTACTCAGCTCTGCAGAGAGCACCCTGGTAGTGATGTCAGCTTCCCAAGGTTTCTGCTGGGAATGGTTCTTAAAACAGTAGAAAGGACCCTCTTTTAACCCTGCGCTTACTTCATTATTCTCAGCACGTCACCGATGATATCATGCTTCTGTTATATTGTGCTTTTACCAGAAAGCCATAAAGAAACTCAATAGACTATGAACTGGCCTCGTCTAAAACTCATTGAAGAACTAATTGTAACTTCAGAGAATTTCAATTCCAAGAGACCCTTTTCACCCTGAAGTGCATGACTCCTCTTTTCTGAAAAATGGTGAGTTTGAAAGGGACCCAAACCCAAATTCCAGTCTCAAATTCTCCACATATTTTGAGAAAGTATTCACCGAGTCTGACTTGTATAGCTGATCCCACAACTAATGGCTGAATCAAGCTCTCAGTTACAAGCACCTAAAGGGCATAGGTTATTTAGACCTTTTTAAAAAATTAACCTATTTGATTGCCGTATATGTATTCACACACACACACCCCCGCCATGCACCAGTTGAGGAGGTGGGAGATAGGAGTTCACCTGTAAACGATAAAGTTTAAGCAATGGTTTGCCCACAACTAAAAACAGAAAATCCAAGTTAATCAATTTGCAGTTTTGGTTGCCTAAACCAAAAGTTTTCATTATAAAACTAAATATTATTGTGTTTCAATTTGTTTAAATGAAACCCCCAGTTTCAGGCAAATTCAGGTATCTCTTTTTTCACTCTTTTTTAAATAAGAAAAAAAATATTTTCCTGAGCAGGTAACAAAATATCTGAATATATTTTGCTAGTGTTTAAACATTGCTTTGAATTTTCTGTGTTTTGATATTTTCCGCTACAAATGAAGTATGTGAGATACCAGTTAAGTGATCTCCATCCACAGTGACAGAGAAATAATTCAGTTTTTCAGAAGACAGTTTCTCTCAAATCCATTTTAATTTCATATGCATTTCAAGAAGCAACTTCTCTCCCCAGGCATCACAGACTTGACTCACATACTATGATCAGTGGAAAGCACTCCGTGTACTCACAGATGTTTTCTGTGACATGTCAGAACTAGTATGAAATGCCTTATATGGTATTGCTCTGGTTTGGCCTCTGGCATATTATTCTGAGATTTTTTGGCATGATGTGTAAGAAATAAAAAATTAAGTAATCCAAAACCTGCAGATGTACATGAGGAAGAGCCTTGCAGGGATTAAGTTTTAAACTTAAACTTGGGGTTTTAAACACAATAGTAGGTAGCAGTAGTCTCCAGTGACATGACTTAGTCTGCTTCATTATGAGAGATGCTTGAGTCTTTACCTTTTCAGTAAATTAAAATAAAGATTTTGGAGAATAAACAGAGTGGGAACTCAGTCACAGGTTTCTAAGAAAGACAAAGCTTCATTCCACTTCCCTCTTCATATTCTAGTCAGAAAGTATGACTGCATGGTGCAAGTAAAGATGGCCTTCAAATGAGGGAACAACCCCTTTTAGAGAAGCACAGATACATAGCTTATAGATTTTCTGTGTGTATTAGTAACTATGGATACAATACAGAAGGTAAAATAACTACTTTCACAGATCTTGTACCTGCTAATGGACTCTATACCAATTATATTGCTTTAGGATAGTTTTGTTATACTCCTGTAAGTATATTTTTCAGTTCTTTTGAAGTGCTGCTTCATCTATGTCTAAGGTGTGAAATATATTGAAAGATCATGGTAACATTTCATTGGAAATAACTGGTGGATAGCTAAAAATGTCTTTGCCTATACTATCTACATACATTGGTTCATCTGTTCTTAAGCTATCCCTCTATATAGAATTTCTGCATTATTATTTGCTTTACCATGATGCCTAGGTACCCCAGTGAACAGTAAGACCTCAGCATGGTGTCTTCCATACTAGTAGTAAGAAGACGTCTCAATTGCAAAGGGCTGAATGGATGAGACTGTGTGGAGAAAGGAGATATTATTCCTACAGCAATATATAAGAAAATGAGATGCAAGAATATGGCAGCCTTGGTTTTGGTATAGAAATATGACAGAGTCCACAAATCCCCTTCAATGCTTAATCACTTTTCACAGTTTATACTCTGAATACCCTTGCCCTTTTGCTGATTAGGGTTGTTCAGTTGAATTGCTGTTTGTTGTGTATAAATTCAGTGGGAAGCATTATCATGTTTTATACTATATATTTGAGAGACCCCCCAATAAATTTTTCTACCCTAGTTCCATTGTCAGCAGAACTTGCTACAGTTCCTATAGTGTTCACTGTTGTTCTTCAGTGATACTGGCAGCCAGACAATGGGAAAAATGAAATGTCTGTGGACTATGTGGTTTTCAGGATCCCTTTTGAATGTAATTGCACATGACTATCATTTACAGAGATAAAGCTGTTAAATCTCTACATGCTAGTAGACACTCCCACTAGTAAACGAGACAATCCCTAACTGGGAATTCGAAAAGCAGGAAATTACCCTCCATGTGACAGCACTTTAATGTGGAAAAAAAAAATCCAAACATATATCCATGACTGTTTCAACCGTTCAGCACTTTGCCATTGTCAGCAAGGCTTTTATAATGCCATGCCGCTTCCTGTCCTCTGCTATTGGCTTTAAAGCATTTTAATCCTGAAATTTTAAGTACTAAATTAGAAATGAAAACTGTATCATCAATGATTCCATTTCTTTGAGGAAACAAGATAATGTTTTTTTTTTTTAATAATATAGAGCATAATTACAGCATCTGGGGCTGCAAGTCACCAAGGATGAGGATGCAAGTGAGCCCAAAGGACACAGTGTGATCAGTCTTAACACCTTCTGACTTAATTTATTTCACCGCTACCAATCCAGCAAAAACTCAAAGCCCCTATACCAGTTCCACTTTTGATCAGTGACTTCACAACATCATCAGGGCCAAACTTTACAGAAGAGGCATATAACTTACAAGCAATAGTTTGGGTCCTTGTGTAAGAGGATCCAACAGAGGAATACACAGTTGCTTCGGGCATGCTTTTGTTCTCAACTGCTCGCTCATTTCCTCGGCTGCAGTGAAATACCTAGGTTGCCCAATATGTTCCTCTGATATGTTATTTTATGGAAGTTCGCATAAGAAAAGCCAGTGGCTTCTAACCTTTCAGGCTGACTGATTTCCAGTCCCCCTTTTTCGTTTTTTATAGGCAGAGGTGTTAGTCATTGCTTCCCTCTGTTCTGCTCAGGGTGTTGCCTAGCTAGTTTCCAATATCTGGCATTACCATAAGAGTGCTGTATAGGCCCCAAAACGCTCTCCATCCTATAATAAGTTTTCAAAGAAAGCTCCATTGCTCCCATTCCAGACATGCCTGGAAACAGGTACATGCAAAATCAGTTTCTCCCCCTGACACAGGAACATCTACTGACCATGCTCATGAACTTCATCCACTGCCAAAAAGCTACCAGTGCTTCCAGGGCTGGAACACGGCGAGTTCACTTTTCATCTGCCAGGAAGCCACGTGTGTAACCAGCAGAACTATTTTCCAAGTCTTTCAGTTTCTCAGAAATGATACGGTCCACAGACATTTCATTTCTCCAGTTGTCTAGTTCTCAAGTGCAGTGCCTGGTGTCCCTGAAGAACATCAGTGTACATTCTAAGTTTCTATGTATTCTCTAAGAGAGGTATATTGTACATTCTGTTAAACAAGTCCCATGGCTAGATAAAGAAAGGTGGCCTGTTTGCCTGGGAAAGGAGAGCACCTGAACATGCTCAGACTGGAAAAGCCCCCAGGGCACAGCCTGGGGGAGACAGTAAGTGAGAGCAACAGACTGGAGACTCCTGTGAGGAGAAGGGGACTCAACTGCTGCAGGGAGCAGCTCTAGTGCTTCTTCTAGAAAGCAGCTTTGATTACAATAACAAGTGAGGTGGGAGGAGACCTGTACAGTTGGTCCTGCAGAACAAATATCTACAGTGTGATTCAGTGGTTTTACTGCAACCAAGTTCTAGCCTAGTCCTACGACCCAAGAACCCAATAGTAGCTGAAAGACATGGAGTGTCCAAGAGCAAACCTTGCATTTTAGTTCCATCTCTAAGGAATCCAGTTTGTGCACTCTGAGGTTGCTAGACAGTATGAACAAAAGCATAACAAATGGGAACACTGGACATTCACTTCAAAAGCATATTCCTGATAAAAAATAAAAAATGTTAAAGTAGATGCACCCAAAAGATTTCCTCAGAAGCCAGAGAGAACCATTGAGAAAGAGTTTGAAAAGAGAAAGTCACCAAAAAAGGTTAGACATTGCTCCTGCAACAATAGACTAATAGCTTTTTTACAAGCCTTTGAAGTCCCCTATGCCCAGCAGAGCAGCATTTTCTATTATTACAGAATTATCTTTTTCTCATTTATTATTTGTGTATTCTAATGGTATACAATTCTAATCATATACAACCCATCTTTAAGGAAAAGCTATACGTGGGAGGGAAGGGCTCCAGTTCCTCCTCACATCTCTGGCTGGCACAGCTCAATATTATTTCTTGCCATTTCTGTAACCATGAGGATGTGCCATGGTTTACTGAAAAGATAACACTACAGTCCGTAACAGTCAAAGTAATGAGATTTGTCAGTCACCTGGAGAAGTCATGTCCTTTCCTTAACAAACCAGTACTCCAGTGATTCTGAGCTGCTGCATTTCTCACTATATTCCAGATCTATTCCACAGCATTACTAAACTCACAAACATGAAGAAAGTGTTTTTGGTATTAATAATAGATTCCTGACCTTTTTTGTGCAGTTAGTCTCTCACCATTCATTCTGTGATGTGATGATACAAGGAGGAAACGAGAAATGGAAATTCTGGCACTGAAAGTCAAGCTCAGAGCAGAATGAGGAGGACAAAGAGGTATAGTGCAAAAAAAGCAGTGTCAAAAGTCTCCTCTGTGGATTCATATCTGAAGTTAAGAGAGTTTTCAGCTTATGTTCTTTTTAATAGCGCAGCATGTGAACTAATTTGTTCAATTAGCAGAATACAACTGCATTTTATAAAAAATTTGAAATCAGTATGTATTTATCACAATTCCATATTTACAGTGAAGCAACTTTGGCTGCTTTACTATGACTTTCTTTTAGACCTTAATCACTTTTGAAGAAAAGAGAAGTAAACTATATTGCAGTTTAAAAGTTTTTGTCATCAGTGATAGATACACCCAAGAAACCCATATGTAAACTCCATACATTTTTAAAACACCATTATTAATTCTGCTCAAGATCTGAGAGGTGCCGATATCCTCCAGTTCTCCAAAACCCATCCTGCCTATGGCTATAGACAGATTGATTCACTCTCCAATTCCAAAACAAGTTCTAATACCCTCTAAGTTACCACATAAAAACAAAAAGTAGTTTGCTTACAGCTGAAGTGCTGACACCCAAATTTTAGTCTCCTGTTAACACTGTGTGACCACTTGAGACTTGTTGCCCTTGCACAGCCAATTTGATTACAGAAATACAAAAGGTAGGTCTGAGGAGATGAGGTCCCTAATCACCTTGTATTTGCATAAACCAGTCTTATATATCCCATTTAGGTAGCTGTTCCCTCCTCCTGCTCTGTCAGAGTTTATGAATGACCCAAACTCTTAACTCTACAGTTTTCCCAAGCAATGCTGCAGTTCTCCTGAATATTTGTAGATATACAATCATGACAAGTTTTATCTTTTCATAGGTCTATCCAAAGCAGAGCTCAAAACCTCTCATGAGGTCTCTGAAAATGAACAGCACCTTGTCATTAATGTGGACAAAGTGACATGGGAATATAACAAGAGAGATTTGGAGAATTTGAGCTAACTGTTCTTCTAAACTTTGACAAAGCATCATTCTGTCTGGTACCTGTACACTACCAGATGTCACCTGCCATTTCTTAAGAATGCAGTATAGCATTCATCCATGGCAATGTATTTCAGGTAAAACTAGATTTCTTAGGCACTTTAACTTAGGTAATATAACAGTCAGATATTCTTGCCTCTCTTGCAATTTCCTTTTGGCAGAGATTGTGTTGATAGGCTGGGCTGACTTAGGTTAGCATATTAGCTGGATACCAAAAAATGAATTTCAAATGATCAAGTCCTTTGGGGTTTAACTGCACAGTAAACTGTCTATTTTGGCATGAGTTTAACATGTATAGAAATAAAATTGTGTCTCAAAAATTGTATGACATGCTATACACAGTTCAACAAAACACCACAAGAATATTGAGAGAATACCTAAATAAATACATAAGCTAAAGTTCTTCAGTTTCCCAAAGGATACAAATACCTATTTCCTATTAAATTAATGAGTATGGATTTTCCATATTTCATCTATAGCTTTGACCTGTAAATATCTTTTAAGTGTCCCTACAGGGATGGTTTGTGAAGTCCCCTGCTCAGGGATTTCTGCAATATATTCACTTAATTTACTTGTTCTTGAGCAAAGATTCAATAATCAAGAGTGCTACAGACCAAATTAGGTGATCACCTACTTCTGTTAATAATATCTTGAGGTTATACTGCCACAGATGTAAGTGACTGGCATTAGTAAAGCATGTTTCTGGTAAAGCACAAGACAGTACTATCCAGCTCCTGATTTTAGATGTTTGTGGAAAAAAAAAACACCACAAAACTAGTAAGATGTACGGCTGACAGAGAGCAGAAAATCAGAAATTCATGCCTATAAAAATAATAATTAAAAAAGGAAATGCACCAAGTTTCTATTTCATAAGAAGAATTACGTATTTTTCATAGGACTATCATTTAGCAGTTAAATATATTTTTCCTTTAACAAAACCTTGTAACACAGACTTGACAAACACATAATGAGTTGTCTAGACAAGTTAATTTTCTGAAAATTTAAAGTATATGTATTTAATTTTTCTCTTCTATTATAATATTATGTTACAGCTGTGTAGCATTATGCCCTTTCAGACTCCTGCATTTAATTCTTACTTTGTGCTGCTATCTAATAATCTCAACAGATATGGAAAAATCTTCCTGATAATATATTGACAAGTTGGAGGTTGGGGGTTTTTGTGTTTGGTTGTTTTTTTTTTTTGTTTTTTTTCTCCCCACTGCACTGTGGTTACAAGAAGTTAATTAGATCTGTTTCTGCTTACTTTAATGAAGCACACTTCACTTTAGCAGAGATAACTAGCATCAATAACAGTTAAAACCAGAGTAAGTAATTTCAGCAGAAATTAAGCCATTGAAAGAGTTCATTGTGAACAGGACATGTTATCATACATTCACCCCAGAGATTTTCAAAAGCAAAGTTTCACAGAGAATTAATTTGAATGAAACTTGACCATGCCAAGAAGAATGGCATTTATTATGTCAATACATACATCCATCATCAGTGTAGGAACCTGATATAGCAAACAACCTCAAATGCAACTGGACTGTATAATCCCTTGAAAAATAAACTGGTATGACCTCATCTGAATGGGTAAACTAAGCCCATTAGAGGTCAATGAGCGTTCAACAGCAGCAGTTGTGCAAAAGGAACAAACTTAACCCACCTATGAGTAGACACAGACATTTTCCCGTCTGTGCCTGTCAGACATTTTCCAAAACGTAGGGGAAAGGTGAGCAGAGGGAAGGCGGCACAGCATAACCAGGCCTTAACATCTCTCTTTGGCCTGGGGGGGAAGAAAAGATTCCTAATACCTTGTCCTTCCTCTTTGATTGGTGGGATGCAGGCTGCCCAAGACTAAACAAGTCACTGCCATTTAGAGCAAAGTGGCAGTAAACTATGAGGAAAAAGCATTATTAATAAAGCCTAGACCAACACCATGTTTTCAACATTAGACAGCTGGAATGCTGTAAGGCATTACAACTCTAACGCACAAACTTGTTGAGCCTTATTAACTCAGGCCTAAGCCTTTCATGCTTAGTCTTGCTGAGTAAAATAGACGACAACTAAAATACATTGACAGGATATCAGTATTAATCATGAAGCTTTCAACAGCATCAGTTGTTTTTACAATCTGCCCTTCCACAACATCTTGACTGATTTGTACATAAATTGTGAGGCCTTGTTCGTATACAGCACCTTTGCCCAGACGACACAAGTTTCATTAGGTGTGTAGACAGGATGCAGAAATGCATGGCCAGAAAGTTTTTCTTTCATCTGAGATTATCTGAAGAGGCGTCACTAAATCTAGGCTAAGGTGTAGGGCAGAATTCCATCCATTTTACTCATTACTGTTCTACAGAGGAAACAGCCCAGACCAGTCCTCGAGGTTTTAAACTTTCAGCTTAAAAAAAAATTCTGAGCAATAGTGTCTGCCTCCTAAAGACAAAATGTCTTCATAAATAATCTCAAGCATTATAAAACCTATCATAATATTTGCATACAGTGTTCTGCTTTGCAGTGACTGTTGAAAATTTGCATCTTGTTAATGATCTTAAGGTTGTCTGGCTTCAATTTCTGAGCACTAGCTGGCATTATGAGTGCCCCTGTAGACTTAAGACAACCACTTGTTAATGATCTTAAGGTTGTCTGGCTGCAATTTCTGAGCACTGGCATTATGAGTGCCTCTGTAGACTTAAGACAACCAACTCTTCTGCAGGCAGTTTCTTCTAGGTCAGTAGGAGTTGTTCCTTGGTTTTCGTATCAACAAGTAAACAGGTTGAGTTAATTTATTATTGAACCAAGGAAAGTATGTTTTTCTAGTTAAAATGATTCTCTCATTACACTGAAAAGAAGCAGTTAAACTCTGTTTATCGCATGTTGTTTCTAAAAGTGCCACTGGATAGTGACTAAAAACCAATGAGATAGTTGAGTAATTAGAGAAAGTGAAACAATTGGAAAAGATCATCATTTTTCTGATTCTATGAGTCAATTCAGTTAATGTGTCTAGCCAGGAAAGAGACTGAAAGCATTACAAAACATATTGCTTTGTTATTTTTCCTTTTGCTCTTCAGCTGGAAGGGAAGACTACAATTATTTCTCTTGTCATCAGCAGCATTAATTGCACCTCTAGTACAGTACCCACAACACTTTAAACATAAGTTGGTGCTACCACAGCCTGATCTATGGCAAGTCAGCTGTGGGAGCTAAGCTAGTAGAAAATGTATTTTGTATGATCAGTTCTCTGGCAGTTTAGGTGTCAAAACTGTACCCCTGAGGGGTCAGACAAATGCCATCGCCAAAACATGAGGAAACGGGGGTGCAGCAGAACTAAATCACATTGGCTGAAGTTGTTCTGGAGCTGCACCTTCACTGTAGGATTAGTATTGAGCTGGTTCTAACATCTGCAAATAAAAGCATCTGTTATGAATTTATTTACTCTGTGCAACAAGAATGGCTTTCCAGCTGACAATGATTTATGCTCAAACTTCTAGGTTCTTTCCAGCAAGACATAAAGCCAGCAAACAGCTGGAGATGTGTGAGATAACTCTAACCTAGCTTCTTGGTGTACTCATAGCAGTGATGTGATAGAAACTAAGAAGACCTAGCATATTATGAAAATTCAAAACTTCAGACAAAACCTAGGCCAAAATTACTTTTATGGCCTTAAGTATGAAAGACAACATCCAACTTCGCGGTGGCAGTAAAGAAGATTCCAAGAATAAATCAGTGAGGGACTAGCTAAGTTTGAGCAGCCTTGGTGCAGTAAATTGGGTTTTTGGGGCATGCTAGGAGTTGTCAGGGGAGTGATACAGGTTAGCAGAGCTTCACAAGACTGGGGTAGAGGTATTGTCCTAGACTCACAATGAACTACGCAACTGTGGTGGAGATGGTTGTGGTCTTGTGACTGAATAGGAGCTCTGGGATTCCCACCTTTACCTTGCTGCCTCCCAACATCTTCTTCCTTCTCTCCAGACCACGGTACAGGACTCTTCCACAGCCCAGACCCTTACCAGGATGGCCTCTCCTTTTCTCACCCCATCTCATCTCCCCTCCTATAGCACTCCTCCACCTGTTGGTGTAGCACATCTGGCCCAGTTCTGCTGCACCTTTCCTTATTTCCTGCCACTGCCACCAACACGCAAGACATGAGGGGAAGCAAGGATCTCTTCCAGCAGTGCTAAAGTGTGTGATTGTATTCAGCATGGCTATTTAATGCTTGCTCAGGCAGGTCTATGAAACATACAGCACAACAATTCAGAGAGGGGTCACACAACACTGGTGAGAGAACAGGAGGTTCCTCTGGGGTCCCACTTGACCATCCTTCCTCAAAACCCCTCATGAGGCTCTCTTGCATGCTTTCAAAGGCCTGTGCCACATGTCAACAGCTGCTTCACCCCATGAAAGACGCGAGGACAGAAAACAGAACAGTGACAATTGTATTTGGTACTGTTGTGTTTACAGCATTCTGTTTCAGTTCATAAAAGCTGTGGGTGCCAGAGCCAGTAGCCCAAAAGCCCAAAAGAGCCTTCCCAAGCTTCACATAGAGATGGTAGCCTCAACAAAAACCACAGAAAAATGGTGGAACAACAAAAATGGGGGAAAAACAAAACCAGGCTTGGCTGGCATTGGCTTTTTACTGACCCAGTTTGGGTCAGTATCCACTCAAGAAAATACCACAGAAGCTTTCTGTACAGCATTTATGTATCATGTCAGTCTGGGCTTCAATCTGAACTATCCACTAAACAAAACACCTGCTGCACACAATTTGTACATCATATGTGCCTTACTCTGAAATATTTATGGAACAGATCTTCTATGTAGTAAAAGGCTAAAAGTTCTTAACAGTTAGTTTTCAATTGCTCCATTTAATATCCACCTGTTCACTCACAGGTAAAATAGATTTCTTTTACTAAAGTGCTCAATGCTTTTGGATTTAAACATTTTTTAGTGTTTTTCCTTTTATTCTTACCTCATATTTTAGTATCACTAATTACAAGTCTTTGAAACAGCTGAGTCTGGGAAGGGCTAAAGAGAAAGAATGGCCAAAAAGTAAATGGTTTAATAACAAGAGCTTCAAAGAACTATACAACTGTAGAGCATTTTTAAGTTTTTAGAGCCATTTTAAATTTAATATATTGGATTAAATTTTCAGCTCATGTGAAGTTGTATAACTGCTGAAGATAATAGAATTAACATGAATTTAGTTCATCTGAGGATCAAGATGATGATTATATGGGAAAATAACCACCTATGACTTTAGATTTTATGTTGTCTTTTTGCATATGGTGATGTTCTGAAACTGTGAGAATTTCCCCAATTTCAAAGTATTTCTTCGTATATTGCTTTTATATGACAGAATACTGATAGTAGAATGATATTTACATGAAAACACATTTGCATGTTTCTGAGGCAATAGTGCAAATTTCCCCATTTAGAAAGCCGTGCGTCAGACCGACAGTTCTGTTCAGAGATGTGACTCCACTGACCTGACCATCCCCATGACACCATTTTCTGGAATGACCATTCCAGGAAAGAGTATTTTCAGTTTGGTCTTGGAAAGCTAACCATAGAGGAAGCATTCTCAGTGCTCACAGGCAATATCATTATTGCCTCAGTATTCATGTATGCAGTTGCACCATTTATGCTAGGTGTAAGAATTTATTTTCTAATTCCAAATAAAGGACTCTTAGGATTAGCATATCACCTCAGCAATATTGCTATTTTCATTTGGAAAAAATCATGAAGTTGCTATACGTATTTGCTTATGTATTCTTAAAAAGAATTTAGAAAAGAACTTCTAAGACCCCAGATTTTTTTAAACAGAGGAAAATTTGATGAGAATTATAGGCATACTAACCTCTGAGTGAACCTTCCCTCTTCCAGTGTCAGTAGAGAGAGTTTAAAAAAAAATCTTGATATTTGCAATTTAAACATTTGAATGGTACTTTGCCATATTTGGTCACTAAAATAAGATTGTCCAATATGAGCTGCGGGGTCACGGGTTCGGCAGCTGAGTAGTGTTCCGTGCAGTTGTTAAGTCTTCCAGTTTTGTCTCCTCCACCCTGTACCCACTGTGCTCATTAGACAGTGGCTGCATGTGACCTCCCACACTTAACCCCATTCAGTATTAGAAACACCACTTAACACGCAGTCACATCCAAAGCCCCAGTTCTACCCCTTTCTTGCTATATTCCAAGACTGAAGAGCCCATTAAATTTTACATCTTCTCTCCTCATTATTAGGCAATGAAGCACACCAGTATAGTCTTCCGTGTATAACAAGTGCCCGTGTAGCAGATTGCATCTTGCAGCAACAGTCTATCTACATCACTTGCAAAATAATTTCAGTAAGTACTTCCACAGTGCTTTTGATAGTAGTAACTAAAGCCAGTTGACGACATTAGTGAAGAAATTGTCTTCTAGCATGTATCCCTCACTGCCCGAATTGAAAAGACGCCGGAGTTAAACAAATTCCTCTGCAAGAGGACCAGGCTTACAGCATCACGTCATCACAAACAAAGCAAGAGCTGTTTCCGTTGCATCCTGCTAGCTTCCCGAAACCTCTTGCAGTTGTTCTCTCCCCCTCCTTTCTGAAGTGATGTAATTTCCATACTGATGGCAGACTGCAAACTGCAAATTCTAAGACTGAAGAACAAACCCATTTTTCTTTTTTCAAATGTTTTCAAGTTATGTTCCATTTGCTCACCAGGTAACTCCTATGGACATTCTAGAAGAAGGTAAGGACAGAAACTTCTCTAAAACACCCGCAACTGAGAAAAGTTGAGGAATTTATTAAGATTGGTTACATAGTGATAGCATCTTTTTATCTCTTGCCTGATTAAGTTCCTTCTTGGCTGTAGATACGATTCTGCTATTTCACAAAGGACACATGTATTTGAATTTTGACATTGAAAGCTTCAGACCAGACTTCTGAATTCTTATCACTTTTTTCTCCATCCCTCACAGCTCTGGCTGAGTTTGCAGAACTGCACACAAAGGATAGAAATCATACCTCACTCCCTGGTCTGCCCTGCCTTACATTACAAATAAAGTCAATATTGCAGTACAAACAAATGGATTGAACAAACATGTGTGTATTTAGATTAATTTGCATTCGACTACCACCTAAATTATGAGGCTACTGTCTTTCACCTCTCCATGTAACCATTACTTTTAAGTTGGGATACTCTGGAGGGCCGTTCAGAGCAAGACCTGTTCTGTCTCCACTGACTGAAAAGGGGGTGAGGTGAAACTGAAACTCTTAACCTCAGTATTTAAAGTTAGAAGTATAAAGATAAGCCATGCAGATACTCTCTTATCCTTATAATCGAGGTAAGTTCAGCATTGTTAGTCATATTTCCCCTGTTCCACTTCATTTTCAACACATACTCATTCCTCAGTTTTCATTCAAAGTAGCCACCATATTTCAACAGCTATTAAAGATATCCAAATCAAACTGTAAGCAGTCACTAAATTTTATGTTCTTCATGTTCTAGTTACCTTACCAGAAACACTGGCTTTTGACTCCAGAACCAAGTTTACCTAAACTCAGAGTTTAGGTAACATATGACAAGTTTAAAAGAAATTATTATGACGAAGTAATCTGATCTCTGTCACACTTTTTTTTTTTAGCAAATCTACTGGGTCAATAGTCTCACTACATCTAATAAAATGGTAAATTGACAAGTACTGGCCATTAAGTCCTCCCTTAATATTTTGTAAGGTTTTAGAGTAGACAGATGGAAAAAAACCAAAAACCCGAGAGGTTTAATTAACCTTACACCTCCAACCCCCCCAAAGCCTTCTGTCATAAAGTAGGGCCTTATTGGAAACAAACTGTGCTATGAAAAAGCCCTGGGATGTTAACTAATAACAGAATGGTGATCAGACACTATGGCTATCAGACTGTGGCCAGTCTGAATGAGATATATATATGACCCTGTGTTGTACCAGAAAAGTTATTTCCAGCAGAGAAATATTAGTGGTTTCGTGCAAGCCTTCATCTGGGATATTGGAAAAATACTGGTCACCCACGTTAATGAAAGGAGAATTGAAAGTTCCACAAGCACAAAAAGGAGCTAGTAGTTTGATCAGGGGAACAGAGATGTCATCTGACAGGAAAACAGAGAGCTTACCTTGTTTAAAGTAATATGTGAAGACTCCCAAGCTATGATCTCTGTGCATAAGCGCAGAGAAGAAAAACAGAAGTGAGGAAACTATTAAGGTTAAAACCAAATTTGAGCACAAGAACAAGTGAGTGCAAGGTGACTATCAGTACTTTTAGGCTGATTGTCAAAGGAATTGAGTAGCTATTAGAGTAATCACAATTCAGAACACTCCTATAGTAGGAGGGGAAAAAAACCCCAAACATGTTCCTCTTGAAATTAAGTGTTTTATGAAAGATTACATGATTCAGCATCCACAATAGTGTCAAAATCACCTCAGCTGTATGTTCCATCTTTTTTGATATACATCCCAACATAACAGCATATTCGTCACTAGCTTACAGTCATAGCAGGTATACTTACTGTTGCCTTTTTGTCAAAGCTTTTAGGGAAAGTATACATAGGATTAAAGGGAGGGTGCCAGGAGGACAGGACCAGTCTTTTTTCAGTGGTGCCCAGTGATAGGACAAGAGGTAACAGGCATAAACTTGAACATTGGAAGTTCCAACTAAACATGGGGAGGAACTTCTTTACTTTGAGGGTAGCAGAGTACTGGAACAGGCTGCCCAGAGAGGTGGTTGAGTCTCCCACTCTGGAGACATTCAAAACCCACCTGGACACCGTCCTGTGCAACCTGCTCTAGGTGAACCTGCCCTGGCAGGGGGGCTGGACTAGATGATCTCCAGAGGTCCCTTCCAGCCCTGACCATTCTGTGATTAAAATGAAATTCAAAAATCAAGGGAAAAGTGGTATAATAACAAAATCTTATTTGTTAGAATTCTCCCAGTATGTGTCTTTGAAGTATTACCATCAGTAAACTTTGGCAGCTGTGATCATAGTTTGGCTACATTGAATAATCTTGTGACAGGAAGATACTTGAACACAAAAGGCAATTCACTAGGTACTACAGACAAAGGCAACAGTGTAAATTAGGAATTAAATCAACAGCAGAATTACATTAAGTCTTTTTTTATTACAATTAGCCTGGTTAAGTTTTGGATTGCTGCCGCAGAAGTCTAGTTCAGGACAAGTTCTGATTACCCCTTTGGGCCATGCTTTGTTGTAATTTCAATGATTCAGTAGTCAGATTCACTGGTTTTCTCTTTATCTACCATAGCACCAGGCTCTCCCTAGTAGCTTAAGGAAAGGTGAGATACTTGGGTACTCCATTTTTCACTTGCTGCATGACTAATCTGAAAGTTATATTACAAAAAAAAAAGTCTTAATCAGTCTCCCATGACTATAAAAGGCTGAGGACCATGAAATCCCCATGATTATTTGGTATATAAGCAGGTATGACTGCTTTTATTTACAAAGCACTATGAAACTAGCTAAATAGTATCTACTGAGGAAGATGTACAAGAAAACCAAACAAAAGGTAGGCTTTTAAAGTCATAGTATGCCCTTATCTTCCCCCCTGTGGAGAAAATCATTCTGAGGAAGGGCACACACGTGACCAGCTGTAGGAATTGCAATACTTAAGAGAAAAAAATAACAACACAGAGTAAAGCATACCACTAACTGTGGAGAACACTGCCAAAACAAGCAACAAAACACAATTCTGAAG
>NW_009648332.1:15711777-15712939 GCF_000708025.1 Charadrius vociferus | reverse complement strand
CAAAAACCCAGCCACAGGGGAACAAAACTTCGAGTGAAAGCAACTCAGCAAACTGCAGCCAGACATTTTGGGCTAGACTGTACAATCTACATAGAGGTCTGTGTTGAGGGTGTGACTCAGCTGCATTTTATCAAGCAATTGTCACTACACCATCTATTACAGCTGCATACTCTTTTTGCTGCTGTGAAACTAGTCCTTATTGCTCACCCTGTCTCCCAAGGTGAGGAGGGCTCTTGGCACATGGATTTGACAAACCCTAGTCTGTCTAGAATACTTTACTGTTAGCTCACTGGAAGGAAAAAAAAAGGTGTTCTTGAGTCCCCACACTACACTTTGCGACATGTCCTTGTGTGAGTCATGGAACAAGTCTGGAGAGAAACTCTCTATGTGCACCCAACCCATACTTATCTCTCAAATGGTCTGTTGCAATTTTCACTGAAGGGCAAGGGAGTATCTATGAGCAGATGCAGCACACGCAAACAAGTGTCATTAAGCAATAAATACTGTCTTGATCATTTTCTTTACTAGTGCCAAGATATATGATATCTATATAGCTTTTAATCTCTTCAGTGGAATGCGTGTGTTTATTATAACAGCACACACCCAGAAGTGTCTCACTGAAGTTATGAATCCCAATCAGCATTACATTAAGTAATTAAAGTTTCTCTTATCTTACTAAGGTGAAACATTTCCTATAAGTCTGCTTGTCTCATTACAGCAGTGAGGTACAAGCTCATTCTTTTGTCATACTTTTTAGTATTTTATTTCAGGTGATCAGGAAGTCAGCCTACTTTGATCCCGCTTGGGTCCTACTGGCCGCAGTTTACTGATGACAAATACATAATTTTTGTTTTCCATTTTATCAACGTGCCAAGATTAGAACTTCAAATGTCACTTAGGATGCATGTTGGCCAAGATAACATTTAGATTTATCAGAAGTCATCAAAAGCCCTATAAATGCAGTATTGGTTGAAGTTACTTCCCACTGTTGTAAAGTGTTTGAAGTTACTCCTAAAATTGTTTGTGACATTTTACCCAGTGAAGCAAGAAAACTTGTACTGACACGACTGAGCCCTAACCTTTTAACTGTAAATTGATAGGTGTTCTGTACAAAGAAAAGAAAAAAGTGAAAAGCAGTGCAAATTTGGAGCTAGTTTATCAC
>NW_009648332.1:15690259-15711730 GCF_000708025.1 Charadrius vociferus | reverse complement strand
AATACTACCTCATGACAGTACAGTTGGGTTCCTTCATCTCCAGGTTAGTCACAAACACCCCCAGAAGACTGCATTTGTCAAATAAAGGGCTTTAAGGAACTGCAACGGATGTCCTCAAGGGGAATTAGGACCAACATCAGAGTTAAATTTAAGTACTATGTGATGACTAGAGAAAAACAAAGTAATAAAGACACTTAAATAATAATAAATCCCTAATATGATAGTGGGATTACCTGGAGATGTCTAAGGAAGTACTAGCAGAAATAAAGGAGAGAAATTGAAGAAAATTATTACTGTGCAAATACTATAAGATCTTTTCATCTAAACTAGAAGCCTAAGGAGCAATTGTGTTTTCATAGAGGCACGGACTACATTACCTGAAAGACAAAAAAGCTAGAGAAAAAAATCTATGACTTCATACAGTTATTGTAGGACAAGCAGAGGAAAAATTATTCTGGCCTACTAACAGGCCAGAGTATTGCCTATTGGCTGGGAAAACTGTGAAAGGATTTTATAGGTAACTGAAAATTTAACATTCAAATAACAGAACAGCATCTTTTCCTTTCTGTTTCACATGATTCTGATACAAAGAGGGAGGAAAAAATCCTCATTGTTTGTGACCAAAATCTTTATAAATTTCTGTTACTCTGTTAGAGCAGACCTGCACTGAGAAAGAATGCATCTTGAAAAAAAAAAAAAAAATGTTTTACAAAAGCATAAGAATAAACACAAATAAAAGGTTACTATGCAAGTGCAGTGATGTTAGCCTGCATTGAAGCTAATATTTTCCTGTGACATTACAGCTCCAGGACAGATGAAAGTGGTTTGTCATTTAGACATTAAGCATTTTTCCTGTATCTCATGCTTCAGCACATCCAGTGCTTCTATAAATTAGCCATCAGATACAACTCCCATTATTTCCTAAGCAAAACACATTTCACGTTCTACAGAGATCAGAATCCTTCCTACCCCTTTCCAAAGTAAGCCAAAATGAGTACAGAGCAACAGTACAATAGATCAGAGTCCCACTGACTGACCTTGTTTGCCATTAATTATAAAGTCTAAACTGATAAGGTCCCTTTTAAATACAGTGTTTCCTTTTGAGTTTTTTTTTAAAGTACTCTCAGCCAAGCCCTTTCAAAACATGGAATGATTCTTCTCTTAGAAGCCTTTTTGGGACAGGCAAGGAGAACAGTTACTGTCTGCCTTTCTACTAAGTAAGCCCAAACAAACCCAAACAGTCCTGCTTCTTCCTCATGCCTTACCATGTTTTATCTGGCCCACAGGACAACCATTTTTGCGAGTGAACTGCTGATACATCAAGGATATTTTTTCTCACTGAAACCTGCTGACACACTCATTTATCTTCCGTTGCAATAACTGAATTTATCAAGCTTCTCCTCTAAGAAGCGTTAGTGGCACCAGCTGGTCTTGCCACCTCCTGGGGCAGCAGCTGACCTAAACAGCCAACATGGAAGGTTCTTTTCCTACAGTGCTATTATCTTTCTTCCAGTTGTTCCTGAAAGAACAACTTCCTCCTTTGTTTGGCCAGAGTGTGGTTTGCTAATCCATGCTCTTGCCTGTAGATTGGTTAGCTCAAAGCCTTGTAAGTCTGAGCAGCGAGGTTTTACAGCTGACTTGGTCTCCATGCCTCACAGAGGCCCAACTTTTACCAGTAAAATCCTTTCTGTATTCAAGACTAATAACATTGCTTCAGAACATCATTTATCTGGTGACATTGCAGTGTCTGCTAAAGATAGATTACTTCTTTAAGGAGTATTAAGTTTGGAAAATATTTAATTAATATATCTAGTGTATAATAAATAATTCATTATTTACCATACAAAATACCAGTGCTGACTAACATAGTACACATTGATGCACAAGTTCTAAGCTATTTTAGAAATTAATAAATAGCCACACTCTGAAATTCCCATTGCACACCTGTCAAGAATTCCTGCTTTGAGCAAATAAAATAATTTAATTTAAGTGGTCATATTACGCACGGACCTCACTCTACAGTACAAAACTGAAATAAGCAGAATAAATCTATGATATAAGCCTATGTTCTACAATTGCAAACATACTGTGTATCTTCTACTGGCATACTGGTCATCTTTCAGTTAGTAAATAACTGAAACTTCTTTACAAAGCTGATCCTTTAAAACAACAGCGAGCCTTAGTGTAAAAGCTGGTACCGGAGGAAAAGTCGTTTTGTCGGGAAAAGCAATGCAAGAATCTCTTGTTGCTGGTCCCTGGGAAGTCTCATTAGCAGATTTTTTTAATGTTTCTAGAAAAAGATTAATTAAGACTTCTTAAAATCTTTTTGTACTCTGGATAGCTTTTTTGGCAGAAGATCAATTCATCCTGGTCCGTGTTCCACTGATCTGAACGTATTTACGGTATGGCAAGTATTTGGTCCAGATGTCCTACGATTTTTTAGGATGCAGCCAAAAATGCTGTACAATCATTATGCACATCCCACAATGACAGAAAGCTAAATGGGAGTTATGGGCTATGCCTTTATTCTCTGTTCTCAGTAATCTTGACAATACAGGTGTGGTTTTTTTACAAATCTAAAGGTAGCTGCAGTGTAAACTCCACTTATTTCAGTAGCTTCTTTTTTGCCAGCTCCCTCCTCCCCTGCCCCAAATGAAACCATTAGTTCTAAGGCCTTCCACTATTTCTGTAGCTGTTTGCACATATGCTGAAACAGTCTTCACTACAGTCTTCCTGCAGTATGACATTCGCATTGCTAAACATCTTTAAATTGAGAATACCTTTTGTTATTTTGGTATGAATCAGAGAAAGTTATTTATAAAATCAGCAGGGAGCAAAGTTGAAGGACCAAGAAAACAAGTTTTATCCTCTGGCTACCACAAATAATAAAGAAATACCCAGGAATATATGCATCAAAATATGCAAAACAATTATAGTTGCCAGTTAGACTGGACAAAAAAAAAAAGAAGAAAAAAAAAGAATGGTTTACAGATACAATAATTCTCTATTTTTGTTTGAATAGGTAAGACCTGGATTGTAACACCTAAGTTAACTCATTTCAAAGAGAAGTAGATTTGTGATTATTGACACAAGTATAATTTTAAAAATTAGTAGCTGACAAGGAGAAAACATTCAAATCAAATGCCTGAACAACTTTCAACAGGATTTTTCATCATGGTTCACATAAAGAATAAGTCCCCTTAGGGAATCAATTTATGTATGAAAACAAGGTATATAATTCTACAGCACAACCAGACAAGCTTATCTGTAGTAGAACCTCAGTTTGCACCAACAGCTTTCTCGAGTATTGCTTTCCATCCTGGCCAACCATAGGAAGCACTTAGACCACCAAGATGAGCACTCAGCTGCACCAACTTATTTCCTTTGGATTTACATCTCGGTTACCTCACATATCTTAGATTTTTAGTTATTAATAGTTGCACTTTTAATCCAAATCTATAAAAACAGAACTATAAGTAGTTTATTATTTTAAAAAAAAAATCCCCAATGGATTTTCTATAGATATCAGCCCCAGTTTCTTTTAGCACTGAATTGATTTTTGATCACATCCACAAATTGTCACCCCAAATCCTTCCTCCCTAGACTTAAGGGTTAGATTATACTACCTTTCAATATACAAAGTTAGTAAATATAGCAGAAAAAAAGAGTAAGGAATACATTGGAAAACTGGAATGTGGAAACAGTGTTTAAATCCCTAATTAATAACAAGGTCTTCTTTATAGCTTTTTCATACAAGAACATTTCTCAATACCTGATTTAAGTTCAGAAAAGCCCCCCTAGCTATTTGCCTACTACTAGAAACTTCAAGACATCAAAACAAAGTAAAAAAAAAAAACAAAACAGCAATACATTCTAAATACCAAATATGAACATTCAGCCACTAAGTGTGATGGAAACCATACACAGACAGGTCCCAAGTAGCTACAAAAATCCCAGTTAGTAACATCCCCCAAAACCTAAGCACATACACAGTAAATTGCTACAAACCTTCAGTCTAGTCACTTTGAGGCAGAGGAGATGCGTAGAAGAAGAAAAGAATGCAAATTTCTGGCTGAGACTCAAGCCTTTTGGAAAGAAATATATCATCTTTTCCTCTTCTGTTCCCCCCACCTTTATGAAGCACTGCTGAACTGTGGAAGGGAACCATGCTTGTTCTCGTTCTTAAGGTGTTAATTGGCAAAGCAAATGAGATTTACTACTGTTCCAGGTGGTCCTGATTTCTGTTACATAAAATCTGATTTGACAATTGGAGCCTGAGAGTGATACACATCAGGTGTTCTCCCACCAGTGGCTGACAATCATTAATAGAGTTTTGTAGACATACATAGGCTTTTATAAACAAAGATTTAGAAGAAATTTTGAAAACTTACTCCAATGCGTCCTTTAAAGAAAGATTTGGAGTCAAGGAGTGTATCTGGAGGAAAATAAAAGCTGTCTGAAGCAAAAGCAGACTGAAATATTGTAGAAAATATAGAATGACAAAGGAAAAAAAAACAAAGAGAGATTGGTACAAGCACAGTTATGTTTTCAATGTGAGTGTACACCCTCATGTGGGTTAAAGTAACGTAGTAGAAAAAAATAGTATAAGCCCTAAGCAAAGTTCAGGTAAGCAGGCTGCTAACTGGAGAAATCTGTGGATTTAAAGGTGAGACAATCTTTTTCACGAGGCTGCAGAAAACAACAGCCCTTGTCCTGGGCTAGAGGAGGCCATGTTCCTGCCCTACTGTTGGTGGTGGACACCTGACTGAGCTTGATGGACTCAGCCCTGAACTCTTTTCTGACTCGTCTCCTTGTCTTGCCTGTGTGTGGAATGCTCACTTCCAGTTTGTAGTCGAAATAAATGTAAGATTGTAAATAGAGACTGAAACAAAGTCAGCAACCTCTGGGTCAGATCCACCATTCCATTTGCAAACATGATGCTCCCTCAACTGCTTCTTCCGTTTGAATGCCATTCCTTAAAAAAGATTCCTAGAAAATCTAAGGGGCCAAACGCTCAACAGCAAGGGAAAACATTGTGTTCATTTTGACCGGAGTTTTCCTTCCTACAAGGGCTCACTATAATGGAAAAAAGTGTGCCTGCTGTAGTCATATCATGTTATCAAGAGTAGTTAATATTAAAAACATATCAAAACTAATTATTTGAGCTGTTTATACTCTTAAATTATTTGCATGTTTCTCAGTTTAATGCTTTACTTTTGTAAGGGAAAGGGGGGGGAGCTAATTGGAAATTCCTGATGATGGTATTAGCTATGTTCTCTTCTCTACATTAAGTCCAGTTGTTCTTCAAAAATATGTGCTGTAGTAATAGCAGAATTAATTGGTTGAGTTTTGCGAGTTGTATCATCACATAAATATTTTCAAGCCCTTAAAAATTAATAGATTGGCCCAGTGATTTAAAAACAAAATTTGTCTCAAACCCCAAGAATTCTTAGCAAAAGAACTTCTGAAATACTGGTGTTTTCCCTGTATCCCTGTATTGTAGGTGCAGAACTATTCAGTCATGAGCTCAGCTTCCAGGTTTTGAAGGCACTGTGCTAATGACACTGTTAAATAGTGTGTAATTCTGGAGAAGAGTGAAAGACCAAAAGCAGTAAGATAAATACGCTGAGATGAACCATATCGCTAAAAGCATTTTCTTAGTTTGTTTTCATTAAATCAGAGGTCAAGCAATGGGGGGAAGCTCTTCGTTTAATACACAGTGCTGCAAAAAGCAGAATGATAATTCATTCTTGACAATCTTCAGCTAAATAATGTTGAATCCACATATGGATTATGTCACTGTTGGGGATATTCCTGTGAATTTATGTGTTCAAATTATTTCATTTTATTTTTGTGTCTGGAAATACCCATATAAATCATTATGTAATTCATGGGGACTTGTCCTTTTTTGCCTTTTAAAAAGTGTCTATTTAAGAAAAGAGAACAAGGATGTGATTAGTAGTTTTAAACAGAAGTAAGAATAAGGAAGGAACAAAATCATGCAGCAAAGAAGCAACTGTCAAAAACACAATAAATATAATAAAATTCCAATGACTTCATGGCCTGCTTCTGTTCCTCCTCACATGAAAGTAAAAAATAAAACAGTCCAAACGGAATTAGCTAGATTTACTTTTTTGCTAATTTACACAGGCACTAATAAAACCAGGCCCATTTTTCTATATCTCACATCTTGTGTAGTCATCTACACATTAAAAAGTGGGTGTGTGACACTACAGAATCAAAATTGTAAATTCTGTATTCAAAACTTAGTAGTAGACAGTTTGCATAAGCACTAGTGTTTCTGAGAGCATGCTGATTACAAGAGGGAATGGTAACAGGCCTTTAACAGAAATCAGTTTAAATTAGGATCCAGCAGTGCATTAGGACAAGACAAAGAGCGTCCTAATGTGCTGAAAAGCTACAGTCTCCTAACTTCCCTCTTTCTGATGTCACATCCTCTGCTGCTTCAGAAATACTGTATCTGTCTGTCTCGTAGACTTTTCGCCTGCTGCTGCACATGAGGAAACATATCAAGCAACACTTCCGCTCCAAAAAAAGCGCAAAAAGGAAAAGTGCAGTTGGCCTCAAATAAAGAGACCAAATGGAAAGCAAAACCATCAGCGTTTTGGAACAAAGGCTGAGGACACGACGTTGGTGTGTTGGTTGTGATTACCAGTGTTGGCTGGAGTCTGAGAACAATAAAGCAAGACCACTTGGTTCTTCAAATACATTAAAATACATGCTGTAGAATTTCAGAGTATCAATATCAAAACATTTGAAAGGGATGTTTTGCACAAAGCTCATCTGTCAAGCTGAAAATGGCATTTAGCAGTATCTCATTGCTATGTATGTTAATATAGGTACCTACTTGAGAAACGGAAAAGAGCTGGTCCTTGGACCAGATTCTGCCACAAAGTAAATGCAGAATCATAGTTAAGCACATATTAAATGAGACCTAAAGCTTCCTTCCTTTTTGCTGGTAACAGCGCATCCTTACTGGTGGTGGCAAAAGTGAAAATGCAAAGGTGGATGAGTGCATTTTTATCACATCACATCACATCACATCACATCACATCACATCACATCACATCACATCACATCACATCACATCGACACACTACACAACGTGAGGCTTAGAAAGTCAGCAACACACAGTCTGTGCTGTATGGTCATACCCTGTCACCCTGCAATGGTTAACAGTTGGGACTGTAGCTATTTCATACCTGGAAATTATCATGCTCTAAGAATTTAATTGGGGATATAAGTAGATAAATTTTGTTCGCAATTTTAAACCTGAATTGCTGTGATATCCACTGAACTGGCTGTCTGTCAGAAGATATCATTAGCTGATGATTCCTTTGCAGAGAGGTACTGGTCTTAAGAAGAAAACAAAATCCACGTATGTATGTTTTAAGCCTGCTAATGAGTCAGATTCCATTGCTGGCAGACACAGGTCTCACACGCGTGTCTAAATCTCATATAACTTGAACCTGATTTTCTTCTCCTTTCCATCATCGAATTAATTCCATAAAACTTAAGCTGTCATATAGCCAGTGTAAGCAAGATTAGAGTATGTGTCCTTTTAATAGAGTTGCTTAACTACATAAAGATTACAAATAAATGCAAATGAATTAGAAGTAGGTGATTTAAAACTCAATTCCAAGTTCCCCAGGTTCGAACTTGTTATGAACCACATACCTTCAAATTACAAATCTAGGTTATAATTGAAAAATCTTCTGACAACCTCTCTCAGATCTAGAGAGAATTTATGCTTCTTTAGGAATGGAAGGTAACTTTTGATCTGCCTCAGTAGTACGCACTTTAGTGTTCAGCTAGCAGTGTGGAAGGAAAATCTCTGGACAGAAGCAATTGACTTTTATTTGCTGTCTTTCTTCTGAAAGCACTGTTGAAGGGAAATGAGTAAATGATGGGGTCACTTCTTCAAATCAAAGACACTTGAAAGAAGACAAAACCAAAAAAGCCATTATACTTTTTGTAATAATTCCAAGAGCAATGACAAAACCACTTGTAAAACTGGAGCTGAGTCTCTGGGTATATCCAACTCAAATGTATATTTTGCAATTAAAAAATGTGATGAAGAGAGAATGAAGTCTCTGGACAGATAATTTTTTTGACTGTGAAGCTGGATTTATGCTGAAAATTCTTGCAAATATAATTAGACCTGTGTAACTTCCCTGGCCAAAGGCTTTCTGTATAGTTGTCTGCATATTCCAGCCTTGCTGTTACAGGTCAGTTCACTTATCTGGCACAAGTAAGCTATATAGGGAAAAACAAGAGCAGATGTAATTAATATATATTTGGCATATTTTTTCTTATATTAATGACCCCTGTGTCTGAAAGCAAATTATTGTAAAAAAATTTCACCTGGAACTACTGTTTTAAACGATAAATTAAGTTAAGGATACAAAAATAATCTAATGTTAATTCTATCTCTGTTGTACTTAAGAGTATCTGCTACTTTTCACTTCTATACTGACAGAGAGAGAACTAGGAAAGTAGGTGGAACAGACCTGAAAGGAGCTGAAGAACCCAACTGGGTGAGGGCAATTAAAAACATAACTAATAGGGGAATTAGTTGCCGAGCAACAAATATGGAAGCGTGTGGAACACAAGCCATATTTGCCAACTGATCAAGGCAAAATGTAGAGCTATTATAGACACCAACTAGAGTGTCAGTTTAACTTAACAGCATTTTTATGTGCAACATTCCTTTTTAAATAACAGACTTTCCTTTCAGAATTAAACTAGGGCAAGCCGTGAATGTGGTGGCAAAGAAAGGAGAGATGGCAAAAGAGACTAATAAAAGCTGGTCCCCTGCCTGCCTTTCTCAAATGGGAGTCTACACTGCTGATCGCTGGCAAAATAACCAAGCAGAACAAAAATTGCCTGTTTCTTTCCTGGCAGCAAGGAAATGTGTTTTCCCCTGTATTTCTGTTAGTTTCTTTCAACTTTTAATTTCTTCTATGCCAACGAGTCTAAGACCAAGAAAGTGTCTGAGTCCATCCTTTCTTTCAAGTATTACATAAAAGCTTTTGTGAGTCTAGTATTTTTTGTTTGTCAGATTCCTGGTTCAAATGAATCACTGAGCAACACATTAACCAATTCATGAGCAAGCAGCCTGTATTTATATTCAGAAAGTGTCCGTGTTCCAGTTCCTAGTGCTACCTCCTTTCTTTCCTAGAAAATTGAAGTATTATAATCTTTATCATATGAGGGTTTAGGAATTAGCACAAGCAATGACAGAGGAAATTCTCAGTGCATGCTTAATCCAGAAACCACATTACAGAATCGAAACTTAGTTGTGTATTTTGCACACCACTACACATGACTTCCCAATTAATTCAGTCAGTCTTTTCAAACAAAGTAACAAAAAAATAAACACTCACTGAACTTTGAATGAGTTTGAGTTTTGGACAAGAATCTACAAGGTATTCAGAAATATGTAAGACAGAAGAACAGAAGGATTGGAGACAATCTCTCAGATTCTGGGGACATAGTTTTGGACTTGACATAAGATAGCAAGTCTGGATATAAGCAGAATTGGGCAGTAAGAGTTCAAAGACTATATCAAAAGAGTGTGGAAGCTGAAATCCAGCCGGTTCTGGCCTCTCTTACTGGAATTCCACCTCCCCCATTGAATGACTGTCTCTGCCTGGCAGTACTGCGTGTTTGAAAAGGTAACAGCTTGGGTTCAAATTCCTCCTGAGATTTTAAAATTCCAAGGTGATACAATCTCAGCTCAAGCCTCTGCTGTATGTCAAGAGGTGCCTATGCCAAGCACGCCTCTCAGAATAAGAGGAGAGAGGGAGAAAAGTATCCTGTGAAATGTTTGAAAAATGCAGTTCAAGATTTCGTTTGCCTAGCCAGATTTTATGTTTTAATTGCAAGACTTTGAAGTTCTCTAAGCTCCAACCAAGTTAATAACAAAATAAAGTAATACTTAAGATTGGAATCAGGTGATATAGAAATATATGCTTCTTTTTTTTCTGAAGCATTTCAGGAAAATTTATCAGGGCTGATCATGAGAAAAAAAAAAACAACAGAGGAATATTGAAACACTATCAAGGACTGCAACAGCAGGTCCACAGTCTATTTTACTCTTCTTGGGACTGCTAATCGATCAGCACACTATTATCTGCCCTCAATGTCTTGCAATATTGTACAATATTGTATTTGATAAAGGAAAAGATCAGCACGGGTGCTACAGATTATTCACAAGGAAAGGCAAAGCTACACCTATCTAGCTAAATCTTTCCAAATCTTTACGTATCTATCAAAAACTAATGTGCTGCTAGTGCAGGGAGTTGTTATTGAGTTGATACTCAATGTACACTCTAACCTTTATTAGCACAAAGGCATCTATGCACAAACTATGCAAGTTGTACAGTCAGGTTTTTTCCCTGTATAGAGTCCTTTCACTAGAAAATGGGAACTGTCTCCAACAACATTAACTGCTAGACATATATGTATGTGATCCAGCATGAGGTGTACCGTGCTGCGTCTGTATACCTGCAGGAATGTAAGTGTGCTTCTGCATCATTATCAAACACAACCTTGTTCTATTTGCTTCCCTCTTCTTATGTCCTCTCCCCAAAAGCCAAAGTGAAAATCAAGTAACAATTGCACTGAATAGCAGGAGAAGACTATACTTGCTCTGCCCACTCTTTGAACATCAGGCTTATTGGGTATCTGAGAAGTTAGAAGATGAGACTTACAAGTCAAGCAGTCCTGTTTTCAACCCTCTTCTCAAACAGCGTGCCCCGTATCTGCTGCAGTGCTGCTATTTTTTTAATGAACTGGACTTCATTACATAAGTATGCAATCCCATTTTTTTTTCATGAACACCACTCAAGTACTTACAAATTCATAAAGTCACTTCTCAAGTTGATAAGCAGCATGTTTTGAAATTTGTATGTCTATGTCATGTATTTTGCATTCAGTTGCACTTTTGTTACATGAAAAGCATGTTAAGTGCCATTCAAGTCAAACGTGATGATAGAAAATGCTGGGTTTGTTTTATTTTTTTTTTTTTACCAGATCTAGTAAATAATTTGCTATATAGTGATTTAGAAGCTGTTTTGGAAATGAAGAAGTGGTACATACTAACATAAATTATAACTTAGAGGCCTTAGGAGAATACTACAGGTTGTCCTACTCACTATAACTTCTGGGTTGTGGTGAAGATCAGACCTTTCTAATGGGATGTCTTCTGTGCATCCTGTTAGGAGAACCTGGTTCTCAATGAATATTTTGTTCAACTGTGTACCTATAGGCAACGCTCAAACTCTAATTCTTCTAGACATGAATCCCAGATGTAGAAAATGGTTAAGGACTGTTTCTTCATAGGGAGGACCTGAAAAATCTATACTTTTCTCCTTCTGCATGCTCTTATTCCACATCACAGCGTTTGTTATCAAAGTAGGTTAAGCTGACTGGTGCAAGTGTAGATTGAATCTCAAATAAGAGTGATTATGTGGAAAGCTAGACTTCAGACAAGCATTACCTACACCTCAGCTCATTTCACTGGTATCTTCTGTCATTCACCAGTGTCCAAGATGGATAGCTGCTTACAAGGATTCTACAGATAACACTCCCTTGAGGTTATCACATTCTGTAGACGAAAAATAGTTTTTCTTCACAACTTTGCCCCTACAATCTTAATGGGAATTTTAGATACATTTGTGCTGTAAGACCCTGCTTTATAAACTTGGAAAAGACTGAAAACCTTTTGCCAAGTCTTTGGGATTTACTAGGTGACAATTCATATCATTTGATTGTAGTACTTATCTATTTAAGAACTGACAAGTCTTTGGTTCAAATGGCCCACAGGGAAAAATAAGCAAGAGCGTATAAGCTAATGATTAGCCACAAAAATCAGGGCCTGTAGCATGTGAGATAATTTTAGAATTCTTCTTATAAAGGAATCTTTATTGCAGAATTGCAGTCTGTTTTAGTGGTGCAATAGAGGCTATCTCATTCGGTTGTTTGCAGTTTATTGTGTCTTGTATGTTGTGCTCTGCTAAAAAGAAAGGGAGAAAAAGAATGAGTGAGAAGGACAACAAGGAGGAGCCTGCAATAAAAACAGAGAATGCGAGACTGCTGGGAAGATCAGGGAGCAAACATACAGACAGCTCTCCAAACTGAGTTTAAAAAAACAAAAAAAAGATTTTTCTAGGGACCTAAAGGGACTCTGTCAAGTTTATTGCAACCCAGTAAAGATTGTGGGGAAAATGCAAACCTATAGGACAGGACTGTGTTTTGCAGGAAAGAATGAGTAGAGAACTTTAATTTAACAGGCACTTTCATTTCTCTTCTGTCTTATTCTACATTAGCCTATTTAAAGAGTGCACAGTTCTGATTTTTGTCTAAACACAAGTTAGTTTTGAGTCTACAAAAACTTTTGAAGTGCTAAAATACTCAACATTTGGAAAAGAACTCAGCAGCAGTACTTCAAAGTTTCCACTAGCCTGGGGACCTGCCACCAGCAGACATACTACTAGTTCACCAAAGTGCTGAGGAGCCTAAGTTTGTAATTGGAAGCTTACAGGGAGATGATTTTGACTGTCTTGGTGTCTTTGATATCTAAGGAGTATTTTCTCTTTATATGAAAGGTACTTTTCCTCCTATACCAACAATCGTCGTATCAATTAGATACCAACCACACTGTTTAAATCAAAAGGAACCAAATTAGGATGTAGGGGAAGAGATACATAGCACAGGATGTTCCTGTTGGCATCAGCAGGAGTCAGTATGGCCCAGTGCAGATGATGGAGACTGATACCAGGAAACAAAAACTGATCTAATGTAATTTTGAAGTTAAATATCATGGAGAAAGAGCAATTGTTACTGGACTCAAATAAAATCAATTTTTCAAACTTAAAAACTTAGGTTATCTCTAGCTGTTAATAGAATAATCTGAAAGTACACATTCTTTATGAGCAAAGGCACTTGAAGTTCAGACTGTTCAATGTTGTTCATTTTTAGTTTTTCTTTGTTCTAAGGAAAACATTCAACCTAAGAAGATATTTCCTCTATGTACTTCACATTCCATTCAAATACACTCACAAAGCTCCAAACACAGCTAATCAAACAGCTACGTGTCAAAGTTAAGAGTCTGGAATGCCAGCACTCAGGCTTTACAAGAGACCCTGACTTGACTCCCAGCGCATTAAAATACAAAATATAATGACATGGTGGTTTTAAAATCCTTGAGACTTTCAGGGTTCAACATTCAGCACTTTGCCACAAATCACACAGCTTTTCTAGCCAAGTACTGGTTACTGGAAGTTTCCCCTCGCCCCTTCTTTACTAACTCCTAAATCAATTCACGCAGGTCAGTAGAAGTGCACTCTGTGAGCCCTCCGATACGGTGAAAGAATGCATTTGGGTGCTGGCTGCTACAGGAGGATTGCTTCACACACAGGAATGTTATGCCTTAGTTCATACCAGTTTATGCTGTAACCGTCTTGTCCTTAAAATGGCTGAGTTAAAATTGTTTATGTCATCCAAGTACAGAGAATGAGTATGTCTGTAAAGACCAGTGTATAGATATTCAAGAAAACCACTTCAGCCCTTCTTCTTAGATCAGGGCTAAGATTTTTCTTCCCCTTTATACTGGATAGCTAAGCAGCCGATCAGCAACAGCAATGTCCCTCCCTTTGCACAGTTATTTTGGCAGGGCTAAAATTTTAAGATCTGTACACTGACCTCTATGATCTGAGTTGACAAATAACCTGAAGCAGCAAAGAACATCTAACAAGTGATATAGTCTCTGCCAGTATTTTGTCAATACTAACTGACATCAGAGAACAGCAAGACTCAAATCCTTCTTTCATTCATGGTATCTGGAAAGTAAAATTCACTCTCTTTCATCATGATGATGAACCCCTCGAGCCCAAACCAGTGGTGCTGCATTAGCTATTTAAGTCTTTTAGTATTTTCTTTGTTCCTGTAAAATAAAATTGCAAGTCTTACACTGGGGGCACAAATGAACTAATACAGGAAATGTTATGTCTGATTTACATTAGTGTATATATTTTTTTAAATAATGTCACTTTACAGTGATATTTAATTATTCACTAAACTGTGAGCAATTATGCCAAGTTAAATAGATAATACATGTAGTGTTTGGATAGTGTTCTTTCCATTGTGATTTTATTAAAGAATAAGATATTACTTTAGTTGTATTTTTCTGAACAATATACCACTATTTATTTTCAAAATTCCTAAACAAAACCCTTTCTTTAATTGCACAGGGTAACTAATATTTGATGAAGTGCAATTCTAGCTACCGTCGGCATCCTTCATTTTCTGAGGAAAAGAGAAACAAAAGGGTATTAAATTTCAGTGATTACAATCGCATGTGTTCACTAAATAAATTGCAATACAAACTTAGAAAGCTCAAAATAAAGACTGTACTCTGACTGATACATAACAATCATTACAAATCAGCCATTTCTCATTGTACAGAAAACTTCCAGAATTTTAAAGGCTGCGTCCCACCAAGGAGCCTATCAATGCTGAGTCTTGTAGTAAACCATAGTAATATATAAACTGCAGTGTGCAGCACTACTTAACTAATGTTCTTCAGGAAGAAGAGAAATGCAGCGCTGTGATGGAATAGTAAGATGACTGAAAGGACACAGAAATCTACCATCTGAAGCTGGAGAAGCAAAGCCATATCTACCTAATGCCATTATTGGTGCACAGACTGTAATTCAAAGTACATGATAGTGAAAAAGTTGTATATACACTCCAGTGCTAAATGGGAACTTTTGATATCTTTTTAAACGTAGAACCTATGTTGGATAAGCTCATTGACTCTCCTTGGGCGTGATACAAATAAGCAGATTTGGGAAGTGGAGAAATCATTTCAGAATGAAGTCTTCTGAGCTGTACAACGGATGAGCTACACTGGCGTAGCAGGCTAATTCTGTCCGATTGCCAAATCCAGAATTCTTCTCCTATAGCTAAGCTGATCCATTTTCCAATTATCTTTAACTACTCACCCCCAAGTTAGGATTAAAGGCAGCATCAACAAAGTAATGTAATGTCCAAGAACAGAGATGGAGGATATTAAAGAAACTCTCAGTTTAATTTTGCTGGTTAGCTTTAGAACAGAATGTTTTTTTTGTTGTATCAAATGACTCCAAAAGAGAAAGCTGTATTACAAGAGGATTAAACATTATAATAGCCAAGTCAAACAGAGTAGGGTTTACCTTTTCCTCTCTCACAGTTCCTAAGAATGGGTTTAATGACAGCCGAGGGACTACATTTGTTCAAATTGAAGTTTTGTTTATTTTACCCGTCTAATTGCCTAACCTTCAAGGCGTGCTCACACCAAATATTCTTAAGAACGCTGAATTTCACTACCACTGCCTTCACTGAGAATTTATATATGCCACATCTACTAAAAAGTCAGCATTTTAAGCGACTGGTGAGGAAGGGAAATTGTTTTTACTAACAGTTATAAATAACGGCCTAGTAAAATAAATTTATTTCAGTTAATTAAAAAGTCATGAGCCAAGACTGGATTCAATATGAAAAAAGATGCTACTATTAACGTACTTGCCTTTTTCTAATCAGGTTTTATTGTCAATTAATTCCTAAGTTGTTGGGGTGTTTTCTTTTCAGTTTGGCCACTTCCTTACAAACTCAGGCACAGGAAGAAAACCAAAGTAAATAAGGTCCGGTAGTTGCATTTGTGTCTAGCATCATTTGGGAAAAATAAATCTTATGAGAGATGCATAGGAACTGCAAGATTAATTTATGTAATTCAGATCTTCTGGGGTAAAGGAATTACTCTAAGAGCCTACATCACGGTCATGGTGGAACAGCCAACGTAAAGGGAAGACAGACGGCATCACAGTGTCAAACAATAGATCCAACCTCATAACATTTTGGGTCGGCTGGCCAAAAGCATCTAGGCACAGAAGGAATCGATACAATTCAGTGTCTCTACCTCCATAGTTTCTGTTGTGCTCCAACGACTTTTATTACTATTTAGAATTACTTGCCCTCCAGCAGGAGAGCGTCTCTGGTAAATAAACACAGCTGTGTGCAGCAGTGCAGCAGTACCTTACCACTCCTGGCAACACACCTGTGGTATTGCTATAGACACTCACTTTCTGAAAAGCCTTCCATGTGTCAAACTAAGCAAAGAGTAGTTTAAGTTTTCATTTACACAGTCTTATTTGCCCCAACGCATCCCTGAAGATCACAGAAATTACATGTACACAGACCTCTAGGTCAAATTCCTTTTTAAGAAATAACGCTGCAAAACAGTATTTTGAATAGGGTAATAAATGCATCACACATCATTCCGTGAGTAAGAAACAGGAAAGCAGCCAGCAATTTGGAGTTAACATCAAAGCAACGTCGACAAGAATTTTCAGTGTGGGAAAGGCTCAAAGCCTCCCTCCTCGGGACGCCCCCCCTGGCTGCCAAGCAGGCATCCTTTCCACACCAGATCCCAGAGCCAGTCCAGACCCCAAAACTCCCACAAGATTTGTTCTTTTGCTAGTGTCTGTTTTTAAAGTGTCCTTGTGATAAGTGAGGGGATGTGTGTATGAATAACATGGTAACAAAACTAATTTTGAAAGCGGAGTATCAGAAAACCATACCAAGATTTGCTTCAGGATTTCTAATATCAATGAGAAGTTCATATTGTATCTGTGATTCACCTGTGAGAAATAGCTTTTGCCGATTTCAACTTTTATATCAATTTTGCTTATTCATTATTTTTTTCAACAAGTGAAAGAAGTCCCATTAATGTCAGACCTGGATTTAAATTTTAAACTAGTTCTATCCCAGTGCAACTTTATTTTCAGTTCAGCTACATGTGATTTTATACTACTCTGGGACTTTCATTGGTGTGAAGACTTCAGGAATAAATACAACTACTTTTAGGTATAAAGCTGATTCTTCACTCCATTACGCTAGTTTAATGATATTGCTTACCACAGGGGTCAGTCAAATTAAACTAATTCAGTTTCTGTGCATCAAAAAGGGGACTTGGTAACAAATTTTACATTTAGAAATCCTCTTAAATACAAATACTGTTATAGACATTTCGTCTATATAGCCATTTTTATATAAGCTCTGTTTGTAGTCTCTTTACGTTTTCTGACTTGATGTTCACTGGTGTCATCACCACCTACAATTCACATTACATTTAGAGAAGACACAGCTTTTTAGTAGCTATAGAAATAGGCCAGCAACAATCGGAGTGTACTGCAGAATTCTTCAGTGACCAGAATAACTTTTGACCAGTGTGCGTATCTAATGAATTCTCACCCTAGTTCTCACATCCATCCTCCGTACCTTGGTGCAGAGCATTAGTACAAACGAGATGCTCAGCTTTTAAAGATTGGTGAAGTATCTACATCCTGAATTTAATTTTCTATATTTTTCCTTTCTCTTCACTAGAGGCTTTCCATAGATAGAAATTTTTCTTTGCTTAAAAAGAAAGAAAGCATAATCCTGTGATTATGACACAAGAACAGAAGTTGTTGTAAAATCAAGACATTGTACATTCCTGACTTCACCATAGACTTTCGGCATATCCACACAAGTGCCGGGTGAATGTGGTTTCCTCCCTATGCATAAAATGGCTGCAATACAGCACACAGGAGGTATATAATCTAAACCAATTGACAATTTTAAGGCATTTACATGCACAGGCAGAAAGTGTTGATGTAAACTCGCACTCATTTCAAGACTTTTGAAGGGCCTTTTCCTTTTAGAAAGTAGGTTGGAACTAAAAAAGTTTGAAAGAACAAAGACCTATGCCAGGTACACGCAGTGTATGTTATTGAATTTCTCAGTCTGTTTACTAGCACTATATATTATACCTAACAAAACTGTTTCACTTACCAAATATATTAGTCATAGTACTGCTAAAACACAATGTTTAGAAGGCAGTGGTATTTGTGAATCTGTGTATGCATTTATAGCATGGAATTTGATACAGCAGCTCTGCAAGATAAATGCTAAGATATTTATAGAAGCAGGTACCAAGTCAGAGATTGCTCCCTAAACTTCTGTTTTATTTAATTAAATATAATTAATTATATAAGTAAATTAATCACCCAATCATATGGGTCACTGAGACAAATTAAACAAAGATCTGAAAAGGCAAGTGAAAGGAGAAATATCAGGAGCAATTTCATTATGGAAAAAGTTCCCAGGGATTTCAAATCTTACTCAACACAGGTAAATTTTACGCTATTGGGCATGACAGTATTGCTGACTTTTATGTTAGCATGGAATGATGAGTGTTTTATAGCACTACAAAATTTCAAAACATTAATAAGTATTACAAAATTTTACCTACAATCTTGCAAAACTATCAGCATAAAGAAACTGATCTGTTACTGATGTCAGCTGAGCCATTCCACTTCCATGTCAACAATTATATAAGATAGCACAGAAAAGACGGTGTTGAAATTGCTTTGCTAAGCAAGAAATTAATTTGTAGCTCTCTCTAAGCTAAGCAGTTCAGAGATCTGGCAGATCATATGATAAAAGTAAGTACATGCATCTCTCTCAAAAATTTAGCTTCACAAATTTAGTTTCCCTTTTCTCCTCACTTTTCCCATAATCGGTGTGTACACTGGTTCTGTGGTACACATATCAAGGAATGAAAATCTATAGAATCTGCTTGTAAACTGGCAAACCTTCCCAATGGTGAGTAACCTTGATTCCACGAAGTTCACCAGCATGAAGAAGTCACAGAGCAGAAGAGGTCATCTCCTAACCTAAAGCATGCAGCCAGGTTTGTGCTTTTGCATGTCTCCCACATATTCTAAAAAGTCACAGTAAGATCCTGGCTTCCATCAATAGAAATGTCCCATTTATTTCAGTGTTTAAATAGATTAATCTGACTTGGCTTAGAGGCTTATACTAGGAAAAAACGGAGTTCACCTTAGGAATGAAATTTTTCTCTGCTGACTGTAAAATGAGCAGAGGATGACTAAATCCGTCAGAGACATGTATATAGTTGATGCTTACATTTTGACATTCCACTGTGGAAGCCAAACTAAATTTCTAGACAAATTGCCAGAGCTCTCAGTCAGCATAATGCTTGCCTGCATGTAGCAACATATACTTGAAATAGGGGGAACATTTTCTGTCTTAAATTAGGTGTTGAAATACCACTGAAGTGGGCAGGAAATGTGACCAGAATGTCACAGTTAAGTCACTAGTTGCTGCAGAGACTTCCAGTTCAGAGGCATCAGCTCATGTCGGGCAGTGTGGGGTTCCCCTCCTCTCCCACACTGGTTGGCGCCTGGAGGCAGGCAGCGCTGAGCAGTTCTCAGTCTTGAGTCAAATCTGCATTGAGACTTCATGAAAGAGGAGAAAGAAGAGCAGAGATGGCAGCAGCAGAAGTTCCTCACCTCAGTGCTTCTCCCTTGTCCACCATGCCCTTCCCCTGCCATCCTGATCTAGCTACACTGTCCCCTTGGCATGCTGTCTTTCCCCTGCAACTTTCAAATTTTCCCTTCACCTTCCTTCCCTCAGAATGGCTAGGGTAAAGTTTACCCTATTGTCTCTAACCACACAACACCCCCAAGCCCTGCTTGATTGCATGATCCGTGCACATCCTTTTGCTCAAGCTCTGCTTCCCACCACTCTGGTAAACTGGCGGCCTCCTTCCCTCGTGGCGCAGCGTGCAGCTGGACATCTAAAAGCCTAGCGTTAGTGAACACTGGAATATCTTGCTGGAAATAGCAATAAGGTAACGCTGGTCAAGCTGGTTAGTCTGGACAGGGTCTGGATGGTTCCCCACCTGTCTCAAGTATGAGAGGTCATGACAGAAGAGTCATGGGAGTGGGAGCGAGAAGGATAGGCAGGAGAAGGGGATACTGAGATCATCTCCACAAAAGCTGGAAACCACCGCTGACCCACTTTCCATCTTTTGTGACCGAACTGCAAGGAAATTAACTGGACTTGGAGCCTAAAGCTGACTTAAAGTTTTATATAAACGCCTCTTTTCTTTAAACAAGTGAGTAGTCTCTCTCTTTGTAAAGTCCTCTGGAAATCAACTGTGATCTTATAAGGCCACAATCTTGAAAATCTAGTCACACAAGATCTGTATTCTACACAGAGTTAAAAGCATGCAAGCTTTTTGGCTGGTGTAATGCTGACATACAGCTGCGTAGAGACAGGGCTGAAATTTGATCAAAAACAAGGCAGGAAAATTAGAAGGTGTGTGGCTGGATTTTAATGAAGTTATGCTGATAATTTAAAAATCCAGGGTTTAGGTGCACTTCAGAATACACTATATGAATTCTGATGCAGACTCTGGTTGAAATCGATATTGTAGTTTGGTCCATATGCGTTTGTTCTGCATTATGAGACAGCACTGATTGCTTGCATCTAAGTATGTGTCAATCGTGAAAATTAAAGGCAACTAAATATGCAACTTCCCTGTTAGTATTCTCCTCCTACCTATATTTTCCAGGTACAAAACCTTGTACAAAACAGCATCAAAATAAAAAGAAGAGTCAGCTTAACTCTGTAAAATGCATCTATACCCCTTGATTACAAAATAGGTTCTCCTGTACAGTCTCTTTCCCACCTTCCCCGCAGCAGGCTCATGAGCTAGGTGCGAGCACAGCTCCCTCTAGAGCCTGAGTATCAGGCGAAACCAGAGCCCGCAAAGGCCCGGCCCGGGGAATTTGCTTTAACTGCTTAGAAAGGCAGGAGGGTGAGAAAGAGCCATGTATACCCCAGAGAGGGCAGGGGGCAAAGGCTGCGGGCTGAGATTCAGGACAACAACTGACAGAGACAGATTCTGTGTTACCTGTGAAAACGGCATACCTTTCCCACGTCAGCTTGGAGGAAAAGGGTGAGCAGGTCCCTGGATTATGGGGGAGGTGAGGTACAAATCCCTCAACGCTCGAACCTCCTTTGCTGTCTATCCTGGCAGGTGAGCCTTGATGGCCTCCACGGAGCGAGAGAGCAGAGGATGTGAGCGGGCTGAGCTGCTGTGTCAAACGTTTCGTGTGCTGAGGCAAGAACCGACATACTTAGCCCTTCAGGGATGTAAGCTAATTAACCCAACACCACTGCCACAGGATCAGCTGCCCGCCAGAGGTGGTTGGAGCCCCCTCGCCCTTGACAGCCCGCCAACGGTTGGTGGTGGTTGAAGCTGGCTGTCAAGTGTCGCCCAGTTTCACCAGTATTCCGTCCTGTGGCCAACAGAGAGGAAGCGAGGGGTGGTACAAGCGTGTGGGGACACCGAGAAGGCGGGGAGACATGTCCAGGTGTGCTCGCACATCCAGTTGGGCCTCCCCCCGGGGGACACGGTGCCGGGGCCAGAGCCGTCCGGGGTCGGGGGAGGGACGCGCCGCCCCTTCCCTCAGCCCCCTTTCTCCTTACAGCAATGCCAGTTGTCCCGAAGGCCCCCTCGTCCGCTTGCTCAACCCGGCGGTGCCTAAGCGCTTC
>NW_009648332.1:15641470-15689471 GCF_000708025.1 Charadrius vociferus | reverse complement strand
GGGGGGACAGTGGGGGTCTCAGCGGGTGGCAGTTGGCCACCACCGCTGACCGACGGTGACAAGGAGTGACCAGAAAGTTTTCTTTCCCTCGTCCCCAGTTCCCAGCTTGTCGGAGAGGCAGAGAAGGTGGTATTTAGGAAATAGTTAGGATATCACTCAGTGAAACTCTTGATTTCCAGAGGTTACAGAGGTTGTGCGGGGTTTTCCGCTCCGGCTTCCTCCCCAGTTTCCCCGAAGCAGCGGTGGCGTCTGCCGGGGCAGCGGGCTCGTGGGTCACCACAGGGTCCCTTCCGCTTGTGCGCAGGCCACGAGTTCATCTGAGGGTAGCCCTTCTCAGATGGAAGCACGCAGGGCAACCGCTGATTTTTAAAGATTTTATCTTCCCAAAATAAATTAATGGGGAAACTAGGAGGTAACGCCTTCTGCAGCAGATATAGCCGGGCATGGTTTTGAACTACGCTGCTGCGTTTGTTTGGTGCTTGGACATTGTATCTTCAAGCTTTTGTAGCTTCTTCAGAGGTCTTGGATCAAAAAGGAAACATTAGATAGAACTCAAAATGAGTTACCTCAGCAACCTGGGAGTTATAAGAGGGAAAATAATTTTCTTCTCCTATTTCTCGCTTCTGCCAGGACACATTCCTTTAGTAAGACAAGCATGAGCCCAGAGGGCAGGACCGAGCCTTTTCCCCCAAAAGAACATTTCCAAGTAGCAATTAACAGCAACTGCTTCATGTAGCTAAACAGTGACTGCAGGGAACCAGGAGTTAATGTAATATGACTGACAGCACTCTTCTCTTCTGTATTTTAAAGGCAATCCAGAACTACCAACAGCAGTTAATATAACTTGGTCTTCAATCAATTTTAAGACTATACTACAATGGCAACCAAAACCGTCAGGTTACTTATATACAGTAGAAATACATGGGTAAGTAAATAACACCAAGGTGTGTCCATTAATGGCAACTGAAGAAGATGCAGATAGAGTGTGTTTAAATATTTCTGAGACTGAATGTAACAGGCAAAAGAGCTCAAACATGAGGGTTTGGGAAAACTGCCAACCCAGCTGCTAATACTTCTTTATAGCCAGCTACAAGAATATCTGATTCGGGCTTCTGGTTTTGTCCACTTCAGAAATGGACAGTTGAGCTTTTAGATCAGTATTTTAGTTTTGAGGTTCGGTGTGGGCCGGCCGCACTGGAGGTCTAGGCCAGGGTACTTGGAAGAAGTTGACGCTCAATCTGACATACCATGTGTTGATAGAACTTCACCTTTATTTTGTATTTCAAGGTGTCTGGACTAAGTCTTTAGTCTTGGGAGGTGTCTGGTAAATATGAGTCTGCGTTTTATTCTAATCGATGAATCACACTAAATGAATAATTTGTCTTGCTGGGTAATAGTAAAAATTACCTTTGTTCATCTACCTCTGTTGAGACTTCCTCTGTCGTCATGTTTTGTGTAAGCTATGAAATGTCGTGCACATAAAAGGTAGCCAGCTTATGTGACGTGTCTAACACTACTTCCAGTACTGCACAAAAAATTCCACGAAGTTCAGTAATAAATCTGTGCTGTTCTTAGCTCCCATATTAATTCATAGACCATTATTAAACATGCCCCAAAGGGAAACTGCATCATCAACTCTCCTACATTTTAATGAAAATATGGTACTGTAGTCTCCTCTGTCTGTAAAAGTGGCGTAGAAAAGAGAGCTCTCTCATGACTAATGGATGAAATACCAGTGCAATGGCCTAATGTGCCCTTTTATTCTTTAAGGGAGTGATTAAATTAATAGACTTAGAAGCACACACTTAGCAGAATGAATTTTATGAAATTTATGAATCTGGAGTTTCTTTCAAGCCATTTGTGCTTGCAAAAAAATTGAAGTCTGTTTGCCCAAGATTCAGTATAGAATCAGGTTTAGTTCTGATATGGAAGCACTTTTTTAGGCAAGTTGCTCTTGGATGGATGAAGTGTGCTTAAATGTTTGTTTTCTCATCTATGTACCTTAACAGAGTACATTCGTTTGATCACAAAGATCAAGTCTTCTCTGTCCTTTTTCAAGGCATCTCTAGAACAATGTCACTAACTGATCTGGGATGTTATAAGAAATATGGTGAAGTAGATTCAGGGACTTCAGACGACTCTTAAATAAAATGTGGCTTACTTGGGGGAAAACTCATTTGTTAATTCCAAACAGTTGGCACTCTTACTCTTTCAGCTGAGATAACACAATTTTTCTTTTCCTTAGTTCACCATCAAACGCAAGGAAAAGAATTGAAGCAGTAATATCTAATCTGTTCTTCCATTCCTTCTTATTAGGAAGTAAAATGGGGAATTAACACTTTTTTTCCTGGTTTCGGTATTATTTCTCAAGTAAATGGACCCGCTTTCTATCATTTAAAAATCAAGAGAAGTGCATGGGTCATGTTTTTTTTCAATATTTTAAAAATTGTAATTCTGCAATGAAAATTGCTGCTACTGTCTGGTTCTTAGTGACATTTGCACCTGCATAGATGCAAACACAAGTGACATGTATGAGGGGAAATTGTTGTCACATTAAACAATTAATATCGGTGTCAACAGAGCTTCCTAGGACAACTGATGTTTCTTAAGGCAATAGTTTTCAGATGCATCAGGAATAACACTTTCAAAGTGATTTATGCATCTTATATTTTTAAAATAAGTCAACTGCAGAAAAATGCAAAATCAGAACTACTTATGGTTTCCATTCAATTCATATAAAAGATTGAATTTTTAAGTCACATACAAATCCAATAACATATTTCTGTAATTAATATGGCTCGTATTGGATTTCCTTGATTCTACTTTGAATTGTGAAATATAGCTGTACAGGATAGTGGGTTTTGAGGTTTTGTTCTTCTTCTCAGCCTGGTAAACTTGCAAGACTGTTCCACCAGATGAGGGAAATCTATACAGTTTGAGGGGAAAAAATGTTTTTTAACATATCTCAATACGTAAAAGTCTGCTTGGAAAGTGTTGACACTTCTATCTTGGTTTTGCAGACAGACATCTGACACCAAAAAAAAATGCATACTGACAGCAGAAACAGAGTGTGATGTTACGGATGTGCTCAAGAACGTAAAAGAGACCTATACAGCACACGTACTGTCTGTAATGCCCTCGGCGATGGATAACTTTGAAGAACCACCGTTTGGAGTGTCTGAAAAATTTACACCTTACAGTCAAAGTAAGTAGGATTGCCAATTAGATCTTATCATAAACTTCCATTCAAGATTACTGCCGTTGACTTAAACAAGGTTTAGATTGTGCCTAAAGGTTTTTCGTATAGATACTGATACCTGAGAAGATGTTCAGGCATAAAGCTTTCCCTGTAGTAGGGGAGTGTGTAAGATTTTAGTTGCCATTTGTTTCTCGCTGCAGTGAGTAGACCATTTTATTAACGTTGTGTAGCAGATGAAAATATTTGTTAACAATCCAGGATTTCACTGTATTACTTTGGCTCTGTAAACTTAGAATAGATTTGAGGAGGGAAGGGAGTACAGGGAGGAAGAAAAAAGAACATGTCGCGTAGAGAAGATGATGCCACTTTTTTAATTCTAAAAATGTTTGTTTAGCTGTTCTGGGAAAACCGGAGATAAAGAATTACACACAAAAAGGTTCAGAACTGAATGTTGTGTTCCAAGATCCACTTACACCATATACATTTCCTAATGGAAGCTTTAAAAGTATTCGAGATATTTTCCAACATGACCTGGAATACAAACTCTACTACTGGAAAGATCAAAGTTCTGGAAAGGTAAGTTCTAACTCTACTTTTTACATATTCTGTATCTATATTATATCTACACAATTTCTGTGCTACCTTAAAAGCTAACATTTCTGCAAAGAACACTTCCTTGAAATAATTTTTTTCCTTTACAGAAAGATGCAACAACAAAAAGCCATACATTTGACGTAAGCGTTGACAGCACAAAGAACTACTGCTTCTACGTACAGGGAATCATTCCCTCCCGCAGAGAAAACCGTAACGGACAAGAAAGCGTGGTGCTTTGCACCAGTGTAGGAAGAAATATCTTAGATGGTAGGTATCCGGTGAAGTTTGTCATGCAGTCTTTAGCATTCTAACAAAAAGTCACTTTGATTCGGAGTGTATTTTTATACCTCTTTAAGTTGTGATGTCTAAGTTATAAAATAAATTATTTGCTGTATAAGTGAGAGGACACAGGCTGAACATGGAAACTCATGGGAAGAATCCACATTAAGTAAGAGTCCACCATCTTTAGCTAATTGAGGCTGGTCTTAAAGTATTGCTAAACTGTTTCAGTTAGTTTTAAATTGTTGGAGCTGATGACTGGTCGCTGAGGTTTGAGATCTCATCACTAGCCTTCAGCTTCATTTTTTTGTTTTTTGATTGTTTTCCTCAGATCCTTCCAATAACAGGTCCCATAGCACTAACTATGCTTGAAGGAATAGCCCTTTAACATAGGAGGAGTGCTGGAAACCTACATAACAGGCATTTCCATTGACTTGTAGTTTGAACTGAACCTCAGTTATTATCTCAAAATCAGATGATGAGACTAAGACTTTTACTGTTACATTGCAAGATCAAAGGTTGGCAGATTAACTTCTTTACTGGCAGAAAGTTAGTGAGTGGTTGGTGAATCAGCCAGTCTAATTCCAGACAAACAATCTGGATAGCGCTTTATTCAATATAAAGTCATCAATATTTATTAAATAATATCACATTACTGTGCTGTATCTTTCTTCTCCACCAGATAAGAATATTTGCACTCTAGGTAGAAAAGCTCTTCTAAAATTGGCAAATTAACTCTCCCAAATTAACTTTCTCATCTAGATAAATATTTTTGTTTATCACAATATTTGAATTCTAGTAAATTACAACTTGAATAGAAATCTCTTCTGTTGGTGCTTTCTAGCTTCTAACCTAGAATAAATTTCCACTTGGACTTAGTTCCACAGAAGTAATGCAGGGGTAGGGGGAATGGTTTGATTTATACTTGTGGTGGTAGCATGGCACTTTAGTGCACCAGCTAAACTAGATTAAAACCTAGCGTGAACCAGGTGAAATAAAGCTTTACTTTAGTCCAACAAATGAATGTTAAAATTAATTCAGTTCACACTGAGGTGGTCACTCCCCTTCTATGAGGCTGTAAAATACAGGAAGTATTTTTTAGTTCGGTGGAGTGGCTTCTAAGAGTTTGTGGCACTGTGACATTTTGGCTTCTGATAACTGAATCTTGGATTTTTTTCCCTCTCCTACAGAATATGGAGCCGAAGTCTTTATCATCATAGCAGTGATAGCAATTGCGGTCATCACTCTTGCCATTGTCCTATCAGTGATCCTGTGTAAACGCAAGAAAGCAAAAGCGGCAAGAGAAAAGGAACCTCTCAATGGTGTCTAAGGAGAAATTATTGTGGACAGTAGTGGAAGTTCCAAAGCAAAAAAAAAGCTCCCAAAAAAAGCATAAATTGGGTAATTAGGTGGAGCGTTTTAGGCTTTCTGATACAGGAATTTTGAAGCCCAAACTTTATGTGGAGTCAAAAATCCATTAGACAGCCACAGATGAAAAATCCAGGTATCAGGAAGCCCTGTGTCACTGGTGGCTGGAGGCTGGCAGAGTATTCTAGTGATCTGGTACAATATCCTGACCCTGCTCGTATACTCCTCCCAGGCTCCTTCTATCGCCCTGTCTGAAACAGGATTCTGAACTAGATGGACCTTTGACTTGACCAGGTACGGCCATCCTGAAAGCATGGCCTTACTGAGCCAGATTTATGGTACTTTTTAGGGGAAAAAAACACTACTTTTGAAAAATATGTGTCCTTTACCTAACTAAAAGGAATATCTTTCTGTTTCTGTGAAACAAAACCTGTATTTATCTGACTTTCTTTTAATGTTATTAACTGGTGAAATGATCTGTTAGTTCAGATGTGACAAAGATGCTACTATTATTTCTGCACTTCTTGGGTAAAATTGACTTGGTCTATTTATCTTCGGAGATAGACAATCAAAGGTAAACAAACTGAAACTGCTGTACCTGGCGGCTTGTAACGAACACTCTTGAAGTAAGTAGTTGCCATCCGTCTGGAAAGCATGTCTGGATTACACTACACCTAGAGTTATACAGACAGGGTAGTCTGATGGTTCCAAGGAAGTGTTAAAACAAATACTTTGCAGTTTTTGAGTCAGTAGTAATTCACTTTGTGCAAGCACTGAGTAGGTAGCAGTATTTACTGCATTTTGAACATTATTTTTAATTAAACGGTGAAGGAATAGTTTATGTGGTACAGATTCAAATCATCTTGGTGATGGGATTTGGAGGTACCTGTTGCTTTGACTATTTTAATATTTATTTTATAAATGAGAATCTAATTTTTATACTGGTGATATCTGTATTTATGATGGTAATTTATACTTTTCTAGTGAAATAAAGGTGACTGGGAAAATAAGGCTTTCTTTTCCTTTTTTAAATGAAACACGGTATTCATTCCAGAACTAAATTAAAAACAAATTTAGGAAACTTCTCTTGCAACAGCAGTGTAAGCAAGCTGCTAGAAGTCTAACCAGGACTCTACAAAATCGACTGCCTGGGCACCTACTACTTCTATGGATAAAAACATGAGAAGCCACAGTTCGTGAACTGACAAAACGTTTTGAAGAGTCCTCAGTTGCTTTTCTTCTGTCTGCTTGTGTGAGCGATTATTCAGTGTTTGCACTCACAGCTTCTCATCCTAATGGAAAGTACACTGGACATCTCTTTGGATGTATCACGCAGGGATTCCCACAGTGGTGTCTGTGCCGCTTGTGGTACTAATGTGCATTCAAGACATTATGGGGCCTGGCCCAGAGGTGAGAACTGCTGCTGCTAACAATGGTGATAGGCACAAAAAACCAAAAAATTATCAAGAGAACAGGGGAAAAAAAATGCATCTTGTGTTTGGCACTAATTGGCTGTATATCTCAAAGCTTTATACATGTCTTAAAAGAAGATGTCCATTGCATTTATGAGAAAAAATAACATCATACAAAATTAATGTCACAATCGACCAATTTTTACGGAATTGTACTTTATGTTTTTAATCCGTGCTGTATTATAGATATCTTCTTTGCATGGATTAAGATTCCTGTGAACCTGTGAGTCTGGTTTATGGGGTTTTTCTTTGTTCTTTAATTCCCTTTTTTACAAAGGGAAGAAAACAAACGCCAACATCCCCCCCCCCCCAAAAAAAAAAAAAACTGTTTACTTAATATTGTGCAATAAATGCTTAATACATTTTCTACTGATGCATAAGACTTGTATGGAGGAGAAGTCTTACAACAGCAATCAAAAATATGAGAGAGCTTGTGGGAGTAACTTTAAAAACATTCCAGAGCTGTCATCATTACTTCCCTTCCCTGTGCTGCTCTGCTTCTTTGGCTTTATTCGGTGTGGAGCTCAGAAAAGGGAAGAGCTCGTAGGAAAAGGAAAACCTGTAGGATACAGCGTAGCATTTTTTAAACTAGACCATGCAGTTGATTGTCGTAAGCTACATAAAATGGTGTTATAAATCATGCTTCATACTCGAGAGATTTTTGGTTTGTTCTGAATAGGGATGTTGTTTTTATTAAAAGGAAGAAAGAGGGAACACCCATAGAAATGCAAACAAGTGCTTTCAATGGCCTAAGAGTGACCCACTGCCGCACAAGTTCTGGAAACCTGAAGCGCTTCTGTTCCCTAGCTGCAGTATGTTATCATCCAGCAATGCTGAGTAACCAGAGTCACGGGGCTCACAGATCCTGTTTCAAAGAGGTTTTTTGCTGTTTGTGGAGACAGTTGAGAAAGGGGCTTTTTATTGCAAACCTCCGGAATTTTCCCTTTGGCCCGTGTACTGAGCCCACGCAAAACGTTTTTATGCAGAGATTTAACTTTCTCAGAGTATCAGGGTGACGAAAGGAGTTGTTGAATAAAGGTATTGTCGCTAGGAAGAAAGACTAGATCCTATCTCCAACACACATGTGGCCACTTCAGCGCTGTACCCATTTAAGATGGAGCCAGCCGCCCAGGGGATGGATGTGAGAAAGGGCAGGATTTTCCGACGTACCTAAGTTCCCTGGTGTATCTTCTAAGCAGGTTTCTGTAAGCAGGTGTGTTCCCACTGACGCTCCCGATTCCCCTGTTCCGCTTTGCTGCTTGTCATCTGTTGGGGGAAAAGGTATCCAACTATTTCAAGCGGAGAAGAACATTTGCACAGTTCCCTGACACAGCACTTGTGTCCTCTCCTTCTACAAATGAACGTGTAACATTCCGTGCTGTAATAAGCCACTTCCATTTTCTATTACGGCTCTAAGACCACATTCTTCTTCTTCATGGTCTTCTCTAAGACCACATTCTTCTTCTTCATGGGAGTGAATAAAGGCTGAGATAATTCTGCTACTTTTCTGCCAGCCCTAATAGCATTGCAGACAACAAAATTACTGCCCTTGCTTAAAATGAATAACTGTGCAGGGCTTCATAAATGTATGTATGATAGATATGGCAGCAAACAGCTTAGCTAGTCTATTTCTAGCAGACTCAGCTTTCCACTGTGAGAAGGCTGCTGCTGAGAGGCATGTAATGATAAGAATGTGATTATAAGCTTAACTTGGATCACTAGTTATGTGGCAACTCGGGACAAAAGGTTCCTGCATTAAGTAAGTGAGAATAAGCAGCTGTGATAGATTACCTTCTTGGCTGGGTGGTGTAACGCTGATTATTTTGCAGGTTCGTAGTGAGCACTACACAGTTTCAGAAGTTTGTAATACAGAGGAACGAGGGGGCTTCTGGCAGTACCAGACCCAAGGGTCAATTGAGTAGTCTTCCAATTACACAGTATTTATCCACATACAAATAACCACACTTTCTGTAGTCAATGTTTGCCACTGAGGGAGAGAGAAGACCTGGTATTCATGTTCGAGAAAGACAGGAAAAGCAAAAAAGAGCAACCTGCTAGACAGGAGAGAAGCAGGAACTGGTGAGCTGAAAATCCTTCCACAGCCATTAGGTGTGGTGTTATTCACCATGGCATATGGTCTCTCACACAGTACGCCCATTCCCTTAACAATGAGAAACTGCCACAGAAAGGGGCCCTTCCCTTATTTGCTGGTGTGTGTCCTCCAGTGCTCTACAGCAGGACACACAACAAAAAAAAGCTCAGGGCACAATGACGAGGACAGATGCACTACAAGTCTCTTCTTCCTTCCACCTTATCATGAGAATTCTTCCCACCAGTGAGATCCTTCTGCTGCTTCAGGCACGGGCTCTCATTCAGCCCACATAGCCCGTTGCCATGTCCCCCAAAAGGACCCAGAATGAACACCTTTCCCTGTAGTTCCTCAGCCTCTAACTGTAGCTGAATTAGGCAAGTTCATAGGAAGAATTGCCTCAGGGGTGATTTCTTCTAATAAAACCTGCTGGTACCTGGGAATAAAGATAAAGCCATGTTGACTGCCTCCAGGGCTTTGACAACCAGGTCCTATCTGGTACATCCAATTGCAGGGATTATGCCTTTTTATGATCTTGCCAAAATTTGTGCCCTATTAGTGACATACTTCAGTGATTTGCTCCTGTAAGAACCTCACAAGGCTTCTGCCCCTTACTTTCCCCGGCTCCTTTGTTGATATTTCCATTCTTCTCCCCCATCCTCTGCTCATTTCCATTACCTGTTCTGCCCCAGAGAAGAACCCACTGCATCATTTCTGCAAACAGCGGGTTAGGATCTCATTTAAATGAACATATAGCACCTGAATATAGCCCTTAATCAACAAACAAGAATTTATTAATAGCATGGCAGCATTTTTTCACTCTACAGCTTCCCTTTGACACCGTAATTGGATCAATAACTTCCAGAACATTCGCTAGCACTGCTCTGAGTGCCTTTCTCAGTGCACCTCATTACCTTTAAATATTAACATTTTTGTGGCTTAACTAGCAATGAGGTTATTAATCTGAACTCAAAGAATATTCAGTTCCAGATCTCAGTTATCCTCGCTGACGCATTTTCTTCTATTTTTATTTTCAAATTTTCTACCTTATTACTTCAAGAAATATTTAAATAGCAAAGTACTCAGACATTGTTATATTCACAAAACTATTTCATCAAAAGAGCAGCTTAATTAAAAATCTCCTTCCTCTGAATAGAGAAATATTTTCCCAGTGAGGTCACATGATAATTTTTTAATTAGCTCTTCAGTAATCACATAACTCAATCAAAAAGCTAGTGTAATGAAAGAGCTAGAACGACAAGGGAGATTTTAAAATCTACTCCAATAAAAAGTACTCATTATTCCAGGCAAAAAGGTGTTGTGTTTTTTGTTTTGTTGTTAATTTGGGGGTTTGGTTTGGTTTTTTTTAAAAGCACATCCTTGACTAACACAGGTGGTTTTCCCTCTGCTGCCTTCATACTTTGCAATCTGTTCACACGAAATACGTAGGTCTCCACAGAGACGACGCTCAATCTGCTTTTCCATCTTTCCATTTTATTCGTAGCATGCTCATTTGCTTCCATAAGGCATCAAGGGTGCAACCACACCATCGCGTGTCACCGCTGCAGCCGTCACTGCAGTAGTGGAACCATGAGCACCACAGATCTGTTGCTTCTCTGCTCTTCATGCTGCTTTACCAGAACAAGTAGCCCTGTGTATACAACTCACATTCCGTGAGCCATCTCTATGATACTCATTCTGCAACTGCCCGTCTGGTGTTCTGTTTCATCTGCCGAGAAAAGGTGACCCCAAGTGGCAAAAAAAGGCATAATCAGTATGTTAACAATCCAAATTTTCCTGAACTGCTAAGTGCACTGATACCCGGTTTGAATCCAGATTTCACCAAAATTTGGAGGAAAAGGGCACGTGAAATTTGTGAAATCTTCTCTTCCCTAATAATAAAGAGCAACAGACAGTTTGAACGGCTCAATGAGAGCAGGAGCAGCTCTCTCCCCCTGAGAGGGGGGGTTCCCTCTGCCAGGTTCTCTGGGGACCTTGGGTTCTAACACACCTTGTCTTGTCCGGTTTTCAAGCACTGCTGGAAACGAGGCGCCAGTTAACACTCCAGCAGGTAGCAACAAGTACTTATTTACCCACTGTTTGTACTATGGTGTTAAAGCCCGCACAAAACTACATGCCCTTCTCCTAACAAAGTTTTCCTTTAGTCTCAGAAAACTCAGGAGTACGTCAGAATTAGGAGATTTTCTCATTGAATGTTAAGCTTCTTACCAGACTTTCCTTGGTATGCTTCAAACAGAAAACAGATTCGTCTTGCTGCCCTTTTAACTCTTGGAGAAATGGACTGAGAACCTCAGAGAAGAGACTGAAGTCTTGTAGGAGCACTGGAAAATGCATCACTACTGCATGCAGCATAAATTGAGCTGTAAAAGCCCTGGAAGTTATGTTGAAGTACAAGCTATGTTTGGAACCTTGATAATGTGCTATCTGTCCAGCGGCGAGGGAGAGAAAGGCCTGGGTAGGAATAGCTGGAATGCAGCCGTGTTTGTAACCGGGGCTATTCTGGGCTTTACGTGCTTTTGAGTGCTGCTGAGCTTGTCTTGAAAAAGCAGCCCCAAAAAAGCCTTTTGAGGGAAAGACCTTCCACTCTAGAGGCAATGACAGGCACAAGAATTCAAAACAGGGCCCAGGTGAGGGACTGCTCTTCTGTACAGAGCCTCTCAAGCAGCTCACCACAATATAGAACAACCTGGGGGACCCACCTACTCAAGCACCTTCTGTCCCACCGGCATGATGCACCCGAGTGCCTCAGAGGAAGTTCACAGAGGTAACACTCTAAGCACAAGAAATTTTTGTGGACATTGAAGCACGAACTTTAAACAGCCTTTCCAAAATTCTCTACTTAGGACTGTTATAACTACAACTATTCTAAAGGGAAAAAAAATCTATTCTGAATTTTTTAATGATCTGGTTAGCATTTGTGGGTTAAAAAAGAGAAGAATATCAATGCGTAGATTTGACCTTGGCCCTTAATTCCCTACTAAGCTCCAAAAAAATTTGCTAATGGTTCCTGGCTTTCCAGAAGTTCTGTTGCAATATATAAGATTGCATCTGAGTTTTAAGAAGCCTCCAGCACACACGCCTTTCTTTTTAACCATTCTTTTCCCAAATCCATCAGCTTATCAGCCCCTCTATAGAAACTTTGTTCTTTCAGTGTTTTATTACATCTGTCACATTAGTAGCTTGTGACACAGTTCTTCTTAGCTCTGTTGCTTTTGTGCCAATGCATCCTTGCAGTAGAATACCACAGTAAAGTAAATAAATAATGGCTAGGTTATTCTGGGGAGTGTCTTCACACTACTTACCTTGTCATGATTCACGATTAAAATTAGTCAAATGGTTTTTTGTACCTGCTTACACTAAACCATCCAGTCTATGGAAACAAAGGGTATATTTGGTTCCACAGAAGATTCTCTTCAATTGCAGACATGGAGTATTTTTTCCAGAGCAGTATTCCCCAAACTTTCTATAATCAAGCTTAAAAAATCAGCTGTGATTTGTGCCTGAAGTTATTTTAAGGCAGAAAATTTGCTCAGTCATGTAGGTGGAGTTCCCTGTTCTACCCAAGTAAACCAATCTCAGCAGTCTTAATTTTGTCCAGACAGCATTGACCTCATTTTTCCAGTTCTGTTCTATTTTGGTGGGGCATCATGTGTGGAAGCCGCTTGTTTCCCAGAACGAGGGATGCGTGGGCAATAAGGATGTCAGTTTGTGGAGAAGCAGCGTGGGGAATGGAGCTGGGCAATACGGCACAAGAGCTCCTTTTGCCAGTAAAAGCCATTGTATTGAATTTTTATGGTTCAGACTTACCAAATGTCACTAGGAGGTTTCTAACCAGCACGAGAGAGATTGTGATTGTTAAGCCTGGTTTGTGCAAGATATATTCCACAAAAGTGGAGGGTCCAAGTTCCCCCTTCTCTTCTATTTTAAAATGCCAGTTGAGCGATTATTCTCACACTGTTGCACTCCTTGCAGGATTACTGGTAAAACATCTTTAGTTTCCCAAGTCAATCCCCACGGAATTTCACCAGATGTTTAGGCATATTATTTCTATTTAAACCCTGAATCTGTCATATTTTTCAAATTACTCCCATAAGACAGCTTCTGTCTGGGAAGCTCCAGGCTGCTTGTCATCTGGCTCTGCTTCTGCATACAAGAAAAGAAAATGATGCAGCAGTTCAAAGATTGCTGAGCAACTTTGGAGATAACATTTTTCTAAGGTTTTAATGTAAAAGACAAATTGCTTCCATAACCACCTAGCTTGGTTATATTTCTCTTTCAAGATGAAAACAGTTTCATCTTATGTTTGAATGCACACAACAGGATGGGTTTCATCAGAACATTTAAACAAACGTATTATAGGAACCTGTAATGTGCACAGCCATTCTAAACTTCCAAGTAAAGTTTAAGGCATTGTTAATAAAAATCTGACCAACCAACCTCCTCCCAAAACAGCTCCACATCACTGGTTCATAAAACCAAGAAACCTCTTTCCATGCTCATGAAAGGGACTGGCACAAGCCAACTGGTATCTATACTTAATAAAGAAGCAAATACATCATACATAGAAATAAGTGTTTTGAACAGCAGCTTTATAAGCAGAAATTTGAACTTGCATACTGTTGATTTTCTTCTTGACAGATAAAAATTGTGGCTTATTTTTTCTATAAACCCAAGGTAACCTTTTCCCCCTACTATTTTTCACAGTTGGATTTCAGGTGATCATTACCATGGACATCTCACAGTATCTATGACAATTATATATAAATTTTAATAACGGATTTTTAACTCCTATCTGATGATAGGCCATTTTAAGGTGGGGGTTTTTTTTCACATTTCTAGACCTCTTCAGAATGCACTGGTACCTGCTCAGTGTGCAGAGCGCTGCATCCTGTGGAAGAATCCCTTTCTCTCCAGTCCTAAGCCACAGGATATTTCTTCTTTATAGATTTAAGAAACATCAAGATTGAATTCCCTATTCTGCAGAAGCACAATAAGTCATTTAAGTCACAATACTAGATGTGATTTAATTAAAAAGCCTGTCAAGTAAATGTCACGGCAGCACTCCATGCTGCTTTGTTTCTCACGAGTCATTTTCTCTAGTAGACAGTACAGAGCTAATGAAGCGGCAATACATCCAGAATTTTCTTATGTTACAAATCGCTTCCAAATGGTCCTAAAGTAATCTTGTATCTGAGCTCTCCGGCCACGTGTATCTACTCCACTCCATCAGTGCCACATTTGGGCAAGAAACATCCCTGCAACACGCCTTCTGGCTAGGATGTAGCTCACACTCCCAACTTTTCCCAGAAGAATTACAAGTGTCAGAGGTAGGTTGGATTTTTGTGCGTGTTGCCTGCTGGGTATTTTTTTGGTAAGAAAAATATCTCCAGTATGCAGCGAAGCACGCTTTGCACTTGGGATAGAAGATGGTGAGGTTCACAGTGAAATTCTGTTCACCTGCAGCTTATTCCAGTCTCATGCTAGTCCTGCAGAAAGCACCATCACCTCCGAAGTCTGTCAAGCCTTTGTCAATTTTTGCTGAGATGGGACAACTGTCTGGAGCTGTAGTAAACATTCAGAAATACTGGACCAAGGCTACTGAACATCTTCAAAAGATGGTGGATTGATCCTTGAAAAGGAGTTTGAATTTGTTGCTCCATAGCTTCAGTTCTACTGTTCCAGGGACTGATGTTTTCCCTCTACGTAAGGAAGAATAAAGTGTTGAGGCATACAAACCAAAGGGAGCTTTAAGAATGCTACACAATATGCTGCTTTGTGTTATTGTGGAGGTCAGAATCAGTGCAGACTTAAAACAGGTTAATGCACCTATAATCCAATTGCTCTAAGTGCTTATCTTCAAGTACTGAGCTCATGGTTTTTGTTAAGCCTACAACTGGATGACATCATCTGGCCAGTTCCAGGGTAAATTTCAGACAGTACTACAGACTTTACAAGCTGAACGCAAGTCAATCGGCCCACTAAGTAACTTGAGATTTGTTGAGCAGGCATTCCCTGCTTTATTACAAAATCCCTAATCATCAAGAAACAGAAAAAGCCTAGATATATTTTATCTTCAGATTTATTATTATTTCAGAGGCACTTAATGTCTTACATTTATATAGCGCCATTTCCCCCTCCAAAGCACTTTACAGTATTTACATACAGGAATGTTTCCCACCACTGTTGAAATGAAGCCATCTGACTATTACCAGTACCATCTTCAAAGCACCGACAGTTTGAGACTGAAAATATCCATCAGTACTTTGTCTTACTAAGATAATTCAGAATTCCAATTTACAAAGTTCCAACTTGTGCTATTAAAAAGACCCAACAGCTAAAATACAGTATCACAGTGCAATTCTGCAACAGAACTGAGACTTGGATCATTTTCATCAGATTTTTTACAATCTTTCATTTGACCAAGTCTATCTCAAAATACTTTAATGTAAGGCCTTTTAAGAATATCATTCTAAAACATCATTCTTTTTTAGACTTTCTTTATAAGCCTCTCTTACAATCAAGCGCAGAATATTCGTCTTTCCTTCCAGTACATTTACAAACGCTAAGTCCTGGCCCTAAGGAGATATACTAGCATCCTCAGTTTCAGTGAACTTCATGGCATCTAAAGGCAAACCTATTCCTTCCTCCTTGGTTATGGAGTTGGATTTTTAATTTCTTTTTTTGCTATTAGTTTTGAAAATAAATCTGAGATTACACAAAACTCTGTTATTAACCAATCTGAATTGTAAAGTACCTTAAGATTGGCTGCTGGGGTGCTATATAAGTGTGCTGTGTGTGGTTTTGCTTGTCAGTGTTAAAAATACATTAAAGTATCCCAAGTTCACTACTCCACTGCAAAGTCTGCCCTAGTCACAAGGATAATAGCAACTTTCTCATTTTAGAGATTCTTTTTTTTCCTTTCTCTCTCTAAAAGGCTAATAAAAAACATCCCTTGCAAGGGAAGAAGTTGTATTTGTGCTGAGAACTTTCACCAAAAAGAAAAAATAGCTATCTGGCATCCAAATTTTTATGGTAATAATTAAAAAAAAAAAGACTACCACCTCACATACAGCATGCTGCTACCTGCTATGTTATGGCTGATGTGAGAATCTGAATGAGCAGAAAAAATAATTAGTAAAATGAGATATCTATTTGCCTTCTTGTGGACCAAGCACAAAAATTTATTCTGGTACCTTCTTCTCTTGAATACACTAAACTTCAGAGAGGCTTTTTTGATTTTTCATTGATGCATTATACTATCAATATACTGTGGTCACTAGATTCTTATACCAGGATAGCTGTTTGCATTTGAGTACTATGAAAGAATAGTAGCACTGACAGGTATGGGCGAGAACTATGATAAAAGGAAAAATATTAACAGGTAGCAATTTCAATGTGAAGATGATGACTAATCGAATTGGGTAAAAATTAAGAGACAGCAGTGCATCCAAGTACATATCCATTTTTATAAAAAGTGGTTTTGTTTTTAATCTAAACCCTTGATAAAAGATGCACAGAGAACAGATTTATTGCATATTTTATGCATGCCTTCATGTAGTGCATTCCTCTTATATCTTATATGGACACTAAAAAACTACTAGACCTTCACTGTACAACAGTTATTGTAAATTTTTGTTTTAAAGCCTAAACAGCAATTCCATTTGAGTTATACCTTCCTATTCCATGATCACAAAAATCACCTTGCTGCATTTATTTTTGTCAAAGTCACATGGCAACCACGGTAATCATTTGCATGGAAAAAAGGGTAACAGTAAACTATTTAAAGAGTTTGGTTTCTTCAAGGGGATTTGGCAGCTGGAACAAGAAAACCAGCAGGGACTAGAGATCCTTAGACAACAGTGAGAATCACTAGTGAATAACTTGTATCAGAAATCAAGAAACCTCATCACAAATAGCATAATAAATGTGGAGGATTAAAGCATCATTTTAGGCTTCACAGCCTAGAAGACCAAACAGGAACTCTTTACTTTCAAACTCAGACCTGAAGGGCAGCTAAAACCATGAGGAGATCTGATCTTCTGAAGAGGGAGAAAAGGAGGAACTTAGAAAAAGCAACTGCTGTATTACAGGACTGAACACACACAGGACAGACAACAGTCTGCTGTCTCACAGATTAACATTTTTGAGTCCATTCTAAGCCCTACTGATTTCAAGAGAAGAATGACTGGACCCACATTCTTTTCTCTGATTCTTCTTGTGGGAGTCATTTCTTTCTTCAGAGCTGAAAACATGCACAAGACTGTTTGATACAAGGAACACCACTTTTCCCTTTCTTTTTTAGGCAGTCCTTTCCTCCCTCAACCTCCTCTCAACTCTTCATTACCTGACAGAAAAAGGGCAGCTAGAGTGGGGGACGGATGAAGCTCTTGCTAAATTGGGAGAGAATGGGATTGCTGAGCAGCAGAGAGAATTGCATGGACAGACAGATGTTAAAACCCAGCAAAGAACAAGCCTAATTTTTTTAGCAGAAGGAATTAGTTTTGTCTTTTAGGTTCAGTCCATCCTTTATCAGCAAGGGCATATCGGCTACATATCAAGGCTTGGTCAAGGAAAAGGCTCTTTCATTTAACAGGGCACAGATCTGAAGATGGGAGATGTCCTGCACCACATGAGATAACTTAGAAATATGCATAGAACAGAGCAAAAATCCAAGACTGCTTTGCAGGAACAAGAGAGGTAGCAACCCTAATTTTAACAGGGCTTTTCACTGAAGGGAAAGAAGGTCTACAAAAGTCAAATCAGCTGATTTCAAATGGTTTGCATCCCAGGATGAATCAGGTTACAGTGATTTAAGCCCAATTTAATTTAGGCAGGTTTTTAAACCACAAGAATAAGGACATTCTTAGTACATATCAATAATTAAACCAACATATACACAATTAGCAATATCCTACATAATAGTAAACGCTTAACAGCTTGTTTTGGGTTATCCTAGTTAATTGTTAAAAAACAAGCTGAGTAGTTCTATTGTACAATGTCTGTCATTCTACACACTTCCTGTAATCATCAGTCTCTGTAGCAGCTCAGTTCATGACTTTAAGATCCAAATTCAACTGTGTCTTCAGTTATTTTCTTGAACTCGTAGTTTCCTCTGCCATCCATATGCAAGTAGAACTGAAATAAAAGAGCATGTTATCAACCACCTAAAAATTACCAGGTCTATAAATACCTAAATAAATTATATTTTGAAGTAGTTTTAATGCAAAATCTTAAACTCAGCTAGCCAAAAGGTAAGCTGCTCCCACCTAATGTTTCATTAAATCCAACTGCCTCTGCAAAAACAGTTAAACTGTTTTTGTTCATATCATGCATCAGTCTGCTAATGGTCACACCTAGACTTAACACTGCTATCTTGGGTTGTGTGACAGTATACTTAAGGTACACATTCATCCCTGTGTATTAATTCAGTATTTTTCCCCACGGATATAGTCTGTCTGCATAAAAAGCAATAATAATAGTAAAATCTTAAGTTGGAAGAAAAGAAGTCCATGTATTAGAGATTAACCTCTTCTTTTTTTTTTTTTTTATGTGTAGATGTATTAGGTATCTTGAAAGCAATAACTCCATGATGTGTACTGGATTCTGGTTCAAGTGTTTCTTTGAGGCTAAGAAAGAAGACTTAAGTATCTAGTGAGCCTTTTATATTTTTGAGGCTAGATTTATAGATACATTAAAAGATTTTTGGTTACTTTTCCCTTCATAACTAGAAGCATAAGAATATTTCAAATAGTGCAACTGGATTATGAAAGTAAAGTTTTTAAAAAATCACAACATGACTTATTAGCATGTAAAATGAGAACACCTTGAATTGTAAAGTCAATTTAATAAAAAGTCAAACAACAAAACCCCTATCACCTACAGATACCCTTAGCAAAAGCAAAGACTACATACATCATGATGTTTCCAGAGTGACTTTCTGTGGGAGACAGTGAAGAGAGTGATGCCAACCTACATGAAGAAAATACACACAGTAAAGCAGTTAATTTTTCTCATGGGTTAGGCATTACTTATTTTTCAGCATGATCTCAGCTGAAGAGCTTAAATTCATAATCACAAACTTCCAGATTCTATTATTAATGGTACATATGTATAGCCTTAATACAAGATTTTGCAGTAAAAAAAAGAAAAAATGCAGGAGAGATTTATCTTTTTTTAATTGATTTCACCATTCTTTCCTCCTAATGATTTGGCAAAACATAGAATGAACTGGGCAAAGGAGGTAAGGTAGGAAGGTAGGAGGCAGGTAAAACAACAAACCTGGTGATTAAAAGAAATCTACCTTAACAGCAAAAAAACCCTCAACAAAACCACAACAGCCTTTAATGAAATGAAAACTTAAAGTGACAATTTAAAGGTGAATAATTTTCATTTCCTTGCAACTCGGTTAATTTTGCATCCCTAACAGTAGCACCAATTAAAGGACAAAATGACTCTGATGATAAAACCGGTTAACATTTTTTCTTTCTGCAAGGACAGCTGAACCAGGAACTCTATTTTTCCATAATATGCATTAGCGACCTGGCAACAGTAACTCTAAAACAAAAGTACAAATGAACGTTCAAGTTAACAGTATAACAAGTATGTGCAAAACAGACTTAGAAAATTGACAGGGTATTGACATTATGGTGTAAATATGACACTATGGTGTAAATTGACATATTGACATTATGTGGTAAAATTAGTTCAAGAAATACTGCCCATTCCTCTGCAGTCCTCATCTAGTGTCAGTTTACTACTACGGAGGGCTCCTTAAGTTCCAACTTCAAGTTTAAAGTACATATTTCAGTGGATGCACAGCTTTGCTCCATTACCATTCCGAGAATACTGCTACTCAATAATTAATGTTATTTCAAGCCCATTCTTTCCCAGGCTAGGGGACTGAAATTGAATCTTATTGATGTTTCACGTGGCACTACATAGAATCTGAAAAGGCGAGTATAAAAGGGAAATGAAATAGAAAACTGTATTTAATATCATCATGTTTTCCTGGAGTGCTTGGCTTTTCAGATCTCAAAAGAGATGGAAACGTTAATTTGCCACCTTTCACTTCTGTTGCCCTGGCCAAAAACCACCTCTCGAAAAACAAAAAAAAAGTATAAAATTTTAGGTTATTTCATCTTCACTTGACATTCTAAGAGTTTATCTGGAAAAGTAAGGTTACTCACCAGTTAGTAAGAGTTCTCTGATGTACAGAGGCCACATGTACATCTAAATTACCTTAATACCACAAAACAACTATTGAATTCTAGTGTGCATAAAGGGTCCCTGCATGCCCTTCTAACTTTTGTTTGTTTGTTGGTTTTTTTTTTTAAATCTGCACTAGGCATAAGGAAGAGTGCACTTTGTACCGTTTTAAGTTTCCTGTTAACATACAGAGTTATAATTCTAGAAACAAAGAGCTTACCTTTCGGCAGTGGCTGTAAATGTAGCCTTCTACATCAACGCTGACAGCACTGGTGCATTCATCCAGAATTGCAAACTGGGGCTTGTGATAAAACAACCTTGCCATCTGGAACGCAAACCAAAAAGCTACTGTGGATACAGAACTACAACAAATAATGCAGTGTTAGAATTTAAACTACGCATTAGTATCTAAAAATTCACTGTGGCAAGGGAATTTAAGTTGGCACCCACTGAAGCCTGAAAATCCGAGAGCTGTATATTATCTTCACTTTTATTTTTGTGAAAAACAGATTATTTTAGAACTTTTGTTTATACAATCAAAGTGTAAGGTGTGGTAAAAGGTCAACATTTCCCATTAAATTTGGGGTACAATAGGGTCTATTTTAGGCTGTTTTCACAGTATGCAGGTATTTCGCATTTCAGGAGGTTTTTTCTTTAAGTAAAGTATTAATATTCAGTAAACAAAAATCGCTTACAATTCAGGTTACATTTTCAACCTATGCCCAGGATTTGTTAAGTATTTATGCTTTTGAGACTTACCGCCATTCTCTGTTTTTCTCCCCCGCTGAGTACATCCATCCAATCCTGAACACTATCCCAGCCTCCTTCGCGTTCCAAGATTTGACCCAGCTGGACATTATCCAAGTACTCCTTCAGCACCTTTTATTGAAACAGGAATGACAAACAGAGCTTAAGTGAACTTAATAAAGAAATGATTGAAAAATATTATAAAGGATTATACTATTATACTGGTGCTCTATCAACCCTGATAAATATTAAAAACAAACTACATGCATTGTTTTTAATAAAAATTTCAGTATTTAAGTCTGAAGCATTACTCATGTTAACCAAGACAAATGGTTAATGAACTAATTATCATTACCTGGTCAGAAATCCCTTTCTTTCTCTGATCTTCTAAGGTGTCTGGATATATAACTTGATCTCTGAGCGTTCCAAGTGTCATATATGGTCTCTGAAATACAGTTAAAAAAAAAAAAAAAAAGAATGTCAAATATTTCTAAACATAGCCAAAGTAGGAAGAAAGAGAGCATTTGTCAATTAAAGTACTTGGCCTCACCTGCGGAACATAGAACAACTTTCCTCTTACAGGTTTTGTTAAACGCCCACCAAACAAAGGCCACAACTGCAACAGAAAAAGGTTTAAACTTAAACAAAGTCCAATTACAACAGTGCTTTGGATTCTCCCCTGTTTACTTAAAGTTCCCTTACCTCACCAAGAACACGAAAAAGTGAGCTCTTCCCACAACCATTTGGCCCACAAATCAGAACATTTGCACCAGATCGAACCTAAAAATGCAAAGCAAACACATTAAAAAGATAGTGACAAAGAATTTCTGAAAGCTTCTACAAACAGTAAGACAAGCTGGTGTCTTTGTACATAGTACTTTCTGACATTACGATGACTGATTTCAACCAATAATTAATTTTTTTCCAACTAGTTTAGCATCAACTGCAGCTGGAAGAAAACACACTTGTAACAACAAAACCATTTTTTGGGAAAATAGCTTACGGTCTTTTTTTTTTTTTTTTTTTAAACTAAAATGACAATTTTATTCAAATCAAGCATACCATAAAAGCACCTCTTCATTTTGGTTGCCACATTTTTTATAAATCAGATTACCTCTGAAATTATCACCTTCACTTTAAAATTTTTATATTAATATAGTTTTCTGTGATATTAAAAAAAACCCAAACTTACCTCAAAGTTAAGGTCTTGAATCAAAACATCTCCATTAGGTGTCACCAATGGAACATGATCAAACCTATTTGTATTGCAACATTAAAAAGACAAAAAAAAAAAGAGCAGTTGCCTAAAAGCAGCTAATACTGCATGCTTAATCAGAGATTTAAGGAATAGGGCAAGACTTTAGCAGTACTTTTTTCAGTCCCAGTTTCCAACTATTAATAGCTAAGGAAGTTTTTGAACCAAAAGTGGTACTTTAGTGTTTAACAATCCTCTACAGATGATTTTTTTTCCTTCATGTATTTATTTTCTGAATCCTTCTAAGCCTTTGGTCTCCAAAACATCTTATGGATATAAAACTACATTTAAGGATGATGCACTTCATTTTAAACCTGCTAGCGGAAGTGTAATCTGTCATGGTTTGGGCTCAACTGGCCACTGAAACGAGAGACAGTTACAGAATACAAAATGAATGACTTTGGTGCTCACCTGCCCCCTGGGTTTTTTGTTGGGGTTTTTTCTTTTGTGTGTTTAACAAAAATAATAAAAATAGCTCCCCCCTTTCCCCTCTGCTCCACTACGTGCTTTCCACATTGACCAGACTGAGGCTATTTAATCTCTTAACTGGCTTTCCTTTATACCTTTAAGTAGTACTACTATGTCAATACTATGTTCCTCAGTCTGCAAAGAACTGAGGAATTGATTGCTACTTGAGTACATCAATGAAGCGTCCAAGCATATAGAAATACAAACACATATTTTAAACTGAATACAGACTTGCCCCTGTTTTTTACTTCTGAATTATACCGTGGAATAAAATCTGTAACTGACATATTTCTAAGAAGACATTTGATAAAGTGTTAACAAAACGGTCTGGGAAGACATATTGCAAAGGACAGCAGAAAATGTTACTGAAAAAGGCTAAGTCCAGACAGCATATTATGTCTCCTGCTAACATGAAAGGACAAGGATGACTTACAGACTAGAAATGCTGAGTGAAAGTGTAGTGGAACTATTTGCAAATAAATTATGGTGCAGCAGAAATTGCATACTGTAATAATGTGTATTAAAATTTCTATTAATAGTGATAGAGGGAAAAACTTAAAAAGCCAGACTACATTACAAATACTGACGTTGTGGAAACTTTGTAAACATACTTGATAAGGTTATCAGTGTTGATAATTTCTCCAGATCCAGGTATCAAAGGCAAAGCTTGCTTTTTATCTGCATCTTAAATTAAGAAAAAAGTATTAGAGACTGGAACACTACATGGAGATGCACGTATTGCATATTACGTCACATCTACCTTTTTCTTGCGATACCATGGTACGCTGATATTTGCCACTATTCAAGTCCTTCAGAACCTGCATTAGTTCTGTAATTCGAGCTGTGAAACTAAAAAAAAAAAAAACCAAAAAACAAAACTATAAGTAATTAATCCTTAGAGGCTTTAGAAATCCATAGAAGCTCTAATATGTACTCTGTTACAAAGCAACAAAGTTATTTAACCCAGCACAGAAACAGACTGTTTACATTTTAAGAGTTGCACTGAGGTTGGCCAATATTTACAATATTTAGAAGAACCTTTTTCTGTAATAGCCAAATATTTGATAACTTTTCTTAAGATGTAAAAAAAAAGTTTGGTAAATAATCAATACATAATTGATTTATGAGCATTTGACAATCTCTTTTCAATTAAACATTGAAAATGTATGCTGCTACTATTCAGATATGAAATTACTAGTGGACGTAATTAGCACATCTTCTGATATGTTTTCAGCATAAACTGGTTTTAATTTCTACGTTTTCAGGGTCTGCAATGAACAAAGCACATAAGCTCATTTTAATTCTACAGTCAGTTTCTTACAATGCGATGAGAAACAGCAACAACATAACTTTAAGAAAGATTATTTTACACAACTACTATTAAGCTTACCCAGCCAATCTTGTCATTTCACGGCCTGCTAGGACTATTCTGCCCAAAGCTTGAGACATTCTCAGTAACATTCTTCCACTTTGGTAGTAATCCTAGAGCAGAAGTAAGTTTCTTTATGTGGACTAACAAAATTTAAATACAGGAAACTGTTTTAATTATCTTCTACTTACCTCCAAAAGTTCTGCATGAGTACTATTCTGATGACGAGGATCAGCCAGGTTCAAAAATGGACGACTAACCACCAGGTAACCAACCACAGTGGCAAGGTCTGCAGTTTAAAAGTAAATATTAAGCTACAGATTAATTGGAGAAGTAAGAAAAAAGAGAATTCTCATGTAAAAAATTTAGCACTTTTTTTTTATTTCCAGCAACCCATTAGCACTGGACAAAACACTTACATTTGGCAATGATAGTATCAATGAAACCCATAGAGAACCGGAACAGGATGAAATTATGCAAGTGTTCCACCTGGCAAGTTACGGAAGAAAAAATGTCAGACTATATCAGTACGTGTTTTACTATCTCTTATTATTTTACAGATGTTTGATTCCATAGTTATTTTTCACCAAGTCACAGATACCTCAACATGCCTATAACTGTGACAAGTACTACACAAGTGTCCCTGCTGGCAAAGACTTACACTCTAGATCCAAACAACCTACACTTGAAACTAAGCAGTGAGAGAATATTAACTGTGGTGGATGAAAAGGAGGTAAGTGGCAAGAGAAAGACCATTCTATCAGAAACTTGTGTTCTGCTTACAGCCTACTAATGACTGTAACAGCATAAACACCAAGCCACTATAATTTAATTTATATTAATTATGTCAAGAATCACGATGATAAAACTAATTGAAGTTTTGCTTAAGATGATGTAAAAGATAAAAGAAGTCCTACCAGTTTACGGAAGGTTTTGTGAATAGTCTGTTTTTCTCTCAAGTTTCCATTATAAAAAGCAATTTCTTCACTAAAAAAAACCAAAACACAAACCAACCCATCAAGAATGCAACTTCACTTTGTTAAAGATAGTCCTTGAAAAAAAGTCAGCCATAAAACACAGGAATGTAGCCCTTTCAGTTACCTTTTGTGAAAAAGTACAAGCTCTAATTTCATTAGTAAAACATAAGCTTATTATAGCCCAGCTATAGTTTGTCTTTTGAATTAGAAATATAATGCACATACAAATTATTTAATAATAATCTGCATTAAAGATGCAAACACATAGCTCAGAACTGATAGTATCAGACTTTCCAAATATATTTTAACACAGCTTCCATTTACACCACAGCATTACTTTGTCATATATACCTTGCTATCCAATTAAATCTATACCTGTTTGTAATAAGCCGTGAGTTGACGTATCTGTACTCCCCTTCGTATTTTTGTTCTATAATAGTCATCTTGCCAATTGGTCTCCTTAAACGTGTAAGGAAAAAGCCCGAAATAATCAAGTACGCCATCATGCTAGCTGGACCCTGTAAATACCAAAAAAAGAAGAAGAGCTTACCAAAGGTCTCAAAAATCTGTATCCAAAATGCCCAGAAAGCATGAATCCCTTGATTCTCATCTCCCATGTGTCTAAATTACCAATTCAATTACTCCTGTCATTCCCATCATGTTCCTTTCTTTTGTCCTGCAGACATTTTTACTAATTTTACTAATTCTCTGCCCTCAGACACCCTTCCCATCCCAGCCTTCTACTCAAGTTATCATCATCATCCAGTGCAATCTCTGTAGCCTAGTGTCCTAGCTTATTTCACTAATAATTTCCTGGTCTTCTCTCATTTCCTCTCCTTCATTGCTACCTAGTTCTTTTTCTCCATATTTGCTACATTGTCATGGCAGTCAATATTTCGATTCCACTCCCTTCTTTGATCCATACAACTCCAACACATTTCCTGCTTCTCTCGAGCAGTCCTGGTAGAGATGTCTTATTCTTCTGGATCCTAAGCTTCAGTAGTCCAGGGCTCCCAAACTGCATGCTTAAATATTACTGAAGTGTGGCACAGCATAAAACTGAAGGCATAAGCTGAATTTGGCATGAACTACTTGTATTAACTAAATATTACAGAGAGCAATGCAAAGACATCTGAAATTGGAAAAGTTACCTAGGTTCAGCTAAGCCTTACTGCAGCCTGTTTCGAGAAAAACCTACATTATAGGTCCCAGAGCTACTTCTTGTCAAACCTTGAACATTTTTGATAATGCATCATTTTACTGAGGTGAAGAACCATTTTTGAAATGATTCAGCTTATTGGGGGAATATAATGGTCATACAGCTCAATGCAAGGAATGGCTCCTCTTTACAGAGGCTGCAAAAAACCAGAAAACTTATTTTCTCCCATAAATGGAAGTCATGCAAGACATAAGCAGCCAGAAGGGTACTGTACTAAATGGGATTCCCAAGTAACTGCTAGAAGAAAATAAAGAACTTTATTGTCTCTTCAAATTTTTGATTGAATGCCTACAAATTCTGATTTTTATTTTGCTTGCTTCAAGATAGAGATCACTCAGGCATACAACACACTAAGTGTAAAAACATATTTTCAGTATATACCTTCAAGTAATGGATGAATCTATAAATATCATCTAGAGTTTTCCTCAGACTCCAAACAGGCACAAGGCTATAACCAAAGAAGGGAAAATTTGCTTATTATGCTAAAAAAATCTATTCAATTTACCTGAGCTCCTATTGCACTTGTTAGCTTGAAGATGTACAAAACTATATCTAAGAAGGGCTGTAAGAGAAGCATAGAAGAAAAAAAGCATTAGAACACCAACATAAAACAAATACAGAATGGTCCAGAAACCACCAACCACCCCAAGAAGAGTTATAGCTCTGTATTAAAGCACAATACTGGTCAACATATTATACCAACTAAATGCTAAAACAAAAGGAATCTCAGCCACATGACGTTATCCTGAAAACATTCACACAAGAATTGAACATAAAAGCATGATGATATTCAGATAAAGTACATACCATACAAAAAAGTACTTCACTATTTTAGGTCTGTAATAACACTCTGCACACTAAGAGAAGCTGGCCTAGACCCTGTGATTACTTAACTAAAGTAATTGTGAGGAATACTGAGCAGAAGGACAATGCCATGTAGTTGGCTATGTACCTGACAGAAGCAATATTCCAATTTGCAAGCACCCTGTTCCATACACTCTCTCAAAGCTAGAGCAGCCAAACTACAGGTTTTGTGGCAAGAAGTTTTTGAACACATCAACTTGTATTTTGCTTTATACTTCTGCTTGTATGAACAGCACAGCATCAAAAAATATTTAGTCTTGAAATTTCAACAGTATTCTACTTCATTTCCTAAACCCCCTAAAATTTACACCAGAAACAGAGGGAAATGCTTATTCCACCACAGCTCCCTACCCAAAATAATATTTGTGTGTAACTAAAAGCTAGCCACTGGTTTTCTTCTGAAACCTAACTAGCTGAGGAAGTGTACTCATCACTGTTCAACTGCAAAAGAACGTGCTAAGTTCTTTAAAAGAAAATTTAATACAAATTATAACAACCCACAACAGTACTTTAGCAGAGGTCATGGAAAACAGTGTGAAATAATATAATACCATAAACAATTTTTTTAGCACGATGCTCCAAACAATACATATAAATGCAAGCAATTGTTTTAAGCTCTGACTTCACTTTCTAAACATCAACAGCTATTACTCAAAGTTCTCTCTGAAAAGACTTACCTTGCTAAGGTTTGAGTACAGGTCCACTACACTGTTACAGAATTTTTCCACATCCTGTGTAAGGAGTTGATCTGGATTAGCTATTCTGTTGTCCAGATTCCCCATTTTGTAGTACGTATAAGCTCTGAAAGAAAACAATAGCTAAGTGGCAGCCTGCTTCAGACAACTGAGACGGAAAGTAATTCAAACATTAAACGACTGTATGGAGCCAACATAGCTTGTGCTTCTGCCTGACCAGATCCACATTAAATCCTCCAGAACTGTTTAGCTTCCAGGATGTCTCAGTTGAAGGTCAAGCCCATGCTGCTCTATGCACTGCTGCTGAACTTCAGAGTTAGAAAACCCTCACAAACTCTTCATCAGCACGCTTGACAACCAAAATTCAGTGCAGAAGGACAGAAACAGCTACTCAAGTTCATGCATCCGATTCAGCCTGAAGGATTATTAGCACTATATGAAAGCAACTGAAGTACTTTGGAAGCTGACCCAGTAATGGAAGCAGTACAGTGCATTATTTTTTTTCCCCAATTGAGGCAACTTTACTGTCTTTGTATCTGTGTCATATACAACCTGGATAAGCCACTCATCCTTAACTGCACATTAGTTGCAACCAAAAGCCTTTTCTAAACAGTATACCTAGCCTGTTAAGCACTTTGCTACCTTCTTACTATGTAGTTAAAATGATTTGGTTTTATTTTAATCAATTTACTTGTTAAAACCTTTAGACATTAACAAGGTATTACTTACTTAAGATATTCCTCATAGAGGTATCTGGTAAGTCTTACTCGGAAGCAAAGTTTCAATTCATTTAGACCATACTTCAGGAAGTTATTCACTAAAGAAATCTAAAATAAGAGACAGTATTTCAATATTTAGCTAACAAGATTTAATATACTTTAATTAGTTCGCAGCATAAATTGTGCAAACACTTTAGAACAGGTGAATTCTCCCCTTGAAGTAAATAATACTATTAACACACCTAAGACCAACCATATGGCATTTGCAGGACCACTAATTAGGTTTCTGTCTACATTTTTGAAAACTCCAGTTCCCAGTGGATCTCACCATATCAAAAGATTTAATATAAAACTATGTTCCTATAGCATATCTTCAGCTCTTCTGATAAGCTTTAGAAAAGAGCCGTCATTTGACAACCACTACCTTAAACTGATAAATTTGCTTTTAAATATATTGTAAAACAGGTACATTATCTAATAAGTAGTAATGATTATTTCTATCTGGTGCAGGTCAGAAATGTTGGCAAGCTGAAGGAAAGTTAACGGGTGGAAAAAAAAACATAACAAATCTCAAAAGAAGCTGTAAGAAATATAAAAATTGAAGACTAAAAAATCTTCATCTTCAATGGTGTCAAAAAATCCCAAATCTACAAAGTTGAAACATCATCCAATCCATAAGATGTTATTATGCAGTACTACAGATGGAATGCTAAGCTATCAGCCAAATTGCCATCAACAAAACCAACCTGAAAACCTAAACCCATCTGTTAGAAAAATAGCTGCAATCAATAAGGAAACATGCTGACAAAGTCTCCCACCCACTGCAGCCAGAAAGTGAAATGTCTCTTAATACAGACCTGCATGTAGTTTTCATGGGGTTTAAGACACTCATTCCAGATCTTTTCCTCAAATTCTTAATTTACACTTAAAATATGTTCTACTAAAAGGCCAGCACAAGAAAAGCACTTACAGCAGGCATTGCGGCGATGAAGTTGAACAAGTATTTCTTGAAGTCTTTTCTGCTGCGGCCAATGATAGCACTGTAAACAACCATCAGCCAAGAGTTAGTTACAAAAGAAACAAGAAAGTGTAAACTAGCATGTCTTAAGTGGATAAATTCACAGTGGACCACACCGAGAAAATAGAAATCATCACGGAAATCTGTAGTATCAAGTATGACAGACTTCTGAAAGTCAAGTGATAAGTGCCACACTAATCAAGTATCTCCCTCTGCTCCTGCAGTAGCTGCCTGCATTAAGGGCTCAGAAATGCATGGTCACAGACTATCAGTTCCTTTCCTTCTTTGCTTTCATAGTTTCTCGTAAGAGAGAAACAAAGCAGTCCTTCCATTCTACAAAGCACTGAAAGTCTTTGCTGAAATACAATATAATTTTGAATTCACACATCAAGACAAATTCTGACTTGCTTTAATTAGCAACAGGAGCAACAAGATTAATCAGAGGTCTAGAAAACACTTTCTAAAACGATAAGCACTAGGTTTATCACTCTAAAGAGCAAACAGCTTAGTAAGAAGTAACAGTCCTAATATTCAAGCAACATGTCTGAGTCTATGACACCGATGCACTATGCCGCTATTCTGAAGTGCCCTCTTGAACATTCAGATCAACATAAGATTTAGTGTTCAGTGTATAAAATGTGATCAAAAGAACTGAAAATAATTTCATAAGTAAATTTTGGTTAAAACACTAAAATTGCATTCAACAGCAGAAAAACAGTTGATTAACAATTATTTATGTTAAAATATAGGTATCCTCCCCAAAACTGCAACTATACCAGTTTTCCAACTGTTTTATATAAATAAGCAAGCTATAAAACGTCTGAACATGTGTTCTGACATACTACGTTCCCTGTTAAACACAAGAAAATGTTTAAAAATAACAAGTTTATAGATACCTTTCAATGACTGTTCCATTTTGAATCATCCAAATATCACAATACGTGCGGACTACCAGCATCACAGCAATAAGCAGCAAATAACCTGTCTAGTACAAAATTGAAATGTAACAGTTAAACAATGAATAAAATACACCACTTTCTTCTAGTAAGTGGTCCAACTGTATCTAGCAGAAGAGCAGTACCCTGCTGCCCCCAGCTAATGTAATATTTGCTTCCTTTGCAGTAAACACATTAGCATACAATATTTTTAATACAATACTGATTACATTTTTATGGCGAACATTTGTCTTTTAAAAAGCTGCATTTGGTTGATACATATACTAGACACATCCTGTAAGATGGAGGATTGCAGGGATAAAGAAGTTACTGCTATTCTGAGACACCCTTCTGCCATAAGCATAGGATTATATAGATTGTAAGGGACCTCAAAGTCACCTACTCCAATTCCCCCTCAAAACAGGGCCAATAGTAACCAGTCATCAGTCAGACCTTGTACCATTGATCAAAAACCTCTAAATCCAACAGTCCAGCCCATTTTCCATCCACCTCATTGTCCACTCATCCAGCCAATTCAGTTTAGCTATCAGGGTACTAGGGGAGATCTTAGTTTCAAGGCCTCGCTAAAATCAAAGTACCAACATCTGCTGTTCTTCCCTTATCCACGCAGCCAGTCATCTCATCACTGAAAGCAATCAGGTTAGTAAGGCATGATCTGCCATCTGTAAATCCAGTCTGGCTGTATGCAATCACCTTTTTGTCCTTCACATGGCCGGAGTCAGCTTCCAGAAGGATTTGCTCACAGCCTTACTAGGAATACGGTGAGGCTGACCAGCCTGTAGCTTCCCGTATACTTGTTTTTGAAGACGGGAGCGATGTTTGGTTTATTTGGGGATTATCAGCAACCTTTCTGATGGCCATGATCTTTTGAAGTTGATGGAGGCCAGCTCTGTCAGCAGTCTCAGAGGCATTACCATCCATGCTTCTACCTTACGTGTACTTCCTTTTTGTGAACGAGCTGTTGAAGGTCCCTGTTCACCCAGGCTAGCTGGCTGCCATGCTTCCTCTACATTCGGTACACTGGAATTCATTGCTCTTGTGTCTGATGCATGTTGAAGTTCTAATATACTACAGTTCATCACTTAAGTTCTGAGCTCAACTAATGCTCTTTTAAGAAAACTTAGGTGTTCCGGAAAGCATGAGAAAGATGCCGAGGCAAACAATTTCATCTTGCTAAAGTCTAGTCTGCATACCCTTCGTGAAATGATGCTAACAGATGTTTTGACAAACTCAACTTTCCAATAAGGGTTGGCCTAGGTATCAGTTACAAAAGCAAAATTATGGATGAACAGCATGCTATTTAAAGACAAAGAACATTTGTACAGAGAAACATACTAACTGGCATCGAATCAAGCAAAACTCGGATGCTGTTTTAAAAGATATGCTACAGGCAGTAGTTATTAGCTGACAGTAAATGGCTTATCTTGTAATTGAAACCAGAATACAACTTTAGTGATATAAAAACTGAACATACACAGATTTTTATATTAGTATGTTGCTATTTTAAAACACACAATTTAGTCTTATTCAAGTAAAGTATATGCTTTTGTTTAAATTCTGATGTAATTGTAAAAGAAAACTTGACTCCAAAACCGCTCATTTTTAATTGTTACTGCAGGCAACGCTTACCTCTTTACAAAGTGTTCTAGGGACCATTATTTTCAGGATTCGACATATTCTTGCAATAAACACTCTGTCCACCATTGCTCGCTCCTTCTTTCCCTCCTTCTGCTGCACATACAACAAGCAAAACAAGAAAAGTGAGATTTTTTTGGTAATGTATTATTTAAATGTTGATCTGATATTTTTCCTATCCAAGTCATTTACAGCTATCTTCCTTCTGCAGCATTTGCAATATTTCCCTCCAACTTAAGACTTGCTCACATAAGTTGAATGAAATGTAAGAATCGGGAGCGTATGCGCTCACAGCTAACAGAAATCCTAAGTAAGAGAACTAAGCTTTCCAAACAAATTGCAATAGGAAGTAGCTGCTATAATACAAAATAATATTTATTTCATATCTACATTAAAAGTCATACACAAGCAGTGCAGACCACAGCATTAAAACAACCAATTGCAACTTATCATGCAATCTGCCATCTCTTAACATTGCTTGTCCCTAGACAGTATTTTTTAAAGATACCTTCCATCATTTGTCTAGACCATCAATGGTTTAAACTCCTTGACTGTACAGCCCAAATTTGCTTCAAGTGAAAGCAGAATTTGTTATTCCTTTAATTCTAAAAAACAGTGCAACACACACTCCGCGAGCTAAAGCTACCAGACTTAACCCCCCCAATACCCAAACACCTTTTATTTGGGTCAGTTGCACTTGTTTACTCCGTATAACCCTATCTTCTGTCCTGATTAACCTGAATACTTTTAAACCAGCTAATAGTCCAGGTATCTTTTCTTTCTTTCCTTTGTTTTCTTTTTTTCCTTTCACAGTTGTGACACAAAGATTCAGCTCTAAAAACAGACTAAAAGGGCACACATGCGTACTTAAAACAAGTCCTTTCTAATCAACCTAATTCTGCTATGTTTGCTACCCAAGGCTCATGTGAAGCATAAATTATCAATGCCTATACCAACACTACAACATAGTCAGACAGGAAATCTGAAAGAAAAACCTAGGGAGACAGGATAGGGAAGACAAAGGAAGCAGACTGTGATTCACCACTAATCAACTCGGACAGTCCTATCAAGCACTCTATTTTTTAATTTCCAAGGATGATTAAACCACAGAAACTTGCACAAAGAACCCAACTCAATCTCTTCACTTACTGTTTACATATGCAACATCGTGGGCAAGCTCTGAGCCCCAACAAACTCAAATTTACTCTGAATGCCCTGTGAATAAGCCTACACCTGTGTCCCATTGAATTAACTCAACTATAGTCCTGCCCTCTTCAAAAAACTACATGAATGCAAACTACAGATAAAAATTCTAGCCAGATAGGATGGTATAGGTGATGATGATAGATGATAAAAATATTTTAATTAAAAGTTATTTACACAAAAATCCAAGCAATCCCAACAGCTAGAGACTACTGTCCAGGCCTAATGAAGCATGACATGTTACTGCTTTTCTGTAATAGAAATGACATACACAGTGTCTGATGTGCAAATTTGCTAGCAGTACCTGAGTAAACGTATTTGATGTCTGAGCTGAACCTATTCTTCCTCTCTATTCATCTCTTCCCCATTTCTGTGTCTGTGTTGCACTTGCGTTAATACCAATACCTTCTTTCCCAGAGTTTTTTTTCCTTGGACTTCTCATCCAGTATAATTATATCCAAGATAGAGAGGAATAAGAGCAAGCTAGACAAATTTTTACAAATAGGTATAGCTATGCAAAACATAAGCGTTTATGGCAGATAGTGTAGTTAAGTTCTGGCTAGAAGCTCACATTATGCTTATACGCACCTTTATATTTATCCAGTGCAAGCCTTTTCATAAGTTTCAAGCAAAGATGGAAGGTACATGGAATAGTTACCTATTCATACCATCATATGACCCACTATTTCTAATCATGGGCTCTGCCCTTTGGGCTGTCATATTTTATTGGAACAAAAAACTTGACTTAGAGGGATATAATACATCCTTTTCAAATAAATGAATTAACAGACACACAAAAGACGAGAGAAATGCCAAACCTCCTACCAGAATTTTGAAGGACTTTTTTAGAAATTGTCAGACTCTACATCTTTTTCTATACTTTTTTCTTTTAAATAAAAAGGAAATACAAGTCACACCAAATCTACAGGCAGCTGTTTGTTGCTATGCATACAGCCAAACTCACAACACTAGTCCTTAAACATTCATGAGGCACAAAGAAATGAAAAAGCACATGGTACACATCAAGCACATATCATTATGCAGTCAAACCTCAGCCACATGAGATTAACCCGATTATTCCATCTGTTTCACCAACACAAGTCTGAAAGTATCATTCAAACCACATTTGCACCATAGCCATCATTCTGTCCAAAGTAAAACTACAATTATGGGACTTAAAGTTAAAAAAAAAAAAATCAGTATTATTTAAAATTATGAAAAATATATTACATGAAGAAAGAATTACCTCATTGTTCTGCAATGCTTGTTTTCCACTTCTTTTGCTGTAGAGGAAAAATAAAGTATTTTACTTGTTATTAGCACACATTTCTCTATACATCTCTATACAGAGGAGACAAAAAGGAAAGCTTGGGATTACATCCCTATCTATTTCTTCCAAAGCAGTACAATGTCTCCACGGCATGGCTACCTTTTGTCAAACTTATGCGCTGTTTTTATACAATTTCAATGAAACCATGCTCCTTCCACCGTTTAGTTTCATGTAGGAAAACTAAGTCTCCCTCTTTCATCTCTGAGTTTTGCTTTACCTTGGCTTCTGTATCATAAACTCCTAGTGTTTTTATGTTTCTCACATATATTTGGCAAGCATGGCTACGTGGTTCCACTCACCACAAATGAAAACTACATGAATGCAGATTCAGCAATCCAAGCAACCCAACTTTGATGTTTTGCATTATCTACATAAGCCAAACAGATTTGTTTTGCATTACATTTGCCTTTCAAATAACACATTTTACTATATATAAAGATTATTTGTTCATAAACATGCTGCAGGGGAAAAAAGATCCTGTGAAACCAAGTTCCTGGAAAGGTTCTGCATTGGAAGGGGACCTAGTTTTTATTCTGTCCTTTTTCCTTCCCCTGCATTTTACAGAACAGATAGAGGAAAAGTATTTATCAACTAGTGCTAAACAAACATTCAAAAGTACAATGCTATTCTTCTTCCTCTCCTTTTAAGAAAGGCAAGCTGACATATAAGACAGTTATAGTTTGTCTGTCTTCCTTTCCCAACATTCAAGCATCAGATCTGCACATGAAGCTGTTGGGAGAGCTTATACATTTATGTAGTTTAAAAGTGACAGCTAACCATATTAAACTGTAACCTATCATTTCTCAGCCATCATACTAAAACATTGAGAGTGGGTTGCCTTAAAACTACAATATTCATAGACTTTCAAGACAGCACCCAGGAAATTACAGGGCAGCAGAAACTATGAAAGGCACGGCTCCTTCTGCCTAGAACATCAAAACAATTGCAGACTGCCACACAACCAGTTATCCCACAACTTCAACAGCATCATTTCACACTTGTGCCTTAAAGCTCCGCAAAGAAAATATCTAGGATGAAACCATGCTTATGAATGTCACTGATCAATGAAGAGAAATACCTTAATTATGGAAGGAAGACACAAGGTAGCCAAAGAATATGAGAAAAGAAGTGAAGGAGGAGACCATGAAAGTGAGAAGGGAGAGAAGCCAGTTTAACAAATACTTAATTAAAGGTAATGATGAGATGGAAGCCTGAGAGGAGAAGATAAAAATCTTGTAAGACTACTTGTGCAAAAGACAGAACAAAGAACATGAAGGGCAACAGAGGGCAGGTTGTGGGAGAAATAACTTAATAAAAGTTCAGAAGAGATATAACACTTCATCAGGCCATGACAGAAGTATGTCTGCAGAAATGGTAACAGTGTGCAAAGCCGAAAAAACAATCTAGTTAGAGACTACATCCCGGTGACGTAGGAGCGATGTATTGCTGGTACAACAAACTTCTCAATACATCTTGTAGTTTTTCAAAGATTGACCTATTCTTTAAAAAAGTGTCCTTGAGTATGGATCAGTCCACTCACATCTGGTTTGGGACTAGGAGAAAAGTAGCATTCTTAGGTGTGAATAAGTCGTTATCAAAGTTTGTGGGTATTTCCCTAGATGATTCATGACTTGCTGTAATGCAAAATGAAAGTATGCTGCTCTTCCAGATATGCTATAATAATTCCTAGCTTCGTTGCTTCAAGGCCTGCCAACGTTTGAAGTCACAACACTCATAATACACAACTATTTCAGCTTTAAAAGGATCAGAAGTGAATACATTAAAACAGTAATATATCAAGATGATGAGGCCTAGAATTATTCTGGCAGTTGAATACCTTTGATGTATTTATTCATACATTTTTTCCTACAGTAGCTGTTGAGAGAAATTCAGCAGCTGAAACTACTGAACTGAGCTGAAACTGATTATCCATTAAAGAGAAAGGACTATTCAGAAACAGTGATGTTATATTTAATTGTGAACTCACATTTAATTAGAATTTATATTTATAAAGTTTAAGATAAAAACTAAATATTTATAAATTGAAAACCTAATGAAAAAAGAGCTTTAACAGTGTTTTGTTCTCCTTTTCTAAAAGAATTCATGCAAGTTCAAAACAAGACTAATGTAAATGGTTGCTTCTTTTCTTAGTGACATATGAAGTATGGATCATCTAGAAGCAAAAAAATAAATGTGGCTACATAGCTCCAAAAACGTTGCTTCTGCTATTAAAAAAAAAGAAACATTAATCCACTGTTATTTTAACAAGTAAAACCATTTTGCTCACAACAAAAGACTGTGCCATAGTTCTGCCTGGAATAAAACATCCACAGGCCAATTACTGCAGAACTTTTCCTTCTCAAGTGTCTCATTTTTTCAGTCTGATACCTACTGGCACTACTCCAGACTCCATTATTACTATTATAGAACTTTTTTTTTTTTTTGTGAGAATTGTGGTTACATTCTCATTGAATTTAAAGACTAAATAACACCCTCAATTAGTCAGCAAGAATACAACAAGACTATCTGGTTACAGCAGAGAGCTCTAACATTTGGAATAGATTCAAGCTCTCTATTATTCCAGACGCCTTATTTACTTGATGCTGAAGCACCACAAGCCTTATTGGTAAAAGAAGGTAAGTGCTACACACTGTCCAAATCCTCTGTTGCAAACAACTCCTCTGGTATAGGGGCCATCGTTGAGCAGCACAGTGTAAGGCATGCTTGGAAACATAACCTGCCTTTTACTGGAGTGCTAACTTTAGTGATTATTCTATCCACACATAGTACTCTCCAGTTTGAGTTAAACTGTGTTTTTTATTATAGGAGTGCCTTAAAGCTCAAGTGCTACTCATGCTTGATTTGGTGATGTGGTAGGCTAACAGTTATGATACAGCTCAGATTAGTACAATTCATCACATGCTTATTCAATCAATATTACTACAATACAGGCAGCTACTACCAAATTGCAGAAGAGCTCTACTTTTGATCTTCAGTGTGGTTACTCTCACTTCATCACAAGGTACTCGCAATGAAACCCTGCCCTGAGTATACGTGTTGAGGCCAAAGCTGGACTGGCTAGGACAATGAAAGATCCCAAAGCACAGCCAACTTCCAGACAGTTTGAATGGGAGTAGCACTGGATTCAGCAGTGATGTGAAACATGTCCCATAGGTTACTCTCTACCTCAAAGTCAAAACCGTGCGGTGATCATTCACTATTCATCTCTCCCCTTTTCCTTCTATATCAGAAAGTCCTGAGATTTTTCTCCTGCTCTTCCCTGGATTTGGATTGCTTTATTACTTCCAGCCATCAGTTCCCCTGAAGTATTAGATTTTATCAAAAAGAATTCAATAGTTATATTACAGATACTATGAAAATACAAGACCTCTCTAAGCGACAAAAAAAAAGTATGATGACAAGCACAAATATTCAAGAGATGACTTCATGGCAAGAAAAAAAAAGAAAGAAGTATGGCATAGACCATAAAGCAGTATCATCCAGGAAAGTAAATTATTAGATTTTTGAACTTACGAGTGCCCAGCTTTGTAGCTTAAAAATAATAAAGTGATTTTAAATTGAACCATGACAGGTTACATATGGAGAGGATACTTTGAAAGCATGAATCAAGCACAAATTAATACAGTAACATTAACTCAAAACTATACGAAAACTTGTCTATTGAACAGCTCTAATTTATTTGTCTGAAATAATAAAACCTGTAGAAATATAAGAGCTAGCCTTCTTCCAAGCGCTTACTGTACCAATAGAATACAGAGTTCTGTAGCACAATTACTTAGCTCACTAGAACTCATCTCCAACATCGGCTTGCTTTTGAGTTTTTCCACATGGAAAATGCTTAACAAACTAAGTTTACTGCTAGGGAGTTATGAAAAAAAAAAGACTTGCCAATACAGTAATGAAATAACAGACTTCATTAAGTAGCGAGTAGACAATGGGCAGACTCCGAATTTTGAACTTCCTTCATGCCCCCACAGACAAAGGGCGGGGGGGATGATGAGGTTGTTGAAAAGGGTTACCCAGACAATATTTAGAAAAAGAGATAAGAAATTATGGTACTGAAATATTTCTAACACTGAGCCAAATCTATTGATCTGGAACGGAATAGTTTTGGATAAGGACAGGAACACAGATTATTCCAGCATGAAACAACACTTACAGACTGTTTCTGCATAGTTTCTTTACAATTTTCTACAGAAGCATGAAAAATCTTAATTATACACATCTCTTTCTGTATTCAGCAGGTACTACTACACTAGGCAAGTCTTTCTCTAAACTTCCACAGTCTCAGGCTTAAATTTTAAAGCAATCAGTAAATTAAATTCTACTTTCAAATGCAGAAGTTCATCCATAGATCACTATAATTGACGCAGCAACTCCTCTGTAACAATACAGATCAGAAAGCCAAGAACAAATCATGCAGACTGAGATACAAAGTACTTTTGATTCAGATGTTTTATCTATGGAATAAATTTTCAGAATATCTAGACTAAGTAATTCCATAAAAATCTTCCTCTCTGCTAAGGATCAGGAGAGAATGAGCTTCTATAAAAACTTAGTTCTATTAAAATAATAATAACTTTTTTAAAATCCAACTTTCATCTGCTTCACATGACCATCAATGGCAACAAAATGCAAAGATCAGCATGAGTTTAATCTACATCAATCAATGTTCATGGTGTTTCCTCTGACTGCTACCTTCATGCTGAACAAAAAAAACCCAAAAGCATTCTTTCAAAATGATCTTCTATGCTTACGGTATTTAAAGTCAGACTCAAATCAAACTAACACTTCAGTGACTACAACAGCCATACAGTAAAAGTCACTTTTAACTACAGCAATGTTTTAGACACTCCTTATCAAAGTTACCATTTATGATAGGGAGTACTGTGATCTGTTTTGGACCCCCAGTTCAAAGGGAAAAAAAAAAAAATTGATAAACTTGAGCAGGTTCAGCAAAGCAGAGGGCCATCACAAATGTCATTGTGAAGCAGTGAAGCAGGCTTGATCATCCTGGAGAAAAGGCGGCATTGGGAGAACCTAATAAATAGCGGCTTTCCCTTACCTAAGAGGCCATTGAGGAGACAGAACCAGACTCTTTACACGGGCACACAGAAAAAGAAAGGGAGACCACAGACACAAACTGAACTGAGGAGGTTCTAACTGGATACAATAATAAAAAAAAATATAAAATCACTATTACAATAACAGAGCATTGTAACAAGCTGTCCAGAGGCTGTGGAATCCATCATTGGATGTTTTCAAGATCTGACTGCACAAAGCCCTCAACAACCCAGTTTGAATTCAATGTGGATCCTGCTTTGAGCAGACATTTGGATTAAGTGACCTCTTGAGGTGCCTTCTATCCTAAATCACTGTATGATTTAATAAAACAAAAAAACCCAAAAACAACAAACAAACAAAAAACCCAAACAAACATGAACAGGCTAGAGAGATAACAGGACGTATCACCTGAAGAAGTTTCAGGAAAAGCAACATCTCAGATGTAGCCTGCTACCCATTATTAAGCTGCACAGACCTTTTACAGCAAAAATACACGCAACAAGCAAAGAAAGGTACCAGCAGTACTGAGATGACACAACTACACCAAACTTTTCATTCATACATGAATGGTAACTGAATAGCAACTTACTAAAGATAAGTAAATAGGCAAGTATTTACCCAATAGACAGCAGGCAATACAACAAAACACCTTTCCCCAACATTGAGAAACATGGTCACCCAAACCCAGCAAGATGTTTTAAAGAAACTAATAAAGAGGTTCAGGACTCTGTGCAGGCATTTGGCAGCCGATCCTACTTTGAGGGCAGCAGCACAGCACAGGGGGGAGGCAGAAAACTTGACGCTAATACCATGCAATTTCAGTCTTCAAGTAAGCGTTGGTCACAGCACTCAGTCTTTGGGTTTAACTGTTTCTGTACCAGTGAAGCTACTCTCTAAAGAAACATGTAGCAATGGTGGTTACTCAAAACGGTTCAATCTCAACACTACTGAAGAAAGTGATTTGAGAAACTGGGAAAAGCCGTCAAGAGGCTGTTGAGTCTAGTTACTGAAAGGTCTAAGGAATACTAGTTCTGTGGTATTTATTAGCAAACAGGAAAAAGTTAAAATCCTGTTACTGTATCGAGAAATACCTGTCTCCTTCCAGAACAAAGTTCAGTGGAAGCAATCTACACTGACCTAAGCATAACAACAGGGAATTGCAGATGAAGAGAGAGATAAGCAAGACTTCCAGTTTAGTGACAGGCGAAGAGGAAATAAGGGTTTGAAAATGTTATGTTATGCTTCGCTGAAAAAAAGCTACAAATTTCAGGTCATGCTACCTTCATTCTATAGAGTAGGATGACTAGCTGCAGCCCAACACAGCGTAAAGGAAGGATATCTGTTTGAGGAGTAAGTGGAGCTTTTCAAAAGACCTTTAAACAACCATATATTTGTATTTTGCAGACCTTACATTCTAGAATGGCACTGGGCAATTTTCATAGCTTTAAAAAAAACACGCAAAATAAACAATTGTGTAATAGTTCACAATTATTTCTGCAGTTTTCAGGTCAGTTTTGCAGTCAAGATACTACTGTGACATTGTAAAGACAGAATACAATTCACATGACTAGAGATGGAATGCAGTATCACACCTTGCTACAGTGTGAAGAAATGACAGCTCTAATGAGAAAAGTACAGTGTCACTCATAGCGCACTCACTGGTAGACATAGCTTCATATTGCATACCCCACACAGAGGAATATAGAGCAACAGCACAGTTATTTCAGGTCAAGGGCAGCAACCTTACTCAGAAGCCTGGGCACAGTCCAAAAGCATGCCCATTTACGCAGGACACCCTGAGCACACACAGAAACCAAGAGCACAATTTACAATTTTCTTGGCTCTAAGTTGGTGGCTAGTTGCAGCATAACCAAAAATAATGCGAGGGGAATGCGTTCAGGCAACCAAGACGGGGACTCTGAGAAGGTCACAGACTGCTATGTCACCGCAAGCGGGGACTCTGAACTGTTCGGCATTGCTAAAGCTCAAACAGTTTCTACAAACATTCGAGAAGGTAACGAAGTACAACTGTTGTAGAGGAAATTCTAAGTTTCAGTAGAAGTCTGCATCTCAATAACAAAGTAACATGTAGAGAAAAACCTTAGAGCTACTAGTTTTTCCTTAAGCTTGTGCTCTGGCCTGTGCTGTGACTATAGCTCTCCCTCATGGGTAACAGTGGAAAAAGACTTCTAGCTAGTTCCCTGCAAAGTGGAAAAGAAAAGTTTCACAATGTTACACACTTACACTACATCTTGGCTTAGACAGCAATCACTTCATGCAACTTAATAAGAGAAACCACTAATTAACTACCCAGGCCCAAAACAAAGGCAGTCTGAAGGCTAGAAGTAGGGCTGAGTCATCTGGTTTCTCCTGTCTCCATACCCTCCAGCTGAAGACAGGTTTTCTGAGCCCCAGGCAGGTTCTTCTACCAAATTCAATTTTAGATGCATTTTCCAGTAATCCTGTCTGTAAGTTTTGGTGCTTTTTTTGTCTTTTTTTTTTTAACACATTTATTTTTTTAAATGTAAGTAGTGGACTGAACAGTCGCATTCACATTCTGCATAAATCTGCTTCAATGTACCTGTGCAGAGTTTTGGGGGGCGGGGGGGGGGGTGACACCTGACACCTTTTCACAAAGCAGCACAGGGTCCTTTTAAAGCTTCTACATACGTGGTAGCAGTCTATTAGACTGAAGCAATGCAATTTCACCTTTCTTGTCAAATGGTCAGGGGGGACTTGACTATAACAGGTCCCTTCATGCAAAGTAGACTAGCAAGGCTCACCCAAACGTCTTCAGAAGCTAAAGAAATAAGGTAAATTAACAAAAGGGAATAACATCTAAATGTACAAAACCAGAATAAAAATAAATGGCTTGCTTCAATTTACAACTGCCACTTGTGTTTAAACATCAGTGTTATATTTGAAAGTTCCTCCCGATGTTTGAATGTGTGTCTATCGCTTCTCATTGTGTAAGTCACTGCCAAACTCCAGGTTCACGGCCAGTCCAGCCGATGACAAAAGCAGAATACCTACTTCCACTATGTCAGAAGAAAAAGGCTGAGAAACCCAATGACAGGCAATTCCATAGGTCATGCGTCACCTAAGATGAACTGTGTAAAACCCTATTTGATATAGACTGTGTCAACAACCCTGTTGACCTCTCTCAACTCACGTGAGCCTTTCCCCTTGTTTTAGCCATGTCTAACCTCTAAAGCCTCACGCATATGTTCTTCTTCCCTTATGCATTTTTTTTTTCCCCACACGAGGGATGCCAAACAATTGGGTTTCAGAAGTTCAATTCATACAAAATTAAATGTCCAAACCCTAGCATCCTGTTGTATGCTAACAGACATGGCTGGGTGATAAGAAAGGCCAGTGTGTTCACGAACAGATTCTAAAATCTTTTATCACCTTTCCATACATTACAAATTCTTTCCTATTAACTCCATTCTGTTTCCCACATCTTTCCCTTTCCCTAATCTTGCAGTTCCAAACTCTTTACCCTAATTACCTTCTATTACTCCGTTCAATCCCTTCTTCCAGCAGAAAGCTGTACAGGCTAAGTACCTTCTTTTCGAAAGTAATCCAAGTTGATTCTCCACGGACAATATCCAACTCCTTTATGTAACACCACTTAAGGTTTTACTTCTGAAGCAATCACATCTTAAGCAAATATTCTGCTGCTTCTTGTTTGAGGCAGTGATGTCTAATATTCAAGACAAAGCTCATAAAACAGACATGGGATTAGATTTTTGTGGATGAAAGGTAACATGAACTTCAGTTTATTTTACATACATTGTAAGAGGGGGGGAATAAAAAAAAAAAGCCCATGATGCAAAATCCTATACTGTATAACCCTATTTTAGCATTTACATTTAATATAGGTTTAGTGTCTTTGTTAAAGAACTACAATGTTTAGGTGAACCAAACTGGAGAAGCAGAAGCATAAAGGTTGGCAGGCTGTGGGGTGAAGAGGGACTCAGCATTTCAACAGTTTTGGCCATTTCTTTTTTAAATATGGTACAAATATGAACTACGATCCCCACTCATGCATTGTCAGTAAGGTTGAGACCATTTGCTCTCAATTAAAATAGCAATTCATAGCAACAAACTACTATGCCCTGGTAACAGCAGCTGTTAAAAGAGAAACATTTGTTGTTTCCAGACAGTACTTGTATTACAGCACAAAATATCATTTAAGAAAATAGTAAAGATTAGTTCAAATCTTTATTTTAATATTTTTTATTACCTGGAGAAAAAAAAAAATCAGTTCCACACACCAGTCTTTGTGGACCTTGCTCAGCGACAAAGTCTTGGCCATTAAACTTTTTTCTTGATTTTAACTGACAGGGGACAAAGTACAAAGAATACTGATCTGACTTTTGCTGGTTTTCCTTTATTCTTCTACTCTATAAATTTTTCTCCAATACTCAGTAGTGGAAAAAATAGAACAACTGGTCTTTAAAACAGATTTTATGAGTCATTTCCCTAAATGGAAGCAACATTTTCAACTGTCAAGACACGGATCATCAGTGCTGGAGTCACTTCTGTTTGCAGAAACAGCTCATGATGGATTAAAGTCATGGTTGGTTTTTCCTGTATCATATACCCAGGACAATGGTGTCTCTCAAACAAGACAACTTCTTATGATTCTAAAAAACCCAAATACTACAACTGAAGTCATAATTGCATCTGCATATAACGACTTCCCCCTCCAAATAAGAAATGAAGCTTTTGCAAGGAAACAGACTTTGAGGAGAGCAACTTAAATAGAGAAACTCTGCATTTTCCTTTCCACACTCTACTCCAAGGAAATAACAAGTCATTTGGAATACTAACAAGTTACCAGAAGCACATAGTTCTATGCCGTTCTATTTTGAATGATTTTAGAAAGTTGTAGTTAAAATATATTGTAAGCTGCAAGTGATACCACCTCTTAGGTCTGCAAAACTGATGAGCGATGTAATAGCTTTTACGGAAGAGCATCTGTGACTAATCCAGCTAGCACTAATTAAGTGATCTTTGACCTACTAAAGTAGGTTAGCATAACATATACAGCTTAATTATTCATACATTACTACTTGATATGAGTTGTACTGGACCTTGCCCCTATTGTCTGGCAGCAGCAAAGTAGGTGAAAGTTGCCTCTTCTTTCCTTCCTGCTATAATTTCTGTAACTGATTATTCTATATCAAAATTAACACAAACAATATGAAAAATCTGTGTAAGATAACTTTTGTTACGCATTCAAAAACATTTGATTTGCTAAAAAGAAGATTTTTACCTTTTTTTTTTTTAATGTTATCTTACTTTTCAACTCTGGCCAGCAATGATACTGAACTATTGCTGACATTCCAGCAAAACTTAAAAAAAAGCACACAAAATAAAAAACAGTTATTCCAGGAAAACATGATATAATAGCCTATCTTATTTTGACCACAAAGTATGTATAAGCATAAATATTTAAGCATGTATTCTTAAATAAACTATGTGGGGAACTAAGAAGGTTTGCAGGTAAAGTTTAAAGTTGCACTAGAACACCTCCATGCCTCACTTGAATGTTAAGGCCAGTGTTTTGCTGTTTATATTCAAGCCTGTAACGTTCACCTTTGCCCTTAGGAAGCTCAGAACTAGAATTTCACTTTCCAGAACTCAAGAAGCTGAAATTTACCTCACACTAACATGACACAACATTTTCAGGCATTATATACCAAGGTTAACAAAGGAATTCACACGCATAAAACTAAATCACCACCATTCCTCACATGCTTTACTCAGCTAACCTCAAGCAGCCGATACACTACCAGTTGTCTTCCAGACTCTCTAGATTGCCAAGTGAAATTCTTCTCCATAGGAATAAGTAAACAAATTTAGGACAGCCAACCCCTCCCAACTTCTCCCTCTTCCCAAAGAGGCAGAGAGAAATACAACACAGAAATTAGAGGGTACACTAGGCTCTGGAGATTTTTATCATTACTGCACAAAGGTTTACCACTTGTTATTATATGTCAGCATCATATACCAGCACAAGTATGCTGGAATATGTAAAGATTTGGCAAAATGACAATCCTTTCCAAAAGTACACTATAATTTACATTAGCAACAAAGCATTAAGAAATGAATGATACATGAACTAATGAGACTAAAGGAGGATGAGGCAATGGTAATAACTGGATACTTTTGTCGAGGCTGGTGGCACAGGCCATGTAGCTTACCTACTGCCTAGTCTTGATCGGTAGCATTCTGTAAGGCTCCTGGCAAGGTTTGCCTCACATGGAGGAAAGAACGAAAACCCGTGGGCAAAAACCATCCTCAAAAACAGCATTCAAGCAGCAGCACAGCTATTATTGAAACAACTGAATGTTGGATGTCAGAGTCCAGAATCCATAGCCACAATACCGTACCAGCAGTAAATAAGACCTTAGCTGTGGACGGACTCAAAAGCATAAAGCAACACATACATACAAGTGGGACAATCAAGTTTGCAAGCATGGTACTTATCTTAGGAATTGCATTTCTAATAGATTTGAGACTGCAAAATGGCTTGAGAGAAGATTAAAGAAGTAAAAGACTAAATATCAGAAAGACTGCAGTATGGATAGAGGAAAACAGACAGACCAGGTAAGGCTCTAACAACTCCATGCCACTGCTGAATTAGCTGGAACATAACTCATAAATTACCTCCACTTTCCAATTCTCACTAATCTTGTAATAGCATTTGGTCCACCTAATACATATGAATGCCCCAGCATTCATATGTACATTCAAACTGTACCAGCAAAATCGAAGATTCATACGGGAAGGACACATTCCAAACAGTCTTCAGCATTAAGGCTAACACTCCCTTTCAGTATATTGACTCTTGAGTGAATAGATACATTGCCATTGTCAAGTCCTGCAGATCAACATCAGAAGATTTGCAAGCAAAATAGTTTATGGAGACAACCAAGGACCCATATTATATTTATTTCAGGGGACAGGGAGATTACTCTGGACAAACACCAGCCTGCTCTTGACAACTGAATGCTACTAGTAGTGGAAATATACCAAATGCACTTCAAAGCTAGACTGGACTTACATCTACATTTTTAGATGTGTTCCAATCTGAATGTAATCTAGTTTGTGTGCTCCAAGATCACTCCTCAATAAAGGCAGAGCTAGGTAACCATGGCCATTTGGGAGATTCACTTTAAAAGAATACTCCTGATCTGAATTAAAACATAGACGCGCTCAAAACATTCTTACAAACACCATTATAATGCATGAAGTATGAAAATCTTGCACTACAGTGTAACTCTCCCAGCTCATCATTTTTATGCCCTTCTGTATAGCTTTTCTCCTTTTTTACAGCAGTATTTCACTAAATTAAGCAGAAATACCTGTAAAACATCATCCCTCCCTACAAGCTTGATAGAAGAGTAACTCAGCAATAGTTTGGGACCTTGTTAGTTTTACTCTCATGCAAACAATGTAAGGTAGCAAATGCATGAGTTGTCAGCAGCATATCAGTTTCTGACATGTTACATGACAAAGTTACCTAACTTCATGAAGGTCTTAAAGATATCGTGTATGAAATGAATTAGGTAAAATAAAACTGGATTGTTGCTTAATCGCAGGTATGTTATTACTTAAGTCTGTTGAGTAAGTCTATTTCACCGTCAAAATCTAGGACCAGGCTGTTTGTACTGACTACACAATACCTACAGGTACTACTGTAACATACCAGGTCTTTAGCATATATGGTCAATAACCTACAGCCAAAAATACACTAAAATCGTGAAAGGATCGAGCCTGAGGTATATTCTTCACCTGCCACACTTTATGGTACCCAAGTGCTTCACAGGAGATTAACGAATACACGCCCTAGCACAGGTACAGCAGCACGGCATCCTCACAGGCAACACAACCACATACCACCCCTCTGAAATCGCTATCCGTGTGCCCACGGGGCAGCACTCAAACAACAGTCGGGGCCCATTATTTGCCTCTGCAGACCGGACGTCTTAGGACAGCCCTGGGAGCCCACTGCTCGTTAATATCAGCTCACAGTCAGGAAAATGGAGAAAGCGAACATAATTTGAGCAAGGAGGTGGCGGTGGTCGGACACTCGCAAGAGCGGCACCGGCGGCGCCTCAGGGGAGGCGGGGGATGGGGAGCAGCCTGACCCCTCTCCACGGGAGCCACCTCCCCGGCAGGAGGGTGCCCGCGGGGACGCGGGCTGCCCCTCCGCCAGG
>NW_009648332.1:15613215-15640924 GCF_000708025.1 Charadrius vociferus | reverse complement strand
GCCTCGGCCCCCGCCAACGTCGTAATTTTCTCTGTCGCCCTCTGCTTGGCGCCTCCTGCTGTGCGGGGCTCCGGGCAGTCGCATCCCCGGGGGTCGTGGGTGTGTGTCTTTGTGCAGGTGTACAGTGTGATTCCTGAGTGTGAATTACGAACGCCATGTAAACGTGGAGACCATACGAAATAAACCTCTAAGAGAGATTTTGATGTAGGTTTTGCCACACTGTCTTTTTTTAATTTCTTTTTAGGGCCCTGAGAGGAGCTGCCAAGATTGCCTTTAGACAGAGGGTGGGATGCGTTGTCACCTGTGTAAGTCCAGGAAAACAATCCCAGAGCCACATCAGGTACAGTGGGAGATAGCAGCCAGCCTTCTCCTACTAAACCGGTTATACTTGCATAGGTGCTTTTTCCAGCAGAGTTAATAACAGTTCTCCAAGCTGAGCTATACCAGCAAAAACACCCATGCCAGCATAACTGTATTTACACTGGATCTTCCCCTGTGGTCATATCCCTCAGAAAGACCTGGTATTGTGTATGAAGTAGCTGTACTTTCTACAGGAAGTGGCCAGTTCTATATTTAAAGGCTGTATTGATGCAATGGTTAACACTGAAATGACAAAACTATTTCTCTGAGCAAACTCAAATGCAGATCAAAATGCGGCTAGAATCAATGTATCTATTTTTAATCTAAAAAAGGTTTCCATACAGGCTTTTAAAAATATTTGAATACCTTTGAATGTTGTGCTCTTGTTATTGTAGTATAAGAGTGTGCATAGGTCAGTCCATCTATCGAGTATTCCTATTTCTTTCAAATATGTCTGCCTGGAGTAGCAGAGCTGAAGCTGCAGTTTGGTGAGAGGTAATATCTCTTTCTTTATTGTGAATCACCACATATATTTTTCGTTCTCACTCCCTCTCCCCATCCTTGGTATCATCAGGCATTTTGGTGCAAGTTTATGTTTTGGTGTAAAAGCCGGACGCTCAAAACATGAAATTGTTCACATTTTCTAGAGCACTAGAGTCAGGACTACTGAATCTAGTTCTCTGGCACTTGTTCTTGGACACATCAGTAACCTCCCTGCTTTAAAATATCTACTGTAAATTAGCGTTTTGGGGGAAAAAATCATGAACTGTTTAAAGTGTTCCTGATCCTCGGGAAGATACAGAGCAGAACCACAGGGCATTAATAAATTCATCTTGTTTTATAAGATGAATGTTTGTACAAATACCTTGGTTTTTAAATCTTAGATACTTTGGCAGTAGGTAAACGTGAGAACCTAAAAAGAGGTAGTTTCTTTATCAAAGTAAACTTTTTCTGTTCAAATCATTACAATAATGAAAATGTCTGGAAGTTTTCAGGTTTACTGAATCTGTAAAATAGAGTTTTACTGCTACTTTTAATCTTTTAATCTGTGCAGAGGTCAAGAATGCTGATAGATCTACGCATTTCTTTGAAAGTCCTCTTCCCTCCCAAGTTTAGGTTGGTTATACCCTTACACAGAACTAGCTACCTAATATAGCCTAGCTTTGTTTACATACAGTGTCCATCCATTTGGGCCATGCTGACCTTTGTTGTTTGCATGACTGCGTGACTTGTGTTCTGCTATGTTTGTCTTCCGCAGTGTCCTTATCCCACTTTTTGAGGCTAGTCAATACCACGTCCTATTACGTATTTTATTTCTCTTCTAACTTGTTCGTAAATAATTTCACATACACCTATCATCTCCTAAGAAACTTGTTTCATGCATCCAGTCCTCCACTGTTTCTCTACTGCCTTACTGCCTCCACTCTTGAATGTTGCTTTTTTTTTCAGAATAACTTTGTTAGCACGGTTGATAAATGGGCACTTAGTTCAAAACATGAGGTTTTTATTGATCCATTTCATCAGTTTCCAACAACACTCATGGCTAAGCATATCCTCGATAAAATCACCCACACTGATCGAGTGCTTTTGTGACAAAAGCTCCTTCTTTGTTCTACAGTTTGAGATCTGCTGCATTTCAATACTTTATACATTGCAACCATTTTGTTTTCTTGGTATTCTTGGTACAAGTCAACTGTGAGAGTTTTCCAAGGTAGCAAATAACAGCAACATTAATTCAAATGTATCTCAAATGTAAAAGTTAGAGGCGGAAATGTAGCTGGGAAGAAAACAAAGAGTACCACGTTGGTCATCTCTATTAATCATAGAATAGTTTGGGTTGAAGGGACCTTTAAAGGTCATCTAGTCCAACCTCCCTGGCAGTGAGCAGGGACATCTTCAACTAGATCAGGTTGCTCAGAGCCCTGTCCAATCTGACCTTGAATGTTTCCAGGGATGGGGCATCTACCACCTCTCTGGGGAACCCATGCCAGTGTTCCACCACCCTCATTGTAAAAAATGTCTTCCTTATATCTAGTCTGAATCTACCCCCTTGCCCTATCGCAACAGACCCTGCTAAAAAGTCTTCCCCCATCTTATAAGTGCCCTTTAAGTACTGAAAGGCCACGATAAGGTCTCCCCAGAACCTTCTCTCCTCCAGGCTGAACAACCCCAACTCTCTCAGCCTGTCTTCATAGGAGGTGCTCCAGCCCTCTCATCATCTTCGTGGCCCTCCTCTGGACATGCTCCAGCAGGACTGTGTCTTTCCTGTGGTAAGGGCTCCGGAGCTGGTCATAGTACTCCAGGTGGGGTCTCACCAGAGCAGAGTAAAGGGGCAGAATCACTTCCCTTGACCTGCTGGCCACACTTCTTTTGATGCAGCCCAGGATTCAGTTGGCCTTCTGGGCTGCGAGTGCACATTGCCAGCTTATGCCCATCTTTTCACCCACCAGTACCCCCAAGTCCTTCTCCTCAGGGCAGCTCTCAATCCCTTTATCCCCCAGCCCGTATTGATACCGGGGGTTGCCCTGACCCACATGCAGGAGCTTGCACTTGGCTTTGTTGAATCTCATGAGGTTTGCACTTGAGCCCACTTCTCGATCTTGTCCAGGTCCCTCTGGATGGCATGTGCATGTAGTTTCTCTGAAGAAGCAAGATCAAATTTACAGCTGTGCTTTTAATGTGGTCCGTGGTATGGTTCAAACTTCTTACTAGCTACGTAAGAACATCCATAGAAAGCAAGCTATTTAAACTAGAAAGTGCACTCTGGAAGACTGAAGCCTGTAGGAAGAAAAATGCGTATTTACTATTAAAGCTATAAAACCCTATAATGGACATCAGGAAACCTCAGAAGAGCAAGTGTTAGGCTGTGATCCCATGTCTGAAGTGTTAAGCAGCAGAGCTTAACTGCCTAAGCAGTTCTTCAATTCCACAATTACCAAAAAAAAAAGTCTGCTTAATAAAGAGCAGTAATAAAATTGCTAATCAGTTCAGATTCTCAAGTCATGTCCTCAGTCAGTCTTGATTTTAGCCAGTTGAGTTTTAAGGAGTGAGTCAAAGTCAGGAATATAAGAAATTGTTATGGTGTGAATATTTTGTCCCACTAATTGTTATGTGAATACTTTTTTTTTTTTTTTAAATGGAGTCTAGATTAACAAATAAGAAGATGCTTTTATTTGGTTTCTCTCAGAACAGGAAGAACCTGTATTATTTGCTGTTGGCACTTGGCATAAAACACCCAAGTATATTCTGAGAACAGCATATCATCTAATAATTAAATGAAAAATCACGTTGTTTATTGTAGGTCCAATGTAACATATATTCATATCAGGGAGAGCAATTTACAAATGTTGTGAAAGGTGGCAGAAGAATGAGATTAATTTATGTATGTTGAGATAAGCTGTAAAATGCAAACTGTACCATGTATGTTAGTTAAGTTTGAAGGTAATTTGTATAGTGCTGGTCTCCATTCTGTAGACTTGCACTTGCTTAATTTTTAAGTCCATATAAATTCAGTAAGATTGTTCACTTGTTTAATGTTAGGTATTATGATATTTGAAAACTTAATAACTAGTGGAGCAAGAAGGACAGTTCCAGGGATTGATGTGGTCTCTTCTGTGAAATCTGTGTTATCTCTTAGGTATATCTCTTAGTTGTAGAATTTGGCATGGTTTGCAGGGAAAGTAATGAACTGCTTTATTAATGCAGTCATCAACATTAAATGATAAGGTTTTGTCATTCTACTGAAGTCCTATACCCAAGTATTAGTTTGTTACTTGATTTTTTAACAGAAGGAAATTAAACATCTGAAGTTGAGCTACATTTAATTATGTATCAGTTCATATTTGTATATGAATAATGATATGGGCTATTCCCAGTGACAGCCTCATCAATACAGCTAATATCAACCAAATGGAAGCATTATATGTTTAATCACTTCATAAAACTTGAAACTCCAGTGTGGGTGAAGTGATGTGGATACGGTATCAGCCACTCAAAACCCATAAGCCTCCACCTCCATGAAACATATGCTGATTATAACACAGGTTTGATCTTCAGAATGGGGCCAACAGGGTGAAATTGAAATGGACATAAACTTTCTTTGATCTGCAGAACACAAAGAGAAGACATGCTTCCATTTCTTTGTACCTCCTGTGTTCTCTTCTTGTTCTTGCCCTTTTCTGATGCACCTCTTGCATGCTCCTCAGGTGATTAGGATGTTACAGGAACTTAAGATGTGGGAAGGTACTCTTTCTGAGCAGAAAGTAAAATTTGGGAATAATGTGGGGAGAAGAATATAAGGGGTGTGTAGAGAAAAAGTGCTTAGAGAGCTTAGGATGTACAGAGCATTGGCTTTTAAATATATCGATGCTTGCAAACTTTCTGTGCCATTACTGGCTTACTTCCCCACCATATGGGGATAGGAGTACTTGTCCTAATCTTTATTAATTGACACCGTAACACACGAGAGCTTAATTGCTACACACAAGTCTGCTTTCTCCATTTCCTTGATTTCTGACCACATTTTTTGCTTTATACGCCTGGGTTTTTTTTATGTGACTGTGGTCTGTCCTCTATAAAAACAACTTACCTCTACTTAATACCTCATGCCTTTGCAAAATATGTCAGATCATTTTTTATAAGCACAGCTTATAAATTTAAAAGTCCAGGTGAAAATGTGGAAGTACATAGGAATTACTGTTATCAGACCAGACTCAGAAATTATCTGGTCTCCTGTCTGTACATGGATAGTATCAAATACTCTAAAAGACAGTATAGACTCCACACATCTGTTTCATAGTGGATCTTAGTCTAATTTCACACATTTATGCACTTGTTCTGAAGTACTGTATTTGACATCCATTCTAAGTTTTGCTTGTTTGAAATCCATTCTAATTTTTGCTGTCATTAAGTGTTATAATTACTCATATTCTGCTGGTCCAGAAAACACATCTAATATTTCAGATGAGAGCAAACCACTGATTTGTAGAAAGCGTTGCATTTTACTTTACTTACTGTTTTCATTTGCTTTTTCTGTTAGTTGGTTTCTGGTTTTGACTGTTTCACAGAAAGATGTCTTCACTGAGCTGTCCCTATTGATGCTTAGAATACTGATATTCCTTTTGTGAGTCCATGTCGTTGGACAATCTGTGTGAAATAAATACAGAATTAGATTTTTTCCTCCAAAATGCACTACTCTGCATTTCTTAACAGTCAGTGTCAGTTAGCATTTTGTGCTTGCCTACCTTGTTTGGACTAGGTGAGTGGGTAGAAAAATGTTAACTGAAACTAAATGAACAAGCTAAACAGGCTTGTTCAGTTTTTTCCTGAAGTGAATCACAGCTCAGTTTGATCTTGACACCTTTTGGTGATCTGAAAGCCAAGGTATTTCACTGTTCAACATTTATTTCTAGCTTATCTCAAACACTGAGGACCTTGACAGGCTTGAGAGGTGGGCCTGTGCAAACCTCATGGAGTTCTGCAAGGCCAAGAGCAAGGTCCTGCATGAGGGTTGGGGCAATCCCAAGCACAAATACAGGCTGGAGGATGAAGGGACTGAGAGCTGCCCTGAGGAGAAGGACTTGGGGGTGTTAGTTGATGAGAAGCTAGACATGAGCCAACAACGTGTGCTTGCAGCCCAGAAGGCAAGCCAAATCCTGGGCCGCATCAAAAGAAGTGTGGCTAGCAGGTCAAGGGAGATGATTCTGCCCCTTTCCTGTGCTCTGGTGAGACCCCACCTGGAGTTCTGTGTCCAGCTCTGGAGTCCTTAGCACCTGAAAGACATGGACCTGCTGGAACGTGTCCAGAGGAGGGCTATGAAGATGATGAGAGGGCTGGAACACCTCTTCTATGAAGACAGGCTGAGAGAGTTGGGGTTGTTCAGCCTGGAGAAGAGAAGGCTCCAGGGAGACCTTACAGCAGCCTTCCAGTACCTAAGGGTGCCTACAGGAAAGATGGGGAGGGACTCTTTATCCGGGAGTGTAGTGATAGAACGAGGGGTAATGGTTTTAAACTGAAAGAGGGTAGATTTAGATTAGATATAAGGAAGAAATTCTTTATAGTGAGAGTAGTGAGACACGGGAACAGGTTGCCCAGAGAGGTTGTGGTTACCCCATTCCTGGAGGTATTCAAGGCCAGGCTGGATGGGGCTTTGAGCAACCTGGTCTAGTGGGACGTGTCCCTGCCCATGGCAGGGGGGTTGGAACTAGGTGATCTTTAATGTTCCTTCCAACTTGAACCATTCTACAATTCTATGATTGTATTGTTTTGTTAGATACATAAAATAGAAGACAAGGAGTCATTGATGTTAACTTCCTATCATATTTAGAATAACACGTAGTTAAAACACTTCTCCCTTTTTCATTAAAAAGTGAGAAAACTGAAGGAAGTTTTTAAGGAACATTTTACTGAAAAGGCATTCATGAACAGTACAATGAATCTTTGCAAAGTCAAAGTCTCAAGTTTGTTGTCTTAATTCAGTATTTTAAACAAATGCTTTTAAAATAGGTTTACAACTTACTCCTGTTTCCTAGGTAGAGCTGTAATTCTTTTACTGAGATTGGCCCCCAGTTCCCTTATAAGTAGTGCTTTTCGGCTGTTTATATCTTTGCTGATTTATAGCTTTGCTGATATATAATGATGCAAACTGAAAGTTGGCAGAAATTTTCTGCCTCAGCTTGGATATTAATTTCTTTAATAAATGATGTCATGCCAGCATAGTCACATTATTTCCGAGAATGAAACAATGGAAAAATAAATTACTTTCAATATATTAAGAAAACATAACAAGCTTTTAGGTCGTTGCGCTTTATCACCATGCTTTGCAGTGCAGAGTCAAATTTGGCAGAGACTAGTTTATACCAGAGAGACGTAACTTCTGAAAAAAAGTTGTCATTATCACTGTTCATGCTATGGTTCCTTCTTATTCCAGGTGATGAAGCTTGAATTGTTGTAACTGCTCAAAAAGGAATCATATCCCTCTGTCATACTTGGTCAAGAGATATCAAACATTAGGTTTAAACCATAACAACTTCATCAGACCCATCTTTCTGTTTTCCAGGAGCTATGGCCAGAAATATATATTATGATGATGTGTTCTTTAAACAAAACATACTTTGTTTTAACATTGGTAATGTAGAAAGGATGCTAATATAACAGAACAAGGATTTTAATACATTCTGTGTGCAGATATATTTGCTTAGTTAATCACTGGAAAGATCAGTAGTGAGGGTGCAATTTTGAGACTCGGCACAACTCTTCTCCCTGTTGGATATTCCTGGAAATTACTGTCTCCTACTTGCTCTCACTATGGGGACTTTTAAACTATTTGGTACTTTCTACATATTAAACTTCTATCCTCAGCAAGTACAGTATTTCTTAATCATTGCTTTGAGTTCAGATCTTTTTTGGGAGATTAAAGTAGAAGTTGAATTTCTCCTCTGTATGCAAAACTTTGCATTTATTAACACTCAGACTCAATTATCATTTTGCTACATACTCACCAGCTGAAGAAAGATAGAAGGTGGAGGAACCATGTGGTAACTTGAAGTGGGTTTCCAAAATTGAAGTCCTATCTCCACCCATTGTTTCGCAAGTTGGTAATTATTATTGCAGCCCTTCTGATTAACCATATCAGAGACACTGAACGTTCTAGGAGCCTAATGGTCTGCTCTAATAATAATGGTCTGCTCACACTAATAACAGGTCATATATGATATCCATGTAGCATTATTGAATTAAAGTTTTTCACTTGTTTTTTCACACTGCCAAATTGTAGACTTTTGAAAAATAGATTTGTGTGCCTTCTGTAACAAATCTTGGCTTTGGCCTCCCAGCAGGGCCGGAGATTCCATCATTCAGTATGCTCAGGTCCCTCACAGCTCCTGCTGCTAAGCGAACTGTAAGCAAACCCTGTGAAACAACCGTGCACCATCAGTTTCCTTACAGATCACGTTATCCAAGTCTCTGCAGCCTTCCTCTGTACAGATTAAGCAGTTGATCAAGTACTATGCAAGCTCAAAGGCTTTTTCTGTAATGGCTGTTTTATACCAAAATGCAGCTAGGCATGGTGATTGAGCATAGGCAACAGTTTTTGGCTTTAAGAGTGATCCTACTGATCTGAGTGCAGGGGGATAAAACCAGATAAGGGATGAAAGGAATGCATTAGGATGAGGCAAGATTGTGAGCAGAAGAGAAATAAATGGCTTGACAAGAAATCAGTGAAGAAGGGCTACAGAAACTGGAATGGCTTAGCAAGACAGTATTTAGGCAAGGAGGCTGAGCCACCTTGGGTCACGAAGCCAGTGGAAGAGGACCTAGAGACCAGTTGAGCAAGGAGATTAGACGAGCTGAACAATGATTCTGGTATTGGGAGGGAATTAAACGATTAGGCAAGAAAAGCAGACTAGATGCGTGTTGCAAAACAGGAGGGTGACACTTGGAGCTACTGAGCAAAACAGAAAGGAGGAATTTAGAGCTAATTGTCTGGAGGAGAAAAAGGTTGAAAGAAGGCAACTTAAATGTAATGAGCAGGTGTGAGATGGAACTGGCCGGACCAGGAGCCTGTGGTACCTGAGCTAGCAGTTTATGGTGGAGGAGATGAGGGAAATGTGGTAGTAGAACCATTTGACAGGGAGTTCAGGTGTAGTTCTTGCATGAACCTGTACTGGATTAGGATTGTGTAGGTAAGTAGGCTGTTGCCTACGGGCCTGCACTGTCATATATTACAAAAATTTTGAGACACAGCATATGAGGCGGGTGATGATGGGAAGAAAAATGATAGTTCTATGGCTAAGGCAGATAAATGCTGATAAGATGATGGCACTTTAACTCTGTCACATAATCACTGTAGGATGCTGCCCCAGGGTAAGTTATTGAACACGTTCAAAGTTGGCCTATAATTGCATTTTTCCCCGTTTTCATGAGATATATCAGAGAGGTATTTGCAGAAGCGTTCCATGCTACTAAGTGGTTGCAGTTAAGTGGAGCTTTATTTAAGCATAGTACTTTTTAAAATATTCAGCATTTAATAATTTATTTTTAAATTTTGCATTGTATTTTGATGTTGTTCATTGAAGTCTAGTGCTAGATATTGATCACAAGTGAATTTAACATTACAAATGAATACTAAATAACTGTCTACTCACTGAATGAGGCAGCAATATTGTGGTAAACACATATGAAGCCATATAGTTAAAGGTTGCATCCTGATACAGGCTTAATTGAAGTTTGTTGCACAGTTTTACACCACTTTTGTGACAGACTTATTTGGGACTATTCCAGAAGGCACATGTGCAGAATCCAGCTGCAACATTTTCTGCAAAAGGATGTTTTATCAGTGCATGCACTGCCTTCAGTAGTTGTCATAATTGAGGTGTTGGTTTAGCTCTATAATCTTTTGATCCAAAAATCTTCCAAGAAGGTATAGAAGTGGTGGATCTTTACGTTTGATGGAGGAAACCAAGAGAGAGTTTAAAACTCAGTGTTGATTAAAGATAATAGAGTCATAAAAAAGAGGGCTGGAGGATACCTTCAGCAATGGTATAGAATGAGAGGAATGAAAAAGGCAAGGTAAACAGGTTATGAACAGACTAAACCTCTTAGTTACATGGAACAAGCAGGAAGAGATACATTCGTGATATATTGTAAAATAGATCACAAAATGTGTAATTTAATGCGTAAAATTCAGAAACGTGGAACAGGTATGCTTTTGTTAAATAAGCATAGGATCAGTAAGAGCAGAGGAGGAGATAGAAAGTACCAAATGTGGTACCCATCAGGACAATTGCCTTCATGCCATATAGGCCAGTATTCTACATGTTTTAGAAAAAAATGGTGAAAGTTTTTGTAGGTATGTAAATATACATATGTGTGCATGTGTATGTATAAATACACAGATACATATGCATACTTTTTGGGTACAGAAAATAAATTAAGCTTTATTTCATAGGAAAAAATAAATAGTGAAGTTTTGTCCCATTCTAGCAGAAGGAAATAAAATTGTATTACTTTTCAGCCTTAAGGCATAAAGTTGTATGTCTCTAACGAACGTGAGAAAATTCTCTGTTCCTTCCTACATAGAGCTACACCCTAAGCCACAGCTGAAAGCTCATCCTCTCTGCCTGCCAGCTAAGGCACAGTTTATAAGGTAGGGCAGGATTCTTTGCTCCAGCTCAGCAAGACTGAACCCACACAGTCCATCTTAATGCAGAATACATAAAGATACACAGTTTAACTATTAAGTAAATAATCATCCAAATTACATCATTCCAAGTCAAATGTCAGCTGCCAATTGCCCTGTTATCTGAAATAAGATGAGAGTGAGGTTTTACCACAAGTTAAGACATGTTTCCATGTTATTATCACAGCTTAGTTAACGCGCTGGATGCTCACACGCTAGTCTATCTCACAACAACTCGATGGGAATAGCATAAACAGGCAGCAGAAGTAACCACATACTCAGTGTGGACCAAACATTGAATAGTTGTGTATGGTAACCAAACAAAACGAAATATAAACTTAATCCTCCTAATTCTTTTCCTAAACTTAGTTATGCCATACATTCGACCTTCAGAAACACCTATGACCTAATCTTTAAGTTTATTATATATCTATTTTTGTCTTCTGAAATTGTAAATCATAGGGCTTGACTCATACGACTATCAGGGTAAATGAGAAGCAGAGCAGTTATGTTGTCCGGATTGTATTGTTGAAATACCTTTCAGTCCAAGAAGCCCTGCAGTCCTGGCAGAAGAGGAGGATGAATAAAATTGCTAAAAGCACGCAAGAGATCAAGACACGCAAGAACTGAGTAGTTCTTGCAGGCATATTTTGCAGAGTTTATTTCAGGCAGCATTTAAATTGCCATTTCTCAGATGGATGTTCAACAGGCTCATCTTCTGTGCCGTCTTACAGCTTAAAGCGATTGTTCCAATTACAGAGGGACCTTCAAGTCCTAAGAAACATGTGTCTACTTTTTCCAACATCTCAGTAAGGAAAGTCTGAAGCTTTTGTTCAAAACGGAAATAAGGCTTGTGTAGCAACATAGCACAACCATAGCCTGTGCTCTCTGTGCTGCTGGAAAATAATATCTGTGAGGAAAAGATTACGTGCCTGAATAATGTAGGAACTTCGGGAAAGCAGAGCACTGACTCCTACCTTGGATGATGGAGGGAAGGAAAGTAGTAATTGGAATCTCAGAAGAAAAGGTTAAAACGAGCAAGAAAAGTCTAGGGAAGGAAGAAAGAGAAAAGGGAGGAGGTTCACACAAATGTAATTTAAAGTCATAATGGTCGTTCCTTAGAAGTTCTAGAGGTGGATAATGAGAGTCTTAAGACTCCAAGTTTATTCAGTTCAGTTGTAGTCACATAAACAGTACCTCACTGGTTCAATAAAATTTAACTCATCTTCCAAACTTTTGAGTAATGGTCCGAACTAACTTTAAGGGTCTTCTCCCAAAATTCTAGATATATCATCTTCCTTTTGAATGCAAAATGCAATCCCACAGTGAACATAGTGCTAGCATTTTGAGGATATTTTCACTTGTGCTCTTGGAATTTGCTGCTTTCAGAATTCCATCACTGAACTAAAATAAAATAGCAATCAATTGCAAGAGAACTAATAGAAAAGTGGAACAATCATGAGAATTAGGATTAAAGTGCTCTAAGGTTCGATTTAAAGCTACATAGTCTCCTCCAACAGCAAGAAATACTTTGACTAACACCCAATCAGAACATAATAGCTCTAGTTTTCCTCCCAGATAGTAATTGATAAAAACAGTGTTCTAAAAAAGAACTCAAGATGACTGCATACGTGGTAGTGAATTCTTGGGTTGTGAAGCTAAACTAGCTCTTTACATATTCATTTTGGTTGTGGGTTTTGTTTGTTTGTTTGCTTTTCCAAGGCAATATTAATGCAAACAAGAACCTAGTAGTAGCACAAATTCTCAATCAACCAATGCCATAAACCCAGAAATTTCACTATGCTTGTGATATTCACTGTATAGCCATTCCAGTATAGATATCTTATTTACCTACAGTCTTACCTTTTGAAGGTGACATTGAGCTTCTTCCTAGCTCACTCGAATAAATTAACGCATCCAACCAGTCTTTAATTGATAGGATCATCTGGGAAATACCTGATCCACCATAGGTAAGGTTGGGCTGACAGCTTACGGAATACTCAACTCCTGAAGGAGAGCTTGTTCAAGATTAACACTGGAGAGAGTGGTGCTATGCATGATATCATGCTGCGTAGGTCTAGGTTTCCCCCGAGAAGCTTTCCAGTCAGCTGGGGGCTAAAACACAAATAGTGTAAAGCTAATAAATTCAAATTCTAGGGTCATGTTTACAAAAAGGTACAATTAATTAATCTTCAGCATAACAGTATAAGAAGAATATAGACCTGGAAGAGACGTGAGTCAAGTCCAGTTCTTGTTATTGGAGGCACTGTATCACCTCATTTCATTTGTTTAGGTTCACCATTGAAGATTTTGTTCCCACGTTCCAATTGGAAATCTGTTCTAGAAACTCACTCCTCTAGGTTTGGATATTTCTCCTAAACGCTAATCTTAATTTATAAATTGACAGTTTATACTGCTTTGTTTTTTATCATCATTGCCCTTTCACTTTAGCAGATCTCCCTGCTCAGTGTTACCTGCTTAATGTATTTATATGCAACAATCATGCCTAATCTCACTCAGCCTTTGTTTTTCTTCTGTTGGTCACCTCAGTAGTCATTTCTGCATATGTGCCAGTGATGTGTGTCCTTTCTGCATACTGATTTACTTGATTATTCCATTTTAAAGTCTTATCAGGGACGCTCCTATTTCTGCAGAAGATACCTCATGTGGTAAGTAAATTCTGATGGTTTTACAACTGTATCACACTTGTCATCATCCTGTATAAACTAGATCGGCCTGTTTTGCTATTTCCAAATATTGTGTTCTCCTTATAGCACATTCTTTGTTGTTATTCTTCAGAAATATGATGTTATAATTTGTATTGTAGAATTGCATTCTGTTTCATGTGCCCATTTCTTGGGATAAACCATTTTTTTCTGCATAATATTAATTATACCTTCTATTTTTTTTGTCAACAGAGCACTGGTAACATTTATATCAGGTCACCAACAACTATATTAAAATCTAATGGCATTCTTCTAGCTGGATTCACCATTCAAAAATCATTCAGTACCTTACCACTTTTAGCCAATTCCTTGCCTGTATTATAATTCTTCTGAAAATTATCAACGTTGCCAGCTTCATTAATAAATTTCTGAGTGGCACATATGGTGTGTTTTACTAGTATTCCCTTGAATAAAGTGTGTCATATTGTCTTTGCCGAGAAAATCAAGGTATTTGGGGAAAAAACCGCAGCTACATCCAATACAATCTTGTCGACTTTTACATCTGCTTATTCACCGCTTCACTATTTGCTTTAAATTATTGCAGACAATTCAGGTCAAATTCAGGGACCTTTCAGAGATGAATCAGTTCTGTCCTCTCCTTCCTTTATACAGATATTGTCTTGCCTGTTCTCCAATCCTATACGACCCTGACTTTATATATTTATTTGAAATATTTCCCACCGAACCAATTCCACGATCTTCTTATTCTGGTTTCTTTCAGAATTTTGGGATGATTTTCAACCCTTCCAATCTGAGCTTTTCTTCTTCAAACACATATCTCCTAAATATATATTTTATTTGTATTAATCATACTAGCCATGGGTTGAGGAGTGCATTTGAATCAATTTTACGACAGTAGGGAAAACTCCCTTCCCTTCAAACCAATTTTCTAAGGTAAAACTTTGCTAGAGTAGCCAATGCGATACTTGGCCACAGAAAGAGACATGAAACTGAAGTTCTGAACTATCCTGTGCTCCACCACTGGTAGAGTGTGGCCACACACCCACGCACCAGGGGAAAGTCACAGCCAGGCAACAGCAGTTGAAAGCAGTTGAGAGTCGTGCAATTACCAAGTACGCCACATGATGGTGCCATAAGGTTAGGTGTCTACAGCACTCGAATGTCACTTACATTAACGTTATAAAAACGTAAATGGTAAAGGAAATAATCCACTTAAAGATTATACAGATATTGCCCACCATTAAGTATATTTGCTGTAGCCTTGACATATAATTTAAATCCTATAGTTAGGTTTGATATTTTCTTCATCTGTATTCATCCCCTCTTCATTCCCACATCTCCTGTAAGTATAGGAGGTGACTGTCTGTGGACTAACTACAGTTGAAGTGAACATCTGTACAGTAGGGGCTTATCACCAGTGAAACAGCATAGCCCTCTTTGCCTTCATAGCTTTGATTTTATAGAATATCTGTAAAACACATTGTGCAGAAATACTATTAGTAGTGCAACTACGGAGCTAATAATCTACAGAACTCTTAATTTTTCATTTAATTTACCAAAGGTGTATTTAAGGAGCATATTCCTTCTGCTGAAATAGAAATTAAACCAGTCTAAGTCACTGTTGGTCTACTTTAGGTAATGTTTTGGTAGTTATGGGAACAATGAAGCAGCATATTTGTACAAGACGTCTGAGAAACAGGTATTCCATTCCTTTCCTGTGGTATGTTAAGGTTCTTTACATAAAGGAAAAAAAAAAAACAAACCCAAACATTCCTAAGAATGCCTATATAACTGAAATAGTTCTTGTGAGTATCCAGAGAGTGATCTGTAAAATAAAATTAAAGTGACTAACGTTGTCAGATGCTTTTTTTTGTTTGCCACAGAACTTACAATCTTTTGAGTTTAAGAAGAAAATGATACCATTAATTTCACTCTAGTAGGAGCCCTGTATATGTTTAAGGCCCCCTCTGCCTCTCAGGTTTATTTTGAAATTAATCACAAGCAGCTACAGGGCTGAAAGCTGTAGTTCCACTATCTCTGACCACAACCCAGTATACAGACTTGTTGATACAGGATATATATGATAGTATACAACATAAGATAACTATATGCAATTTTCAAAAAGCAATATTTGTTTCTTTATCCATGGGAATTCAAAGCTCTGGTTTATATAACCTTTCAGTCTAGTTTAGGTTAGATTAACACTTAGGGGTATATCAGGATAGCATTGGTAAAACCGATAACTTTACTTTTTCAGATTTTTTTTTGTCATTCCCCTCTGTACTTTTCTCCCACTTATGTAATTATCTTGTTTTCTTGTCAGAAGTGTATTACATTAGATCATTATTCCACTCAATAAAATTTATAAATCAGTAAAATGGGTAAAAATAGAATTGTTAATGTTTTCCCTCTGTTTCTTATCATCCTGGTTGCGGTCTTGCACATTTTTACTTCTTTTAGAGTCATGTTTAGCATGATTTTCAAGCCTTAGAGACATTCTGGTCTTAGTTACCACATTTTCATTTCTGCAGTGGACATATGAATAAAGACCATCACTGGTCTACGCTGAAACTTCTTCTGGCTATCTGTGCAACACTGTGATAAGATGATGTCTGGTGGAACTTCCTGATGCCTCACTAAACTGTCAAAATGTTTTCCAGGAAGCAACTGTTTTCAGTGTTATTCCAGAGTCTTTATCTGTAACACTAACATTTCACTTCACTTGGAACAGAATCAGGCAACACAAGTGAGGTTTCAAAGCTCATTACAAAATATTTCATAAATGATTGTAAGAATAGAACAAGTACATAACAATGAGAAATTACTTTGCTTGAGTCTGTATGCTTAAATATTATTATTTTTCTAGTCCAATTGTCTAGCTACTTGTTTGGAAAAAGGTATAAACTTGCTGGTTTACTACTGATTTAGGATTTGAATGTTGGTACTCCTCTTGACATTCTGTGTGAATGGTCTCTGTGACTACAGAAATTGGGAATTATGACCCAGAGCACTGGTTGATAACATTCTGTGGCAAGAACAATTGTCCGAATAGCTTTGCAAAATATTAGCTGCCTTATGGAATAACACTGCACACCTGATCATGAATTGTTACGGAAATTTCCCTGTTTCACCGCCAGTGAAAGCAAACCAGCAGCATTCCCTTCTCTATACAGACCTTTCATTGTAAAGGAAGCAATTAAAAATTTCACTCATAACCACAACTTACTACAATAAACAGTTCTTCATCTTTCATATATCTCTTCTAAGTCTTGAGGGAGGAATTACATTTGACGACACTTACAAACTCAAACTTTTATAGGCACAGTTACACCCAGGAAACTCACACATCTTCACATGCAAATGAACCTATGAAATTGCTCATGACCACGGGACTGGGTACATAACCCACTTTCATCAGAAAGAAATGGTGGTGCCTCACTCCATAGGTGTTATATTAACTGCCAGGAATTCAGGCAGTGGCCTCCAGGTGAAGACAATTAAGCTATCCTACCAGATCTGGAATGTGTTGGGAGCAATTCAGTGAGTAGTTATAAAGGACAGAAGGAAGGAATGTGTCCTGCTTTTCCTTGTTAGGGCTTGCTACCACCCTAGGGACAAGGGAACTGTTTGTTTTCCTCCTGGAGAGAAAAGAAAAAAGTTTGGTGTTGCATCTGAAGCAGGTGATCTGAACAGCTTAACCCTTCTTACTGTACCTGATATATTCAACAGCATTCCTGTTTACAGCTTTTTTTTTTTTTTTAATTGTATGGATGTAAAGCAGGAAAATTCTGATCTACTGTACCACCTGCCTGTAAGCTTCTCTGTCCACAGTGGAGGCTACAGGGAATCAGTGCTTACCATTGGAATTAAAAACAAACAAACACCACACCACCAAAACCTGTTTCTGTTATGCATTCCCAGTGCATAGGCAGTGATACAAGTCCAGAGTGGTAGCGGGTTCTCCCATATTTGGTAACCCTGCTACACACTGAAAGATGAAAACAGACCTTCACAAAAAGGAAAAAAATTATCAATGGAATTTAACTACAGCCCTGTGCACTCTGGAACCATGGTAAACTACACAGAGTGTACACAAGCATGCTATAATGGATTTTGAAAGTGTCCTCACATGGTCATTTTGATGTTCAAGATCATATGCTGCTGCTATTTCCTTCTCCTTTCCAATTTGTTTCACTCATTGCACAATGGTATTGGTGGAGGACCCATTCTTACAGCTTGTTCCGATAGAGCCTGTCTTCACAGAACAGGTTTTGTGGCAGGAGCCAGATTCAGAAGCCCAGACTGAATATCAGTACAGTGGCTGTGACTCTCAGATGTCAAAACTAGGGGGGGCAGGGTGAGAGAATAATTCTTCACAGCATCTGCCTGTAAAGCTCGGAACTCTCTGCTACAGGATGTTGCGTTTGCTAAAATTTTAGTTTCAGGAGAGGACTACACAAGTTGACAGGAGAGGAACTCACAGAGTACTACTAGATATACAGAAGTCATGTTTGGCTCAGGAAGTTTCTCAGCTGCAAATGACTGGAAGCTTAGGAAACGTATTATATATTCCTGTTTGGTGTTCTGTATCTTCCTTAAGCATCCATTCATGGCTGAGAACCAGAATACTGGTCTTACTGGATTCTTGGTCTTACCTGGCGTGGTCATTCTTATTTTGAAGCATTACCTATTTCCAGTTCCAAAGTCCCTTCTACATAAATTTTATGTTCTCGTGTTAGGTTTTTACTGCTGAAAAATACTTAAGAGATAAAGTAGCAGAGATTATAAAAAGCCTTATACTGTTGAGATTAATCCATAGCTGAGTAAATTTCCTACATTAATGCCTTCACTTGAAGTCTTTTAGGTACCACATTTGGACTCTGGAAGGTCTTGTGAAGGACCTGATCTTTAATGATGGTGTCTTTCACTATTACGTACTCACTACACTCTGATAAACTATGTTATTAAAAAAAAAATAATCATATTATACAGCACCTTTAGACATGCGAGTAAAAAGAAGAATATGGATATCAATTACTAGTCTCCTTTTGAGGCATTAAAAATACATTTCTATTCTGAGTGCGCCGATATACATACCCTGAAGACAAGATAGCTGTTACTTACACAGTACATGTACACATGTGACCATAAAAAGCAGTGCATATTTCTCTCTTTTACTTCCTTTCCAACTTCCACTCGTCAAAGAAAATTTGTTTCTGTCTGATTTTGACCAGTGTTGTTGATTTTCTACATATCTCCTACCTTTGAAGTCCTTTAATACTGTCTTTGAGGATTTTCTTTTAGATTTCCAGCTTCCAGCCCTTGCAACAGCATTCCCTGACATACCTTTTGATGTTTTTGTAGGTCACTGACATGCAGCTTTTACCTGCCAGCAGACTTCAAAGCCTGTAATGTTTGGCAGCCAAGCCTGTCTTGGAGATTTTTCTATTGGTTGGAAGAAGTTACTGAAATTAGATGGCAAACTCTCCATCAGCTCTGGAGTCACATTCCTACGCTAAACAAGATTGCCAGTGTTGCTTTCTTGATTATGTGCTGCTTCATGGCTAAATCTTGAATTGGAGGCTGGCTGGCTGTCTGAAAAGGATGGTATCCAAAGCCACTCCATAAAACAGTATCAGGGTGGCAAGGAAGGAACCAGTCCAGGTTTGTGGCCTGCCCTCGCTAAAGACCTGTGGCTCTAGGAGAACGGAGTTTGCCTCTCCGTAGGCCTGTGCCTACTGGGACTCCTCTTCCCACAGCAGCTACCAGCAGTGTCTGCCAAAGCAAAAGGGCTCTACCTGCAGTCACCTTGACTCAACATGCCTCCTCAGAGGCATCCCATCTTATGTGGGCACCACCGTCTTGCTGAATCATGGCGTCAGCTGGGGTACTCACAGGGAATCCCCACGTGTTCCTACCAAGACAAGTTGATTCACAGGAGAAAGCTGAGGAGCATCTCCAGTCAGAGTGCATTCTGCCATAGCTCAGGTGACACCAGTGGCCTTTCCATTCACCAGATTTGCAAACCTGTCAAGTTGGATTTCGCATTTGTGCTTTTACCACAGTTCCATACCGCTAAGGTGCCCCTGAACCAGTAATAACTTGGACATAAACAAGCAGGGCTTGGCCTTATCTATTTTTATATATAAATAGAAAACTGCAGCATTAAATAATTCAGGTATCTCATAAGGGCTACAGATTTATGAAATAATATTTGCTGAAACTAAACTGCTTTTTAATAGCTATCAGTAAGTGCGAGCCACATAGCTTTTGTCAGAACAAAATTGTTAAAATACTGTGGTTTACAATGTAGTGAGTTGTACTCTGTATTTTTATGCCATATACATAACCAAAAGTAACAGAGCTTTACACACTTCCTTTGTTGACCTTTAACCATAAGTATCACGTTGGGTTATTTTACCTGGGTGAAATGACAGAAATAGATCAGTTCTATTAGCTTATCACTTAACCCTTCTGTGATCAGTATCGTATTTCAAAATATATACTGCTCTTTTAGATACAGCAATTTCATTTTCTCAGATATATATATGCATAAAATAATAACCGCCCTGATTTTGTACATATTATTCAGTAAGGAGTTTCTCAAAGGAGCAGAAAACCTGGCTTCCATTGCACAAGAGAATGATAAAAAATAATAAATAACATATGCCATTTAAACCAAGGCCAGAGTCTGTACTCACATCTGTTATTCGAATCTTGTATTACAATAGCATCTGCTGTCTTGCAGCTAATCAGATTCATCATTACTATTTAAAGCAAAAACAGGAAACAAAACAAAGCAGACGAACCACTGTTGGTGTTGGATTAGCAACTTTTGGGCCAAGTCCAGTGGGAGACTGATGGGCTATAACACTCGGTGTCCCAGCCCATGGCCTGCAGGGAATGCGGCATTAGGCACCTACACTGCCTATATTGTGAACAGGAAGATTTAGGAGCCTCATTATAGGACAGCTGAACAACCTGTGCCCTGAGCAAAGAGCCATTAAGGTCAGGAGGAAATCCCCTTCAGGAATTTAGGTGCTGCACCTAGGCTTCAGGAAGGTTCACAGCTGAGGTCAGCTCAGGAATTGTCCCTTGGGACCAGGCATCTTCAGCTGTTTCGTCAGAAACTGAATAGAGTTCACTAATTTTACCGAAGCTTTTTTACAGTAGCATACTCAAAGATATTTAAGAGGTGTTCAGTAACTTTCTCGCCCTTAAAGGGCCCATACCTGTATCTTTTGTATGTGCATTTATTTATACCAGATCTGTTGACATGGACAAGTCTCACAACTGCATGAAAGATGTTTCTTTCGTCTGTTTGTAATTATATCACTTGAGCGAAGATCCAATACTTTGAAAGAAAGGAAATACCGATGGGTGAAAAAGCTCAGTCCCTGGCCCAGTATGGAATGTTGATAATGTAAAATAAGAATGTTAGAGTTGCGGGTCTTCGACCAGAAGCTTTCTCTGAAGCTCATGTTCATGATCAAGAGGCATTCATAATTGTCAGTGACAGAAGTGAGCACTTTTTTTAGATGAGAAACACCACAAGTTATGTAAACTGTTACGGAGGACGAGGGCTAGAGCTCTCTCCTGAGGCTCACCTTTGTTGCTAATCTAGTTATATGCTACAGAATCCTCATGACAATATTGCCTCAAGATACTGATCTGAATTCACTAACACCAAGAGACAGGCAATAGCACTGTACTTTCAAAACCTATTGTAATCACAAAACATTGTAATCACTTTAGCAACTTCATTAATATTATATCCTTTAGCATATATACTCACCAGTGTTCAATGAAGCGGGATGTCATTTTAAAGACCTAAATTAATACAGATGTTTAAGGCTACCGTATTACAAAGCAGACTGTAATACTTAATCTGGTAAGAAGAGGTTAGAAAGAACTTGACTGAGATATTCAAGTTGTAAAGTCCAGGATGAAAACTGCTGAATGAGCTCCTTGGACAAAAAATACATCCTCAAGTGATGTGACTGGCATGTGAAATTCAGTAAAACTTCAGATCAGCCATACATTATAGCTGGATTATGTTTTCCTAGCCTTGGTAATACTATGGTCAGATGCTGCCTCTGTAGTTAGAAAGCAGAATAATCGGATCTACTTTAGCATAGATCCTAATTATCTATGAGCTATAGCAGGGGTAAACTATACCTTGCTCTGTAATGATGAAAACAACCTGTATTTTTTAGTCCTTTTTGGTCCTGAAGTACCAAATACTGGCCATTAGTCATTCACAGGAGAAGACAGTTCATCACCTTTCCCTCCTCTATACCTGAGCGGTCCCTTAGCTGCAGTTCAGATGTACTGTTATAACAGCACACAACTCACTATGATTCAAATTCACCATGATTAGCTCAATTGTCCCTACTAGCCAATAACAGCCTTCTTTATTTGTTAACGACAAACATTATACAAGGTTCACTTACACCATTATGAGGATACCTTACCTTATGAGGATACTGAGAATAATATATCTTCTTATGAGTGTAGTATAAAGCAGGCTTTTTGCCTATAAAATTGCTAGCAGATAGGAATAGCTTTGGTTTAACTCTTTTTTTTTTCCCCCTCCCAAGGTGGAAAAAAAAAACCCAAACAAAAAACAGAAAACATTTATCATTGCATCTGAAACAGATATATTGGCATGAAAACTGAATATAAAACAGTTTATTCCTGCACAAACTGTACAACAGCTGAGGTATCAATGGCACTGATCTTTAGCTGAGTCTCTCTTTTATTTGTCTAGGCTCCAGCATAAAAATATGATTCCTGGCAAAAAACCTGCATGTGGAAGCCAAAGAGAGACTGTGAGACTAGCACAGAAAACCCTAAGCCACAAAAATTATGCCGGCTTCACCTAAAGCAGGTTGTGTGGTTGCAGCTCCCTACCCCATCACAAACTATTGCGCTTCGGTTTGCCAGCACCGAGGCAAACCATACTCGCTCTCTTGGCAAAATAATCCCAATGAACTGCATGACCTTTAACCATAGGGGTTCTCTTAACCTGGACCATTTTGCCAGGACTGGATTCGGACAATCATGCCTCAACATCAGAGTCAGGAGAAGGAAGGAAGAGGCAAAAGCATAGATCTGGAAGTAGAAACCACTTAATCACATGTAGTGCATCGGACTGCTGGTTAAGGACCTTACCTGCTCTTCCAACCTGAAATACACTGTTCTCTCCGGCAAAGAAAAATTTTTCACTTACACTCCATTTTTCTCTAACAATAATTATGAAACTATGGAGGATTAGGGGTTTTATTTGCTACATCTGAATGGACTTACTGTTGTGTTAGTAATTATGCAAATGGGGGGAAGCAAAAGTTTCTAGCCACACTTCTTGTTGTTGTTGTTTTTCATCTGATTTATCAAACACTTAAGCTACTAAAAACTATCAAGAACACATAAAGGAATTTTTGCTTTACAGCTGAAAGCAGCAACAGTCAGCGCTTTCAGAAGGATTTTAGCATGCTCCGGAGCAGCAAGAGAGAAACCCAGGGACAGCAGGAGCCCCCCACAGGCCTGGCATCCTGGGGACTTCCAGAAACTGGGTAACACTGTCCCTGCATCTTATAATCTACTTCCAATCCTTAATTCAAAACACAAAGCCAGCAGAAGCTACATGGCAACCCCCTCCTCCTGCAAGGCAAAAATCCAGCCCCGAGAGCTTTGCTTACCGCCTCTCTCTCCCCCAGCTGGCAGGCAGGAGCCCAGTTACCCAGCGCACATCAAACCAGCAGCCCGGCTGACAGCCTTTGGCAAGATACCACCTACAAGCCGTTCCCAGCCAAACCTCCCGTTCCCTGCAGAAACAGCCTGTTTCTCTGCTAACCCTTAATTGTTGGGCTTTCTCTCCCTTAAATCCAGCTGGTACCGGTACGGCAGGTGGGGCTAACTGAGCCAGGGTGGTTCGCTTCAGGCCTGCTGGCTCCCAAAGCGGCAGGTCCCCGTGCCGTAATTACTGTTGGTTAATAGCGCGTTTGGCAAGCTGCGAAGGTTCTGGAAGTTGTTTCCTTCATGCAGTCTTTCCTTTCATTCCTCACCACCCACTGTCCTCCTTGGCAACTGCTAGTTAAGGTGGAAGTTTTTTAAGAAACTGCTTGTTAAAAGTTAGGAAATGGGGTGCTGCCCGTGCCAGCGGCGATCCTTTTCCCCGGAGGATTAGCAAATGGAGTTGTTCTGTGCCCAGTTGCTTTTCTCACATCACGCTTCCAGCCTTGCATCATTTTTGAGGAATAGTTTATGATGGTATGTAGCTCATCCTGAGCAGGGCAGGACCATTGTATAAAAGAAGGAAAGACTGGGGAAAGAGTTTTTTGATATAGCTGAAAAGAAAGAGCCAACAAGTTTGGGGCCATCAGGTCTGAGAATAACTGAGAATAACTGCTCTGCATTAGGCTAAATATCAGCTAGATCAACTGAGAGAAAAAACAGTCAATAATTGGGAAATAGAGGAGAGATTAGTGGAGAAGACGACTGCTAGCAGGGGGAGAGGTGATTAAGTCATTACGTCCTGAGGAGAAGAGAGAGACCTGGTTCATCACATTAAAAGACATGAAGGTATTATCTTGAGGGTGAGCTGTAATGAGCCATTAAACAAAAAAATATGGGTTTTAATACCTGCTAAAGCTATGCATTTCATTTCCCTTGCTCATCTTTTGAAGTGTTTTGTGGTCTGCCCTTGAAGATCAGGACTGAGAAGAGAGAGATGGCTGATCCCTGGGTGAGAAGCATGTCTGCAGGAGATGGGGTGTTTCTGTTCTCTATCAGTTGGCTCTGCAGGTTCATTCCAGTGCACAGTGGCTGCTGCAGTTTCACCCACGTAGCTCCCCTGAGGGCATTTGGTGCACTGGCTGAAATGTAGGATGTTCTAGGAAGCGCGTTTGAATCTGGGTATCTTGATGCGTTCTCAGGAAGGTGGGTGGCATTTATTACAGACAAAATGGAGATCTCATGAGAGAAAAAACAAATTCTTTTACAAGCCAGCAGTAGATGCAATGGGGCTGGGGGGGAAATTTTCCGAGTTTTCTCAGAGTTTATACAAATAATTTTCAGGTTTGAGTTCCAGCTGTTCTTCATTGCCTGTTCATTAAAACTTAAAATGTAGTTGTGGGCAAGGTTTTGTTTTACTAAAAATGTCACATTATTTCCTTAAACAGGAGCTGAGTCTTGACCTGTTTTCTGCTATACAAACGATGTTGGCCTTTTGCAGGAGCCTGTATATGGAAAGAAATGGCTTATGGAAATGCTTCATGAGAGCAAAATTCTGCTCGCTGGAATGTAAGCAGAAGGTGGAAACTTCTACCAAGTTATCTCTCTAAGTAATTTGTTTAATATTGTTTATAGTGATGCTCAGTGTGTGGCTGGAATTGGGTTCTTTCTCAGCTGTTGCTTCCCTTGCTGACATGGCAGTTAACAATAGTAACAAATACCCAGCTCCATATTGAAATCTTATTGCCTGCAGCAAGTTATATACGCAAAATTTATGTCTAGAATATTTGGCACTTCTGCAGATACATAGAATAGAGATGGTATTTTGAAAATGATTTCTTAACCAATGCCACTTTCCCAGTTCTAGTTACCTGAATGCTGCTACCTAGAAATGTTTCTTCTTGAAACAGCGATTGAAAGCTGCAGTGTCAAGCAGCTTTCATCAGGCAGGCTTTTCCTTGGATTTCAAAGGGACTTTTGTGTGAGTAAAGTACTGTTCTACACTGAGAAGGGAGAAGCAGGTACGGAGTTTGCTCCATAGATTTTTTGGCTTGTTTGGTTTTTTTGGGGTTTTTTTTTTGTTTGTTTTTGGGGTATTGTTGGGTTGGGTTTTTTTGTAACAGAGGTGTGCTATAGCTTCCATGTCACTGTGTACACATGCTCTATTAGGAAAAAAACCTGTTAAAAGAATCACATGAGGGGTTCTTAATGAGTTAGAGATTTCAGTGGCTGCCCACAGGAAAATTCAGGACTTTTAATGAAAACAAATTTGATTTGGTGTTTCTTCTTGGAGAATACATTGTTGAGACACTGTACTATTTTTGTTGCCCTCATCTTTGCTGTTTGCCTAACAACTGATTGTTCATTGAACGAACTGATTGTTTGTTCCAAGCAAACTACGATAGGTGGGTGAAGCGCAGAAAAAAGGTGACTTTAAACAACCTTTCACCCGCTCAACTTCTGTTGCTTCCCTGAAGCTTGCATTAGTGATGTTGTAGGTAATACTTGGCTAAAAAGGGGCATTAGCCCTGTAGAGGTGACCAAAATACAGCAGCTGGCAGACCCTTAATCATCCTTCCAGTTTATCTACTGCAGCAGAAGTTGCAAGCTGTGATGTAGACCTCGCCTTTTATGCAAGCCATATTTTCTTGAAGGTAGATCTGTTATTTCCATTTTTCTTTCATGTAACATTTTCCAAAGCAATTTAGGAGGTAATCAACACTGTACAGTCTGGGACATGGTTGCAGCTGTTTTGCGCTAGTCTTGATTCTGGGGGATTGCAGAGGACTCTGTATTCAATTTGGCAGGGAAACTGCAAAAGGGGAGGAAAAAAGCTCTGAACAACCAAAATGAAAAAGGACAATTGTTTGTTGTTTTACTTTGAGGAAAACCCAAAACTTCACTTAACATTCACATAATGTGGCAGATGTGGGCTTAAATCCTTTTTTCAAAAGATGTTTGAAGCTAGGCCTCCCACAATGTAGAACACTTTAATGTTTTAAATCAAAAATGCCTGAAACGTTTCACTGAAAATATTTCAGAAGCATAAAAACATGTAATCCTAATATTTCTACTTCTTGTCACTTTCAGTTTGACCTCTGGAACTGATATTTTTTTTTTGCAAATAAATGATTCACCAAACAAATCTGCTGAATTCTTCTATAGGTGCAGGTTAGCCTATGTGGGAGCTGAGATGAGATAGAGAAGACTAACGCATGGAGGGGTCGAAGCGTGACGAAACGCATGTCTCCTTCAGAAACAGTGAAAAGACTAGAGTTGGATATGTACTTGAAACAGCTGAGTTTATTCTTTCTTGCATTTTCTAAAATGTACCTGGGAATTGTGTAATTATGGCAAGATAAAGCCACTTCTTTTTTTCAAAAAGAGTGTCTGTGAGGAAGAGAGAGTCGGCTGTAGCTATCTGCTTTTCCTTCTAACAAAGGTTTGGCAGACCAAATAGCATCCATTGCTTTGTATTCTATCTATTGATAAGTATAGGTGGAATTTCTTTTTTATCTTTTTTATTGCTATTGGACACTTATCTAATGGTTTCAATGACTTTTCCCACAATAAAGCTTTAATACTTTTTCTGATGATGTGATTGTTTATTGTACTATTTAACTCACATTCCCTATCATAGTTCCTTGCTTTCACGTTAAATTAGTTTACAATTGTTTGCTCTGGCCTGATTTTGACATCTGCTGGATCAATTACCTGAATGATCAAAATCCTTTTGAAGCTGAGGGCATTGTTTTCATTGTTTGTTTTTCTCCATACTTAGAAGACTTGAAGAATTTATAACCATTTACTGGATTTCTAAATTTACATCACATTTTATTTAGGTTTTTTTTTAAGGAAAACAAAAGTTCTTGAACAGTGCTTAACATTGACACTAGAGATGTCACAACTTGTTTTAGTTTGGTTGCTTAGTTTTAGGCTTTATACATTCCAAAAGAAATAATAGGAATAAAGAAATAAAAAGGAATAAAATTCTTTCAAGAGAAGAAATTGTGGCATGTATGGAGAGGAAGAATGGATCAAGGAGAATGTTGGTGCTTTGACACAAGATCCTGAATGGGCAGTGTGCTGGAGTGGCTGAGGAAGGAGACTGGAGCAAGGGTGGGGATTTTCAAGATGTTAAGCCTGAAACTGCTCAGGTTGAGGGACCAGGCTAAGAATTAGATGCCGAGGGCCTTGATACGTTACTGAAAGTATGTCGCATTCCAGAGTTTGGGCATCGGATCTAAGAGTACAGAATTTAAATGGTCTCTTATTAGTGAGGAATAAGGTGAGGGTTACAAAGGTCCCCCGCCTCTAGAAGATAGAAAAACTACTGCTGCCAACAGTCACTGTGAGATGACGTAACAAAAGTCTGTACAGAGGTCTAAAGGTCCTGATGCTGCTGGGAACTATCTGAGTTTCTGTAGGATGCTGCAAACTTCTGCTTTTCCAACTTCTTTTTCTTCTTAACCAGAAAAGATGTGCACATATATGCGCGTGCGCAACTAAGGTCAGGAGATAAATTACGCCAAAATTCGGGCTGCCTTGGGCAGCTGAACACAGGCGCACACACCTTCCTGGCTCACAGCACCCCCGGGAGCCGAACCGCGCCTGACGTGCCCCACGCAGGAGCAGGACGCGTGGGAGGCAGAGTGCGAGAAGTACGCCCTCCCCTTTGCCACGCTGCTTTTGTTTCTCGTCGGGCAGATCACTTAAAAGTAAATGCTGTTTGCTAAACACTCCCCCCCCC
>NW_009648332.1:15608952-15612067 GCF_000708025.1 Charadrius vociferus | reverse complement strand
CCCCCTTTTCCGTCGGGACTGGCAATGACTCGCTCTTAACCAGAGGAATCTGGAGGTGTTTATAGAAAAGCTGGTGGACGCTTTTCGTTTTCGAAGCCAGAGCCTCCTGAAGAAATATGAAACACTTCTCAGTAATGAAAGGCATGTGTTCTGTGAGGCAAACTTTGCCCCATCTGCCTTGTAACGCAGGAGGAACAGACGTAAGGGCTAATATTTACGAGGAGAAGGTGACTTCAGTTTTAGTTCTGCTATTTTACAGCAAAAGTTTCTCCAACTTTATTCTGTTCAGAAACACTTTGTCATCACTTTTGTAATTTTCAGAGTGGTGGCATTATTGCAGTACTTGTTGCTCGTTTGAATAAAAGAAATGCAACATATCTCTAAAATAACACAACTTTTAAAGCATGGACTGGCTATGGGAGCAGGTCTACCACATCGTGCTACTTAAAGTTGACTCGGAAGCTGGCCAGACTTAAAAGAGGCATGTCTTTTGAATAATATGAAAATCTCTGTCTTGATATAAATAGATATCACAGTTGTTAAAAGGAGAGAAGGTTGTGTGGCTTTTTTTTTTTTTCTGTAATTGCAAGGCAGAATTGCAAAGCAGCTTTGTAGCCATGAGAATTATATGTGGGAACAGAAGAAACTTGCTTAAACAATATGCTTAATGTTTAATGTAAACCTAACTTCAATCTACTTTAGCTGTTTAGAATTGCTTAACTATCTGTGTTATTTGTATGGTCTCATGTGTGCTCTTATAGGTACTGACTTTAAACAGTAAACATAAATTAGAGCAGTTAATTTGGGTTAAATTCTGAAGTTTTCTTCCCCCTACCCCCCCTGTGCATGCTCCCTGGAAGGCCTGCCAGATTAATTACAAAAGCAACTGCTTTGACCATATTTCCTCTGATATTTTTAAATTGCAAAGAGAAATAAAGTAGAAATAATGGAAAAATAATTGAAGGACATTAAAGTAACGCCTGTTGAAATACATAGTGGGAGTGTTCAAAATGTTAAAGGTGCTACTTCTGCAATTGGTCTAACCAAATACGAACATATGCAGGATAACCTGTTTCAACCTGTGTTTTTACATCATAATAACTTATTTTTAGCTAAAAATTGTTGAATTTGAGATTTTGCTACAGATATGTCTGCAGCCCACATTAACTTTTGGCCATCATGTTCCGATTTGTGGGTGTGTGGTTTTTTTTTTTTGTGTAGTGTTTACCATATAGTATAAACATTGAGAATTTCTCCTGGTGTTGAGAGAATAATAGCAGGCATTGTGGGAGCTGCTGGAACCATACCTGACTCTGCCACCTGGAGTTTGCTGCTTTGAAATGAATCGCTTAACCTGACATGGGGAAATTTGCAGTAGCATTCTGTTTTTTTCCTAAATGAAAGGAATGCAGGTAGTTGCTTAGTTATACCAATATGATCTCACTCAAATTTTTGCATTTTTATGGTGGAACTTTTAAGGTCTACTAAAGCAGAGCAACACCTTTCAAGATAACTGCACCGAGATTTGCAGATAAACTTTGATAGTAAAATATTTTTAAATCTCTTCACTTTTCTATGTCTTCCCTTTGATTGCCTTTCGTATTAAAAGATAGCAGGCTGAAAAGCCCACATAACTTCTTTCAGGATGTTTTCCTTTCTGAGACAAACTGTGATAGGCCAGGGTTTCTTGCTTGGCACAGTCTACACAAAGAATATTCATCCTATCAGATGAAGGCTATCTGTTACCTTAAGAGGCAGGATGCTGAACACAGCTTGGTGGTTGATGCAATCAGGGATGTTGCTCACGGTCTGTATCAACTTAAGTGCTTTTGCAATTGTATTCAGTTGTAACATTTCATGGCAAAGAACAGGTCTCAGGGTAAATGTAAAGAACTTGATTCTTAAGGTTTCCAGAAAAAATATTCAGGCAGGAAACTTTTCTCATGAAGTAATTGTGCATCATAAGTAGATTTTGAAGTAATTTCTGCATGCCGTTGATTTTTATGCAATGCTGTGTATCTGCTGTATAAATTAAAATAACTTCAAACAGTCGAGAACCTTTATGATACTTCAGTTAAGCATTGTAATGTAAAGTAGTATCATGTTGAAAGAAGTTTTGCATCTTGTCAGTACAGAAGTGTAACTTCACATATATTTCTACACTAATCAGCATTTTTCCTTCTTCTCCACCTTCTTCACCCCCCCAATTTTTAAGGGTTTCATCTTTGGCTTGTCAAATGGACATTAAGCGACACTGAGTGTTAACTGCGAGAACTCTATAAGCACAGCGGCTGCTGGGATGTTGCGACAGAACGGTGGAAGTAACAAGCGTGGTTTGGGATTAGCCCGACTGTCTACCTCCAACTTCTTCACCATCTCTAATTCAGGAAATTGGGGAATGGGGCGCAGCACCAAGAGCAGCTCTTTGAGCAGCATTAGCTCCAACTCTGACTGCTATGATAATCCTGTTGTGGATCCAGAATATATCATGCAACTGGTGAATGATGTCAGAAAATTTGCGGATGTGCTACTCTATTTGAAGGAAGCCATTCTTTCAGAAGGTGTGTCAGTTGTTCTTTATTCTTGATTCTTAGATTTTCTGAAAGTCTCACAAATCCATTCATATGTGTTTAACTAGTTTTACTGTGGTTATTCCCCCTTGCCGTTTACTTTCCCCCTTTATCCTCCCTTCTTCCCCCTCCCCTCCCCCAGCATGATGGTTACGGGAAATGGTGGTTGTTAGTTTGGGTTCTGTATTTCCTCCTCAGAACACTGTGCAATCTGTTTCATAATCATAACAAGGGAAAATAGGCTTTTAGCAGACTGTCTAGGCTGATGCTAAAAGTTAACAAGACCATCAATTGATTAGTTTTTAACCATCCGAATCTTTTTTTGTAATTCCAGAGAATTCTGTTAATATTTTGGTGATGTTTCAGTTTTCTAGGTTGTTTTGGTTTGGTTTTTGAAAGTCTGCTGCACTAGTAGCTTGAGTTTTAAGGTAGAATGTAACTCTCTGCACTTTCTTTCTCTACAAGATAAGTATTTACCATCTTCTGCCAGCAGGTGGAAACTGCAAATTTTCTCGCTTATGAGGAATGTGCATTATTGTGTCTTC
>NW_009648332.1:15556028-15608891 GCF_000708025.1 Charadrius vociferus | reverse complement strand
ACTTCTACAGAAACGTTATCGTGTTAATAACTGAAACAACATCCAGAGCAGGTGTGTAAGATGTCCTGAGTGCTGAGAATTTGCAGTCACCTCTGTGTTTCAAGTAAGCCTGCACACAGCTGAAATACCTCTGCCAAAATGTGTGAACAAATCTTAACAGAGACATAATTTGAGACTAATGATCACTTTATGTCAACAGTGCTTTTGCTAAGCACACGGGATGAGCGGAGTTATCTGTGAGGTGGGGTGTCTGGTGCCCACTGGCACTGAAATGGGCATCCTGTAGGAAAAGACTATCAAAATACTGAAGTGTTCTGGTTGCCACAATTAACAATTGTTAATTAATGTTCAGTTTAAAATTTTGGACTTGGAAGATCCAAAAAACTAACATGGGAGACGGGAGTTGTCATCTTGTTTTATATTACATTGTGGAATTAACTTGTGAAACAGTGTTGTCCATTTAAAGGATAGTTTATGAAGGAGAGATGTTTCTTTTCCACATTTGGGAATGTTCTTTTTAACTTCTGTCCCAAAAAATCTCATATTATAGAGAGCGCTGTAATATTGGGCTTGCTTACTGTCGGCTGGAGACAACCTCCTGGAAGATGCATTAAATAAGATGGAGAAATGCAATCCAAATTATCCTTGGAAATGTTTACAGTTGTCTGTCCAAAAATTAACAAAAACTTACTAAGGTGATTGAACAGACTCCTTACACATAAAATTCTGGCTCATAACACTTGCAGCTTACCACCATCCTGAAATGTTACATGAATTATTCCAAGATGGAATCAATTACAGGGGTAGGAAATAAATGTCTTCCTTTTTGGACTGCATTAATCTATTGACCTGATGTAGTTTTTTGTTGATATGTAATAAGAACTAAAAATCTGCTATTAGCTACAGAAAAAATAAATCTTGATGTGTATATGCTGCATGCATCTTCAAGCAGTTCAGAAGTGGCAAATGTAAGTGCTGCAACAGGGTTCCATCAATGAGCTCTTGTATTTGCCTGGTAAGTGTTCTAGAGTTTGCTGTAGGTCTTTCAGCCTCTAACCACTATTCCCTCAGTTCGCTTCTACATCTGCTGTTTGTTTTAGTATTGCCGCTTTGGCAGATTTGTCTTAAGAATTCCTTTCTCTGCACAGTAACTTCACTCTTGACTATGCAGCTCCCTGTTCACCAGGGCCGGCCATTCCACTGCTGGGGTCTGTGTCAGTAGGTAGGGCGATGCCAGTGGGTGCACGCCTTGAATTTCGTACCCACTAATGGTTGTATTCCGTGCTTGTGTTATCTGAGCTGCCTTGGAAGAGCCTACCAGTTATTGACCCATGGTTCACTTAGCCTTCTGCTGATGTAGTGATACTATCCTGGATGAAAAATCTAAGCTGTTTTGGATTATAACATGTAGTTGTGTCTGAACTAGACCGTAAGTGCCTTTGGATTACAGGCGTGTACTGTGTTTTGTATGGTAGCAATGCAAGTCGATACGTAGTGTGAATACGTTGAGATCTCTTTTAAGGGGAGAGTGTTATGTATCTCAAATTTTCTGTACATTTCAAGGCTATTTCTCTTGGCATTACTTATGCTAATATAACTTTATTTCTTACAGTAGTTTTATTGTTATAACGCTGAATAAATTTTGGATATTACTTCTCAAAGAAGGTAAATGCAGCATTGTAACTTCCTTTGATTATTTTCAGACTCTAGCCCAGCAATGTTTGTATAAACTGAAATCTAAAAAATTTGGAATCTCCTGCTGGCACCAAGTAGAAAACGTGTTTCTTAATGATACTTCACATAAAAAACCCAAACACCTCCACCCTACCCCGCAAAAAAAACCCCTACCCTCAACCCATAAACAAAACCCCCTCTGAATATATAGCTTTTCTTAACTGTAGAGTTGCAAAGTTTGTCAGCTGTTTGGACATGAGGGAGCTGCAGTTGCCTCTTGTGTGAGTGAAATACCATGTGTTCCATGCACTTCAGTTCTTGCTGTATTTTTTTTAAATTCCCTTTTGAATCTAGGCATTGTACTCAATGGATGTAACAATCTGTTACTAGTGATCCCACATAAGGCAAAGGATCAAGCTACTTTACAAATGTCTTCATTAAAGATGATGTCAGGGCATATTTTGAACCTAGGACAATGAATCCAGTGCTGTTTCACAGGAAATTTATTTTTTGATTCTACTTGATGAACTAGGCTGAATCTGTGGTGGTTGAACTGCTCAGTTAGTGCACCAGTCTCATAGTCAGTTCTATCGTTAAACTTCCAGATGAGCGAGATTGTGTCATATGGCTGATATTAGTAAGAATAGTTATATTGTCATTATCATGTCTTTGTGTTTAAACTGAAAGGTCTTCATTTGTAGCATTCATACTTCATGAGGTCAGAGATAATTGAAATATATCAAGGAGATTCAAAATAAGTCAATTTTTTCTCCTTTCTGATAAGAAGAAAATTAAAACAGTTCCTCAGAAATCCCTGCCTGGAAGGCCAAACTTGAGAGTATATGTTGAATTAACAGCTAGAAGACTCAGATTGTTACCTGCAATCTGTGCTACTTGTAAGACTTCATTTGAGTTTTCAGTTTTATTGATGGCCTTCTATATTCTTGATGTACCCCTGGTTTAGTTATTCTTTCAGTTTTAATGTACATCCTAAGTAAGAACTGTTAAGACATAATGGCTTGAAAGCTGGTGAGTTTTCGCTTTGTCTTTTGAATTCCAATAGTAACTTTTTGGCTATTGGTTGAGAGTGTGAGAACCTAATTGTTGCCTTCAACTTGCACTGTCTTTGAAAAGGTGGGACTTACAGTGAAGTACAATCTAAAGGCTGGAGCTGTCTCTGATCTTCAGAGGTAGTGGCACTCAAGAAGAGAAGTAGCTTTCCATGGTAGAGAATGGTTTAGGAACTGAGAAGTTGTTTGCCTCCCACAGAGACCTGCTGAGGGCTCAACAACCTGACTACAGTATTGAAAATACTTAAGAATTTGAAATGTGTGAGGTATACTTAAGCTAAATCCTGTAACTTGAGGAGATTAATTCTTGTCCCAAAGCATGGGTTTAATGTGTCTGCAAGTAAGCACTGTTGAATTTTGAGGCTGGGCAACTTCTACATGCATAATATGTTCTTCTGGAGAATAGGAGGTGTGGGGTAACGGCTATGTACTGTCCAATCTTTTCAAAGTATAAGGACGCCTATAGCTCATAGAAGTTGTATAGAAAGCATGTAAGCTATTTCCTGGGACAAAAAATGCAGGACCTACCTCTTACTAACTTATACTAGAGAATTTGGATGGGGCTTTGAGCAACCTGGTCTAGTGGAAGGTGTCCCTGCCATGGCAGGGGGATTGTAACTAGATGATCTTTAATGTCCCTTCCAACCTAAACCCTTATGCAAGTCTATTAATTTATCGGTTCAAAAATAGTATTGCTTATTGCATAGATATGCAAAGTTGAGAATCTATTTAAGAATAGGTATTTATGTATGAGATTGGTGATGCTACAGTCTGTGCTGTTACTGTATATAATAAATTCCACTGTTGCTTTAAGCAAATGGTGCCCCTGTGTGGTCTTTGCTCTTCTTTTACTCAGGTTTAAAAGCACCACACAAAAGAATATTTAAGACAGTAAAATATCTTCTAATTAGGAACTCAGACTAAGTGCTTCACTTTTAAACAGTAAATAGTAGCTTTTACTTGTATTACATCGGAGATGGGGGCAACATTCCTGTTTCCCTAGTCTGAAGATTGTTAGCTACTAGTTTTGGGCCATCTGCTGTTTACTTTTTTAAGAAATGTAATGCATGCTTCATACTATAAGGGCTACCCTTGGGACTGTGGGAAATACTGTGTTTCATTATGAATAGCTGTAAGGGTAAAATTTGCATGTGGTTTAAAAGTGCAGGAGTAATTATACTTTAATATATAATCTTGACTGTGCTTCAGAATATATTTTGGAATTATTGCTTGCTTTATCACAAACTTTGACGTAATCTTCAAAGTGTGATATTGTGTGCTTCATGTGGGTAATTCTGCATCCTTCTCATGAGCAAAACTTTCTTCCTCAATTCATCCTATCTTCAACTAATGTAAATTGTAGTTTATTCTTAAGTGCTAATATACCTTTTTTCCCAGATATCTTAGAAAACAGAATAGCAAGATAAAGCTCTTGCCTTTCATCACAGATTTCTCTTTGAGGATCAGATTTTGCTGTCTGGTTTCTTAGAGTCTGATAAGATTTTATTTATTTATTTTTAAACTGAAGCAGAGGTAAAAATACTGGTGGAGCTGGATGGCCTGGTCAGGAATGTCTTCATCCTCTTTATAGTAGCACCAATACTTTCAAAAGGATCAGGAATGCTACCTAACTTGAAACCTATCAGGTCCTTATTTTTGAAGGATAAGATATTCAGCCCAGTAGGACAATTTTAAAGGTGTGTCAAGTTAAATAGTTTCCTCAAAGTAAGGAACCTGTAATCTCTAGTGACATCAAAACCTTGCTTTAGCACCACAGAGATCGGTATTAATCTCGTGCTACATAAGAAGCCAGAAACTGTATACTGAATGTAGTGCCCGAGGGTCAAAGATGAACGATTTCAGCCCTTCCAGGCTTGATAATGCATACATTTTTTTATACTGTCCATATTTTTAGTATGATTAAGGCACTATGGTATTTTTAGCATTTGATTTTTATTTCTTTATTTTTTTTTATAGTGTAAAACATTAATGTCCTTTTTCTGAGGCGGTATTTTTGAAAGTCAGTTTGTCCTGTTTTGCTAGGGAAATCTGAAGTTCATTTGCTATTGCAGTGAAGATTATAGATTGAAATTATGATAATTTATAATAGTAGGTGTAATTTTGCTGTTTGTTCTTTATTCCAATTTTGATGTTTCTCAGTGAAAGGTGCTGTCTTTGATACACCTTAAACTGAATCTATTTACCTAATGACACCTCATAGTGGGAATACTTGGTAGGTGGGCAAACTGTTGTAAACATGGATCTGATAAAGTAACCTCTCTGCAACAGTCTCTGGAAGGAATGTTTGGGGTCTTCTGTTTTGAGGGCTGTTGGACTGATTTCTTTAAAATTTTTGTGGAAAATGGTACTGGTTTTCTGTTTGATACTATTTTGTGTCCTAAATAAAAAACAAACAAAAAAACCCACAAAACAAACAAAAAAAGCCTTTATGGGAGAAGGGAAAGTAAAATGCTGTCAGGGCAGGTAACTTTTAGGGACTGTGAGAACATAGTGATTATCAAATGCGTAAACAATCTGCTTGTGAATTGATTAAATGACCTTCAAGAATCCTTGGGGAAAGGCAGAGGAATTCACATAAACTGTAGTACATTGTTTCTGTTATTCCATGTAGCACAAAAAAAGGGTTAAACAAACTGTCTAGTAGATAATAAATCCTGTTACAGAAACCACAACATTTGAGGTTGTTGACTAATAGTCTGAAGTGGAATTTTAACATTAATCACTTCAAGAATCCACTGAAGTGTTATACACTTGTAATATCTGAAGAATAATTCTGTACCTTATTAAAATATGACCTTTTTTGTACTTTGTAGCTTTATTCAAACTTGATCCACAAGGAACTAACTCAATGCTTTAAATGTATTAGCCTGTAATAATGTTGTTCATCGTCTTGCTGAACCAAATAAGGTATTAAAAGGTGAATTCTGACAATTTTCTGCTTTGGACGTTATTGTTCCCATAGCAGAACTAGCAGAATTGGCCTTGTGAGCCACAGTAGCAGGGAAGCCAGGACTAAACCAGGCCAGGGCAACTGGAAAGAGTAACTTCTGAAGGTGCTCCTGCAGAAATTACAGGTTTTTCTTCCCCACCAATAGCTGAATTGATGGTACAGTTCTGTAACCGTTGAAAAATCTACAAGATGCATCTAAAATTGTTCTTTTCTTATTACAAAGCTTGTTATGTTTAGGGCTCTGTTTTAAACCATGCTTAGTGTATTTCCACAGCAGCTTAGAGAAGAAACTTAAGCGTGAGCTGCTGTGATCTCACCACTTCTTGGCACTGGCAGTAGTTCACTGGTGTCTGCATAGCAAGCCACTTCTGGGGACAGATCTGCCTGAAAACTAGTCTTAGGAAAAAAGGAACTAGTTTTCAGCCAGATCAGTTCCACGAACTGACTGACTGTAAGGTTGTACTGAGTACTAGCAAAAGAGGGAGAAGGTGGCTGGCAAAGGAACAAGTGGCCAGAGGTTAAAATGGAACAAGACTGAAGGTCTAGGTGGAGTTGGTGTGGAACACTGCTCTGGCATGACAGCATACACTGCTAAACCCGGTATCAACTCTTTCATCTCCTGCATTGAATGGTGAGTTTGACAGGGGTATATGAAAGCAAGGGGGCAGGGAGGGGAGAGAACAGCAAGCAGAAAATGCCCCTTATAGATGGCAAATTAAGCAGCCTTCTTAGCTGTGAGCTTTTGGCGTATTTGGATTTGACAGTCATCTTTTAAACTTGCCTTGCTAAAACCTTCTTCTTATATGTAAAGACATGTGCTTCCGGTCTTTCTGACCTGGAAATTCCATAGTACACCCTTCCACATATCTCCAAGTAGGAGTCACTTCTAAATATTAGTTCTGTCAATCTGAAATTAAAACTGTTCTTTGACAAATGTGGAATAGTCTTTCAAGCTAAGAGTTGTAAAGGATGTATACAAGGATAAGAACAGAGTAAATGCTTCCTTAAATTTTTTTTAACAAGTGAAATTATTGTTAAGAACCTAAAGCCAATAGTAGTGATGATTTTTTTTTTTAAACAGCTTCTGATGCTTTTTTTTATGGCAAAACTTGAAGGAAAAAAATAAGCAGGCCTGTAAACTGCTTCTCCTAGTAGAGCTCTAGGACCACAGTAAGCCAGAGACCTCCTGGTCATTTTCCCATGCTTCCCTTACTTTCACACTATCCTTTCTTCCTGGTCTCTCTTATGAGCAGAAAGTGCTGAGATCACTGGATGTGAGTGCTATTCCTGTCCAGTGCTAGATTCCTCAAACTTGAAGTTCTGCAAAGAAAGCAGAAGTTTTATGTACCACGGAGAATTATGTCCATGAAACAACTACTGAAACATGAATGAAGGCAAATCCACAACAATCTGACAAAAAGAAGTTTACAGTCAAAGTTTGTGGGAGACACCTATAGGTGCAGACCATGTTTTTCCCCAGGAATGTTACGCTTAAGCCAGGAGAGAGAACTTTCCACCTGTCTTGCCATTCCACTCTGGATCACTCTACAACCTGTTTTGCCCAAGCTTCTTGTTTCCTATGAGTACACCAGCTTGCAGGCTTTTGTTAGGGAGTCTTGGGACTTTCAGACGCTGTGACCATAGCCAGAGGAGCTGGGCATTTCTTCTGCCTTTTCTTTTGCTTTGCACGTTTGCAATATTAGAAGCACTGCATAGTTAATCTGCAGTCATGGAACAATTCTGCTTTTCCCAGTACTCTGAACAAGCAGAGGAAAAAACCCAACCTCCTTTGGAAGTTCAGTTCAAGCAAAGCTGTGTTCTTCATAGTCAAAGTGTAAGCTGCTGGTTAAATGCAGGTTGCTAGTGCTGGATAGTAAATGCTGTTTCTTCAGTTTCAGGGAAGATTGAAGTTAAATAATAACTTAGTGGACCAGCAGATAAGTTTGTGGCTGATAGTACTACCCCTCCCCCAGTTGCATACTCCGCATTCCTTCAGAACAAATGTTCACTTGTTGCTATAGTGTCTAAGATTGGGGGTGGGGGTGGGGGGTCTTGGAGGCCTGTGAGTGTTTAAAATGTAAAATCAACCCTTATGTGCAGTCCGGATATTTTTGTTGACTTAAATAATTAGCATATCTGTCTTTAGGAAAACTCTGAACTGTTTATAAGAGGGCACAGGCATTTTCCATTTTTATGTTGCTCTTGAAGTACAAAAAACGTACTACAAGGCAAAACTCCATTCTTCTTCCTTCTTGCATTTCTGATGTACAAAAGAATCTCAATACGCTTAAAGAGCCTTAGCTACTTAGTTAATTAGAATTACCTTCCCTTTCCATCACAGCAGCTAGACTAATGAAACTGAAATTACAAAATTAGAAAGATGAAAGGTGAGTATCGAGAAAGAGGATGAATAATCAGATTTTCTTTTTGAATGTAAATGTAAAGTTAGGTCTTTCAACAACAAAAATTCTTCTCATATAGTTTGCACTTAAGCAGGGGAACATTTTCGACACAAAAACTTATATCTCAAAGAACTCTACCCCAACACCTGGAAGATAAGATTTTATCCATAAAGACTTGTGTTCTTACCAACAATTCCTGTGTACAGATAGGAGCTTTTGTGTTTAAAAACAAAAACACCTTGCCCTAAAGTAGTTTCCTGCTCTTGGCAGAATGTGTTATAGTGTATCTACAAAAATATTCCATATTCTCATTTGTCTGATGCATCAATTTATCAAAGTTGAAACATAAAACAAGAACATCAGTACATGTAACTTTTGTATGCCTAACAGTATAGTGTTATGAGTTGTGACTGTCTGTCATTTTAATGATCTTGACTTCATGCAGATTTTATAGACTAAATCATTCCTTTTCTAACAGTTTCAGCGGGAGTGTTTGTTCTTTCTATTTATGTAGCTAGAACACAGAACTGAAGCTGACTTGTTTCTTAATTCCAAGCAAGTGTTTGTCTCATCTGGCAGTTGCAGTGATTTGGTTACATTAGATCTAATGTCGTATTAATGGATTGGAGTTAGAACTGCATGGCAGGGTAGGAGATCTGCTGCAGAGCTTGGGCCTCAATCTTCATAAGTATCTGTTGCCCTTTTTTAAGGAAAGTAGGGATTCTATTCCTTTGTCTCTCTAACATGCCCCTTTTTATAGAAGGTTGGAGTGACTCAGGTGAGGCTGTAGGAAATAGTTATGTTTGGGTTAAACTTTCATCTTAATGACATTAATTACAGAAAAGTGTAACTGGAAAACATAGGACTTGGTTTTTTTTGTAGCGGCTGTGACTTAGCTGAATAAAGGAGTTTTCCTTTTTACCATTTTTCACCTTGCTTACTGTTTGAAGGTACTTTCTTGGGTTAATTTTTTAAAAATATGTAGGGATTCCTATTTGCCAATTCTGGTTATCTTTGTTTTGCAGGCTCTGTAAACTTAAGATGAAGGTTGGTTTATAAAACTTACCTCTTCAGAGTTGTGTTTTGTGTCATGACTAAACCACTTCACATATTTGAGCAAGTTCAGTTACTGCTTAAATCTGAAGTGGCAATGAAAGTCCCATTATTGTTTAAATTTCAAATGGCAATAAAAATATATCTAATGCATGGAGCAGTGAAAAGCTTTTAAAGGAACTTACAGGACAGGGTTAGGGCACTTGTTTACATAGTCCTTTTGCTTGTGAAGCAGCATTTAAAATCACTCTGGTCACTTTGGTCTAGAAGGATGATCAGGGAATGAATACTGGGACTTTGGTCTCTCAACTTCTTGCATGTCTGTATGTGAAATAACATACAGACTTTTTATTTTTTAATGTAAATGAGTATTGGACAATGTATGGGAGAAATAATAATGCTCAAGATTCAAATTGTGATGACTTAAGTAGTTGTAAAAAGCTATTGTAATAATATAGCATGTTCCCTTTTTCAAATGTGTTGATTCTCTGTGCTGTGTTTAACATGGGTTCGGGGCCCACAGGTGAGTGCTGCAGCAGTTCATTGCATTTTGAAAAGTTCTGTTGGTACTACTTATGTATGAGACATAGAATGACCATGGTATTATGTATAAGGCTATGCATACTTTGAATGCTAAAGGGAGGCTCTTGTTTTGGCAAGAATAAAGTGTTTCTTCTAACTCTTGCGATGTCTTAATCCTTTTCTAGTTTTAGTAATCTACAAGATTTGAAGACCTGGTGAGGAAGTTTCAGCTAAGATGCATTGAAAATAATGTTGTCTTTGATTAAAGTGAATTGCAGGATTGTAGATCAATAAGTGGTAGTAAGTATATTTGTAGGGTGGAGATAAAGCACGATTGTGCCCTCTCTCTCACCCCATGCCTTCTTAACAAGAGGTTTTGACATCTCTAGGATTTTGGGCCAAATTTTGGGTTTGTAGTACAGGATTTCCAAAGGATGCTCTTCTCTGAGCATTGTATTGAAATCATTCCAGTTCATGCAGGTGTGATCAGTTTAGGGCTCTGTGTTGTGAACAAATTTTAGCATCTCAGTTGATGTTCTGCTTTTGGACTACAACATTTTCTTAGCTTTATTTGTAAGATCAGATGTTGCTGAAATAGTTATGGACAGGGAATTCCTGAAGCATTAGCTTAAAGGCTGCTCAGTGTTCACAAATTCCTATTGCTGTTTTAGTGTTGATGGTGATATGAATGGATTCTTTAGTAGGATGCTTAAGTTATTTTGTGATTTTGGTTTGGTGGTGTTTTTTTTTTTTTATGCATTGATTGCACATGGGGTACTTTGTTCTAGATGCTACCACAACTATGGAACTAAGAAGTCTGTCCAGAAGTTCTTTGATGCTAATAAGTGGGGGGAAAAAAATGTTTACTGGAATCACTAGTGTGGAGATGCAGAGAAACAGAATAGTACTTGTCAACAAAATGGGCTGTGGTCTCAGCACACAAGTAGGTTGACTACTACCAGCAGAAGAGCAGTTGAAAGAGACAGCTTTTTGGAGGGATAGTCGTGTGTTTTGTGCTTCATTTAGTAAGGTGCAAATTGTCTATGTGAAAGCTTAGTAGCATACTTGAATGGTGATAGTTGAGTGAAGACACTTTGAAGGGCCTTGAGAAAGTGACCATGATAATTAGTTTATACCAGTGGTGAAGAAGGGGAAACTGACAGTAGGATTAAGATTGCAGAGTGGTCAAATTAAGTGCTCTCTGATATTCATGTTTAAGACCTTGCATTAAGAACAAGCAAACAAATTCAGCAAGGATGGAGAACTCTTTCTAGCTGTAGCTGTCTTTGGCTGATGACTAGACATGAGATTTTAGAGAACGTGGCTGAAAACTTAATTTGGAAAGAAAGCAATAGGTCTGGAGCCTGTAAATAAATTGGATTCTTAGTAACAACAGAGACTTGTTATACAACATTAAATGCTGCATGCTATTGGATGAAAAACTAAATTAATGGGGCTACTCTTAAAATATGTAGTTGACCAAGTTCTGCTTGTTTCTATTGTAATTTTCATATTCTGTAGCTTTTACTGGCCTGCACATCCTTTGGTTATTTTTTTTAATTTAGCATTGACTAGCTGGAATGACAACTTCAGTGGTACTAGGGAGAAACAGCTGTGTAAATCCAGAACCGTAAAGCAAACAGATTCAGTGGTTTGTCTTTTTCACCCTTCTATTGCAAGGTATTTGTAAAGAAATACTACTCAATTAAAAATGCATAGTGAGCTTTGCAGTGCGCTACTGTTGTCTTTTGGGGCATGCAAGTGCCAGTGTGACATGGGTTACCGCTATAATGACAGTGTTGTTGTATTTTCTCTTCACATGAAATCATCAAAGATGTTCTGGTGTGAAATATCTGATAGCAAAATGTCATGTTGCAGAGGGGATTGACTGTTCCTGAATCTGGGAAGTGTGTAGATTTTGAAAGTATTTCCCCTTGAGCATTCAAGTGGCTCATCATTCTCTTGTCACCTGTGCAAGTTATATAGTCATGCTTTAATCTCTTGGGTGGTTGTTCAGCAGGACTTCCAATAATTAATCCTTTGTTTATCAGTTTTCTAGACAACTAAAGGTACTAGCTGCTACTGTAGTGATTTGAATCCCACTTAAAATATAAGTTGATTTTGTATAAGCTTTTTCTTCTAATCAACACAACAGAAATGGAGTGCTATTACATCCTATAGCAGTCTGTAATGGTGTTTAAAAGATCCTTTAAAAGAAATGCACAAAGCAATGCACCTCTTGTTAAACACCATATAATCTCATAATCCTGGCTTTGTGTGGTCTTTTGAAAACTAGGTGGGCTGGCAGGAATAAAACAGCTTCTTCACTCAATCAGTGACTTAGGCTAAAAGTGGAAGGAGCAGCCATGTAGAACAAATAGTATTTTTAGACTAAAAGTAAAATGAGTTAAAGGTTAAGTATTTTTTTACGATCTCTTGATGTGGGTTAGCAAAGGTTAAATTTATTTTCTTTTGAGTGAATAAAACAAACATTCATACTACTACTTCTCTGTGCCAGCTTGATATGGTAAGATCAACTTTCTGGGTATAGTATTTCCTTTTCCGACTTGTTCTTTTTTTCGGAAATTTGTACTGTGAAAGTTGAGTATTACTTCATATGTTTTCAGAACATGAACCAATATGCAAGGAACATAGTTGCTTAAAGCATAGAAGTTTTCTCATTTTATTTTAACGGTATCTTTGGCTACTGTTCAGTCCAGGGACTACTTTACTAAGTTTTAGTGAAATGCCATTGAATAAGAAATAAATAGCATACTACTAAAAGTATAGTTGCCAATCCTGATGGATATGACTTTCTAGTGAAATGTGACTGATCAGGCTTATTGCACATATACTCATTGTAAAGAACGTAGTTTTACATCCACTTGACAATTTACAGTTCTAACTTAAAATGTGTTCTGAAAGTGCTGAAGCATTATCATCACCTAGTTTTATTCTTAAAATCCTAGAAGACTTAGGGAAATTATATGAACAGTGTTTAAAATGGCCATGTAGTGTGTTCATTCTCATTTGTCAGAAACAGGTAAATAAGGAAACTCCAGCAATATTCATTACTGGTTTCTGGTCTTTAAATTTTGGGTTAATAAAAGATTAATGTATTCTAAAGATTAAACTGCATGGCTGAACACATCTAGGTTAGTTGACTGGAATCTCAAGGCTAGTAGAATACAAAAGTTGAAGGAATGTGGCATACAGCATATTGAAATAGATTAATGAAAAGCTGCATTGTGGTAGTTTTTTTCCGAAAGACTTCCCCACATACACAAATGGGGAGTTCATCTATGAATTTAAATGTGAAATGAATGTGAAGTAACAGCTGTTCTGCTGATGTCAGTTAGCAAACTAACATAATGAAAATATTTAACTGCGTTCAGTGTAGGCAGAATTATAAGATTTTGATTACTGTAATGTATTTTGCATGTACAGCATCTATCTGCTTGACTTTCTGAAAAGATTTTTTTAAAGACATCTTCATTTTTACAACTTTCCTTTAATTTCTAAAAACGGATCTATTCTTGGTTTACCCTATTTGCATAGGCAAGAAGGACTTCTTACATAAGCTTTGAGTTTTTAGAAGTACAGAACTGGTCCATAATTAAAACAGGGTAGGAATGGTAGCCCAGTTTAACAACAAACAAAACCCACCACAGCTAACAGTAACATCACGGAGGCTAGTCAACATGGTTAATGGTCAAATCTAAATGGATAGACCGATATATTTTGGGCAGTCCATGACAGCAGATGATAAATCTGAAAGGGCTGGTTGGGTATTTGTGGTACACAACAAAAGTTCATCATACTAGAGAACTTACCTGGAAGGCTGAACTAACAGGGTAGTTTTTTGTCTTATCCAAGAGCAATTTTTCTGCAAAAATTGTAAACCTGCACTTTTACCCCTTTTATTTCAAAAAGTCAAGAGAGAACTTCCACCCTTAAAGTACAAAAAAACCCCTGTAAATACCAGTTGCTTTATAATTTTAACCTAAATTTTTACAACCTAATTTTAAAGTCAGATTTAATAGTTTAACAGAAAATAGGCAACTGACTTGCCAAATGTTGAATCCTTTTTTATATTATAAAAAATACTTTGGATATAATAAATGAAATCAAACATTGCTACTTTCAATATACTATAAGCTATTTGTAGGAAATTTCCATGCATTCTCACTGGATTGGATCTGTATATTAAAAACTCCCAAACTTTAGTGCTTTTATGTCAAATGTAAGGGTTTGGGTTCCTATATTTATGCCTTTCTTTTCCTTATTCCTTGTCAAATTTAACATTTCCTTAGACTTTCTTCATTGAATAGGTTGCTTGACTGTTTATTTCTATAAATTGTCACTTTTGCTGCAATATAATGTGATTAAAATATTGGTTGCAGGGGATTCTGGAGCATATGTTGCCAAAGACTGTATGAATTTGGTGTAGTGTCTTTTAATGATGCCATGACAACAAGGGTTGCCATGATACTGATTAACAAAAAAGCTAAGACTGGCTAGCTTGCTATTTTGAAAGCTTCAAGTACAAAGTTTCTTGACATAGCGGTGGGTAGGTAGCTTCTAATTCTGCATCATAGCACAGGGTTGAAATGTGATGACTTCACTAGTGCCTTTGGCAGCTTCCAGCCTTGTTACAGATTTTACAAGGATAAATTCTTCAAGTTTTATTCCTTACCTCTTCAGCACGTTTGTACAGTCAAATAAAGGGAGAAATACAATAGCTAAGACTGCTGTTTTCTCATCATTCCTCAATTGTGACAACCAACAAATAACATATCTACACCACCACGAAAGGAAAAAAAATTTGTTCATTTTATATCTGTACAATTGACGAAAATCATGTCTGGCCTATATGTTTATCGCCTTACAAAAGCTTCCTTAAGACTAGACAGCAGTGACATAGCTCAACTTTACTACAGTCAAACCAAGGTGTAAAACATGCTTTCACCATGTTTGATTAGTTCTTGTGTTTTGAGTGTGATAGTGACCTCTGTCATATCAAACAAATAGGGCAAGCTGTTAGTCATGTTAGAATGGGGCTGATAGGTGGAGGAGGGCAAAAATAAAACGATGGATTAATCTAGGACTGTTTCCCAAACTGCAGATATAGGAATTAGGTGATTCCACACAGTTCATTGTTGTATGATTGTTTTGCCTACTCTGTGATGCTCACTGGGAAGTCTCATAGTCTGGATCAGGTTCAGAACTGAGTGCTGACCGTTTCGTAGTACACAATACGGACACCGATGAAGGTTATAGCAACGTGATTTTAGTTTCAAGTTGTTTTACATTGGATCAGCTTCATTGCAATGCTGATTCTTTTTTTTTCTTTTTTTTTTTTCCCCCTGACTAGGTGGCATAACTAGTGATACCACGTGATCCTTTTGTGTAACATAATGGAAACAGGATGTAATTCACCTTAATGCCAAAACTGAGATTACTAGTAAATAAGAGGTGACAGTCTTTTAGCCAAGATGTTGCTCTTGCAGATTGAAATGTTGGTTACTCAAACTTATTTCTTCTGAATCCTTTCAAGACGGGAAGCGATGAAGAACTGACTGTTCACGTTCCATAAGGTGAAACTTTAATAAAAGGCTCTGGATCCAGATATTCAGATACTGGGGAAATTGCTTCCCAGTTGATGTGCTTGTTCTCGTCACCACCCTGCAAGACTATTCTGTCTGGCTTCTCCCTTTCTTCTGAAGGACATTGGGATTTATGCAGAAAATGTGAAGTGGTACTTAAAACCAGAATTGAGGCTCCTGTATTTCAGTGGAAGTAAAAGTGGAGCTGAAGTACACACTCCTCAGCTGATCCCAGGAAAGCAGCAATTTACAAAGGGGATTCTCAAAACGGGGACTAGACATAGAGAGGGTGGTGGTTCGTTTCTGCCACTGGCTGTGGCCCAGCAGCTTTGTACACAACTGTCTTAAGTGTTCTTATCCAGTTGCATTTATTCATTGTCTTAAACTAGTGGTAACATCCATAGAGTGAGTGAGTTAGTTCATGGTAGACATTTACCAAAGACAAGGCATTTAATCATGTTCATGAGAGCAGATGAATAAGCTATTTGTGCAAAAATACAAGTTGCCTTGTTTATAGTAAGATTTTCACATCAAGAGAAATGAGGTTATATATATTCCCCCCCACAAAGTCAAAAGACTGGTCTATGTATATAAACTTGTGGCTGTAGAGACTATGCATGGCAGGTTGTTCCACACTGATACAACGTTTCACTGTATGTAACATTCTTGAAAGCTGTTGAATGCGTGAAGGAAATAATCACATCTTTCTACTTGTAAAAAGCTTCTTATGAAAAGCAGGACCTTATTAGGTGAATTAGAATGTTTGTGCTGAAAGTCTCGTATGTAATCTGACCAAGAATTTTTCATGGTTGTGGTACTTTTCAGTTGGTTTATCTACTTCAATGCCCTATCTTTCCTTCTCATCAGTGTGACCAACTTCAGTTCTAAACAAACTTTAAGCCACAGCAAAACACTAGTTCTATTAGTGGTTCCCCTTCTCTCGTGACTGGTGGAAATTAGGTAGTAGAGGGAGAGTCTGCTGTTAGAAAGCGTTGATGTTCTAGGTGGCGAAGTAGTAAGAGGAATGATATGTGCATCTTCTGTATGGGTCTGAACAGCAGTGTAGGATATGCGATGGTCATGGAGGGGAAAAAATGTATGTTAGTTTGTATTTAAACTTGTCCTGGCAAACATTTGTTGAAATAAACAGCTTCAGAAATGTTTTGGCCAACAATAAATCAGATCAGACAAAAGAATACCAGCCAACTGACACAGCAGTGCCTTTCCCGACTGCATGTATTGTGACCAGCCCTGACTTGGCAGGGAGGGTGACTGACGCTGACAAGCTTGATGAGCAAATGTTTTTTTGTTTTGCATGAACAGAATCTGTAGCTGTAAGGCTATTATTGCTTGCTAATATTTGCTAAACAAAGGCTTCCTGTTGAGAAATACCTAAAATTAGAAAATAGGTAGCTTATGCTGTTTTTACATTAAAGATAGATGAGTGGTTATAAAATGTGGTGACCAAAACCATCAAGGAGTGGGATGCAAATGACAACAGTGTGCTACTGAGATGGCTTGGCTAGCACTGACAGGCTTCCCAGCTGCTTTATTATATCATTCTTGTGCATTAGGTTTGTCAGCTTTGAATATGTGCTTTCTTACCCTATTCTTCTTTCTCCAGTTTTCTTAAAGAGTGTGGTTTCATGTGGTTGCCTTTACATTTTGGAAGACCTTGTTTTCAGCTAATGTAAACAACAGTTTAAACCCCCATGAAATAAGATTTGCAGATAGGCTACTAAGCTCTCTCCAGCCTTTTTCTTCTTTCTTTTTTTCCCTGCTCTAAGAGCTCTCTTTTTTCTTTCTGAGGTAGAGGGTTGACTGATTCTTCCAGGAGACTGTAGACACCTAAGCAAACAGCTGGACTCACGTGCTCAGAGAGGTCTTCTGCTGCATGATCACCAGCAGCTGGAGTCCTCTGGTCATAAGTACTAACTAGTCTTCTATGGTATTGCAATTTGTGTTATTAAGCTCGACAAAGATTTTAAACTTGATATAGCATCCATTGGTGGAGGAATTTCCTGCTTAACTGTATGTAGATAAATGAATGTGTACAGTGAGACAAGAGACAGAAGAAAAATTGAAAGTAAATATTATTTTTTATGACTGCTTAAGTCAAATTGAATTGCTCCGGGAACTTGTTGGAGACACATTTCTTCATGCATTCTTTTCACTGTAAACAGTATTTATTTGCTCTACCGTTGTTTTGGTCTCTTAGCCATTTTCAGACTCAGTATTAAAACTGTGTTTCTATTAATCTGGCATATTTAGATCGCTTTACTACCTGAGGTTTATAAATCTGTCCTGAACAGGAAATCTCTGTTTTAGTGTCTGTTTGGTGAATATCAGTGGCCGAATGCAGTGTAGTTGCGGTTCCTGATGGCTTCTGCCCCCACCCCTCCCCAAGCACCACTTGTGTCACAGACCTTTTGTCTTCTGGAGGCACAGAAACAATGTTTCAGATATTTTGTAAACAAATAATACCGTGATGGAACACAAAGAAGTCTCTTGGGTGTAGCCAGACCTTTGCTTTTGAGAGTACAAATAACTAATCTCATGCTTGACTGCATTATTTTAGTGATAGTGTTCTCCTGGATGGTATGATAAACATCTAATTCAACTCAGCAGTTGTTTTCAACTTGCATTTCCCTTTGAAGCTTACTGCTTCTGTTTCAGACTTGAAGGGGCTTGTGTCTCAAGTTTTTTCTCTTTTTGTCTTCTCCCCCTCCCACTTACTTTGCTTTTTTCCCCCAGCTCTGTTGGCCTGGTAAGGTATTATCAAATCTTAATAGTAAGAAACTACATCTCTGTGCCAGAAGACAGGGACGCCTTCATCTTGGCTAGGCAAGACATATGGTTCTGGTCAAATGATGCATTTGTGCAGACCATCTCTAGTCATTTGACCACAATATTCATGCCGTTCATGTGAGGACTGCATATATTCTGGCAAGACAGACAGCAGATGGGGAAGGTTTGTTGCCTATAGCCTTCAAATGCCTCCATAAAAGCCTGTCTGTCCCAGTCCTGTCAATATAAATCACTAGTCCCAATGAAGGATTATGGAATATTTTTTTGCCTCTGGAGGTTTGTAAGAAGAGGTGAGACACTACCTCCAAAGACTACCTCCTCCTTAAGTATTTAAAAACTTAAATCTACACACTAGATGTTTGTTAATGAACTAATTGGAATTACCTTTAACTAGCTAATCATATTTCCTGAAAATAACGTTACTATAATTTTCAGATAGACTTTCTGTGTTGCCTGATCTGCTTTGGGTTTGTGGGCATCAGTACAGCTCTGCTGTCTTGCCTTTTCCCCATTGCCTTTCCTTGGAGCTGCCTGATACTCCCAACAGCATTTATTCTTGCATTGATGGAGTACAATTGAGGCTTTGATGGATTAGAGCCCAAAGGGACAATTAAAACTATCTGGTTTCATTTTGACAGCTATAGAATTTCTCCAAGTGTTAGAAGGTGGCAATGGCCATGCTGGCTCAGACTAAAGCTGTGTCTAACCCAGTGTCTGAGCTCCAGTGACTGCTAAAAGTGAACAGCTAGAGAAAAGTAGAAATGCTAAGATGGACATAGCCTCTAAACTCTTTCTGTTTAGGGAAGTTCTTGAGCTGTTCCAGGTTACATTTTTTGTTTTAGGACAAAACTTAGTAGTTCAGTAGCCTAAAGAATGGAGTAGTTGAGTTGAAAGAGGTTGTGGAGGCAGGTTCAAAAAGAATTAAATGAATTCAAAGACAGCAGGTCTGTAAGCAGTTACTAAAGTGCATAGGAACAACTGTGGTGCAGCAGTTGTGGATGCTGGGGGACTGGACTGCAGGAAGCAGCCAGTCTTGTCTAGTCTCCTAAGCAGCATCACCCAGTGCTGTGTAAGGCATGGGCTAGCAGGACATATGCAGGGCCTGACCTGGTGAAGCGTTTATTGTCTCATTAGTAACCCACAGGATAACTTGGAAGAGCTAGTCCTGTCTCTCCTTGTTTCCATGTAAACTACTTGTGTCAATGCTGTGTTTTGGCAAGAAATTCCACAGGTCACCCTTTTCTCTTTTGAATCTGCCTCCTGCTTGCTCTGTTTAATCATCTGAAGTGCGTAATATTTAATATAACTGAAAGACATTGGCAAGCGATTGATTCTACCCACTATTTTCATGCCTTTCATGATGTTCTATATTATTTCATATCCTCTATAAATCATCTCTTATCCAAGGTCCCAGCTTCCACTATTGTCACTTGCATGGAAACTGCTTCAAGCCTGGATTGCTTTCCCCATTAAGTTCTAAACTCTGAGCTAATATAGTATGCCTTTAGATCAATGTGTGTTTGTCACAAACTAGCTCTGTTACTAATGTGTATGAACTGAATCATAGCCGCATATAGTAGCAGCCTCTGTGACCTTTTTTCCCTTTGCTGTGAGTCCTCAGTTAAAAACCATTGTGTATGCATGTAAATGACAATAAAGCCACAACTATGTATCTTTAATAAATTACATAAAGCTTTCTTAATTTACTGCTGTGCAAGATGGGTTTTCCTAGACTTCTGTGTGTCCTGTTGAGGATACAGAGCTTCCTACTCCCCTCCAGCAGGAAAAAACACGCTAAGGGCCAGTGAATGGTAGATAAAGTTTTTGCCTTAGTCCACTTCCTGAGTCAAGGTTTTTCCTTTGACCATGTATAAGCTAGTCTGAGTTGAAAGAAATCTCCTGATATTTGACAGCTGGGGAGGTAAAACCTGAAGCACAGTGGTCTGTAGAAGACTTGCTTTTGCACTTGATCCAATTGCATGTAATTTGTATGGAGTCCCCAGACCTACCCACCTGACAGTAGTGATATACTGTACTGATGTGTCATGTTGTACTTTGTTGATTCCTCAGAAAAATGTAGGTGCCTCTAGCCTAAATATAACCAGAACAAAATGGCTGAGATTTGAAACTGCTCTCTGAGTAACTCTGGATCAATTTGCACTGTACTGTAATTGTCTGTACTGACCTGTTTGTAATCATGGCCATAGACAACACAGAATTGCCGTTCCTTTTTGCTCGGTGGGGAAGTGAGTCAGCTTGTATTAGATCCTCTTTTTCTTTTTCATAAGCTAGACTTTCCTGAATTTGAAAGCTTTTTACCACAACTTGCAACGCAGCACTTTAGTGCATGTGAAACTTTAATTCTATGCACCAGCACCTCTTCTGTAACAGAACGGAAGAGCTTGTGGTTTAACCTGTGCCATGTATGCAACAAGAACTTTTTTTTAAAAAAAATAAGGTGGATTGGGGGAGGATTTAGGGTTGCATAGCAAGAGGCATATGTTGTAAAAATCATCACCCTATATGTGTGCTTGTTTGAGAATTTTTCTGATTAGGCCTAATTCCACAAAATAATTTAGGCGTTCAGCTTCTTTACCAAGACTGACATGCTCAAAGACAGACCTTTGTAGATCTAGTTTTATATACTAGAGTTGCTTAAAATTTGACTGACACTGAAGTTGGAAGCTAGACAACATTTGCCAAAAATCTTTGTTTAATTCTATGAATGTACAGAAATGGTGTTGAATTTGTATCAGGTGTCAGGTGAAGAAATATTTAATGAGCAATCCAAATCTGCTTTTGTTGATACTCCTTTTTGAATATATGTAATTATGAAAATGGTGGTTGATGAAATGACATAAGAAAAGGAGGATGGTTTAATTCAGAAACCTCAGGGTATTGGTATAGGCCCCATCCTTTTTTTTTTTTTTTTAAATGTACTTGTTTGATTTTTTGGGGAGAAATGAATTTCTATGTAAATGACATGCAATATTGCAACTAAACTGTTGGCAAATCCTAGTGTAACTCTTTTTAACAATTGCTTTGTTCTAAGCAGGCCCAGTTTCCATGTGGCCTAGATTTCAGTGCAGCTGAATACCATCAAAGTGGTTTCTAATGTGATTGGGAATTAATTCACTGTTTTAATGTAGTTTCTCCTTTACTTTTTTTCAGAAAATCAAGACGGCCTGCATCAGGTAGTACATGAACGCCTGGGGGAATTGCTACGTGTTTTAAAAGCAGTGATAAATAAACATCAGACTCTAAACTCGGTTGATATTCTTAGTGCTGCGGGAACAGTTATTGCAAAAGTAAAAGGTAAGGTATTACTACCCTTGATGTTTTTGGAAAATTGTAATTAGTGACTTGATTGACTCTGGCTTGGAATTATAGATAGGATTTTATGTATACAGAAGAAACAGTGTTTTTTTGATAGTAATATGTTAACACTTGTTTAAAAATATCTCCTCTAAGTGAAAAGAAATATTAAATAGCTTGTTCTCCTGTTGATGTAATAAAATTCTGCTTGTAGGAAGCTAGCTGCAAACCCACACCGAATTCCAAAAGCGTAAGCTTTTGATCTTGAGCTTTTCTTCCCCTGCGTATCACAGAATGATAAACCTTGCATTTATCCACTTAGAGATTTGACAAAAATCTTTGCTTAATTCTATGAATTTGTAGGGATGGTGTTGTATTTATATTATGTGAATAAATATGTAAATGAGCAATCCAAATCTGAATGGCCTAACACTTATTTATATATTCCACAAAGAGATCATAAGCATGGTAAAGGTGTCAACAGCAACAAAAAAGCTTTGCAGGCATTTATGTTAATACTTTCTATTTCTGACCTTAGCTGCTGCAATCTTGTACGTGTCAGACGAATGCACATGGTGAAGCACGCACTTAATCCAGCCCTGTGAACGACAGCTCTTTCATCTCTGTGTAGCCTTTGACTGCAGCTCTCCCTACTCTGGACTAAGTCCAGTATATTACTGTGGAACCAGTACAGTTTCTTCCATGTGGCTTGGAGAACGTTTTTATTAAGGTTAAGTCTCCACCTCTTGCCTGTGTTAAGTCATGTGGAACATCTTCCTTCAGAGACGCATAATACAGTTTTTCTCCTTGTTCTAGGGTTTTTCCCCTTATCTTAGTCTGAACATACACTACTGACTCAATAAAGTAGGAATATCAGTTAAAATGCTAATGTGTTTAGTTGCCTGGTTCTTGTATCTCAGAATCTTCCAAGATTCTTATAGATTCTTGCTATTGATATATAGTTTTGGTAGTTTGTTTGATCTTGGCAGGTACTAGCCAGCCCACTTTGCACTTTCTTCGTGCTACATGCAGTTTCCTATAGATTTGTCCCTGGAATTTGACATAATCACAGGATTGTAACTCTGCAACTTCTGAACTTGCTTTAGAATTGTACTTAACAGTAGAAATGCAGAGGGTATCCCTGAGAGGTTGCCCTTTGACTTGTTAATCTCGGGAAGAGTTAAGTACGCATGTACAATGATAATCAGATATTTACCCATGAGAACAGGTGAATTGTTGAGTGAATGCAATTCAAATCCACCTTAGACGAGCTGTTTCCTTGCTTAAGTTCTATAATAAGGTTACTGTGTGTCTTCCACTTCCCCCCCCCCTAATTTCAGTGGATACAGAAAAATGTTCAACTGCTTTCTTTTGCATACAGTCAGTTCTCCTCAATGTATCTAAATAAATTACATCAACCTTTGCTAAATCATGTTTCCAAAAATTATTGCAATAATACTTACCCTCTCTGGACTACATAGTTTATCAAGGTTCTTCTTAAATATGCAATGCCCCAAATTGATTGCTGTCTAGACTGTCCAAGTTTATTATTGCAGAATAAACCAGTAGAATTACTTTTCTTGTCTCACGTGGTAACATTGTTGATTGATTCCATAATTATGTTGGCTGTTTTGTCAATTTTTGTGTTCAATTTAATGTCCATAAGTCCAAGGTCACTGTCTGTAATTCTAGGGCTGAACTGGTTTTCCAGATCTAGACTTATGTGTTCTTCCTCCTATCCTTCTGAAGCAGAGAATTAAGCACATTGTTGAGTTACGTAATCCATTCGTCCAGAGTATTTGCAGTCTTCTGAATTTGATGCCGTACATGGCTTTTTTTTCTCCTTTTGGTGCACGCTGTTCCATTATACACTTTCAATAGCACTGAACCCTGGGTAGTTTGCATTGGTGTTTCATACGTTTTCTTATATGCATCTGTTTCTGCTGCTTTGATGAGTAGCTGTTCTTTGAATAGTTATTTTAGGATTCGTTCATTTCTCTTGATAGTGAGCAGAAGAAATAACTCTAGTACTAAGTCTTTTTTGCCAATACACTTATTCAAAAATACTTCTTAGCTTTTTCCCCCAGGACAGATTTTAGTTCATATAGTTAATATGTTTGCACTAACTACCAAAATTTTGCTTGTACTGTAGTGTTTACTCACTGTTAATATATTGAATTCATGAGGAGCTGCAGTCACGGAGGGACTGCGTTATTTTCTATATGGAAAGAAAAACTACTGTTAGGAAAGCACTGTACGTGTAGTATAATTACAGAATTTTGAAAGTAACTCCACTCTTTATTGTTGTAAGAATTCCGCTTGAAACAAAAGCAGTACAGTCACATCTTCCAGTTTTCTGTCAAATGTGTTCAAGTGGGTCAAGTTGTAAGACCGTACTTTAGGTACATCTGAAAAGTCTGTGTTCAGCCATAGCTCACTTGAAGTATTTTAAATATGACCTTTTATGATGAGAAACCTCTCAAACAAAAAAGGCATGAAAGGAGTTGATTTGTTATGGTAACAGTTTTTGTCCTTGAGCTGGAACTGAGCTTTGACTTTTTTCTACCTCTTGGTTACATTACTCTGAATAATTTTCTCATTGACAATGGTTTGACAGTATTGAAAATCTACCTTTAGGACTCCTGCAGCAGGATCCAAAGTACAGTGATGATGTGGTGCACAGTGCTGATCTGATACAGATGTGTTCTTCCAGCTTGAATAAGTAGATAAAAAAAAGTTTTCTGATTAAATAAAAGATAATGGCATATGAATGCTGTTCATAGCATTCTCACTCATTTCTCATTAAGTTACTCATCTGTCTCCTAAGCAGCATACATTCTGGACTTGGAACAGAGTGGCTGCCATAAAACGACTGGTGGTTCTTTGACTAAAGCAAATAGACTTGCTCTATGGTGAATTGTGTGATCCAGCACCGTGTGACCTGGCCTTGCAGTGTTCTCAAGTTAATTACAAGGAAAGGGAGGTCCAGGTCACACTAAAAAAAGTGATCTGGATCGTTCATGCTTCAATATTTGTAGCCTTTGACACAAACAAGCATTTTGATATGAAGACTTTAGCGTAGCACCTATTGCTGGTTGCTCAGTGATGTATTGTATTCCTTGTGTGTCTGGAGATGGAAACCGAGTTACAGGGCTTCAGCTCTTTCAGACTGGTACTTCGGTCCTACTTCTCTGAGAACAGTAAAATCTTGGCTGTATGAAAACAGCCTACCTCCCCCCAGCATAACCTGTGGTAAATGTGAAGGCAGTTTGTCTTAGCACCTGTTTGATTTTTACAGCTGTTTTTTGTGTGAGGGTCATACTGCTTCTGTGTCTGTATTTGAACTGAAGTGTATGACTGCTGGAACTGAGGAAGCTGCATTAAAAACACAGTACGTTGTGGTAAATTGTAAGCATATCAGACCTCGAGTTTTTGCTTACAGTGGCCTGTCAGTAACACATGCATTTGCAGGTTTTCAGCTGTGGTTATTTCACTAGAAGTAATGTAACTTTTGAATAAACAGGAAGCTACAAGAATGTGAGGAGCTGGTAGGACAGAACTGGTATCCTTTTTCCTCTGTCTTCCCAGGCTGTGTTAATGTGACATTATGAAAGAAGTTCATCTGACTCATCTGTTTCTTGTCATTGGAGGACAGAACTATAAAAAGATGTGGAAGCACTCTGTATCTGTAGTCAGATTTATGACTAGGAAGATGATTAACCTGGCATGGAAAATTTCTGATGTTTATTTAGGAGAGGATGAAATAGAAACAAGCTGGGATTTACATGTGATTCCCCCCCCCTTAGAAATAGAAGCATAACTGGTTTATGTTCTAGAAAGACCTTTTTGAATCTTTGCATAATGCCTGGGTTTCAAATCTAGTTTGTATTTGGAACTTTAAATAGGGGCAAATGGTTATTTTAACAAATTATTGCCTTTGCTCTTAATGAAATCAGTTACAGTAACTTTGGAACCAGTGACTGTCAGTGACTCTGCCTTGTGAAGTATTCTCCTAAGTATGACAAGTTGCACTGTGATTTAAACGTAATGTCCAGTGTAGACAGACCTCCCCACCCCCTTTAAAGTACTGCATGTGGGAATATTTTTGAATGCTAGCAAAAATCAGAGTGCTTATTCCCCTCCTTCAAGCTTCTCGGCCATCTCTCAGGACCTTCAGTGGGAATGAGATGAATGTGCTTGTAGTTCTGCTTCAGATGTCTAATGTTTTTCCTTTTGGATAGATTGAAGGAAAAACTAGCTATAGCATGTATCTTCATCTTGCTACAGAGAATGATGTTTGGCAGAACATATAATGTCAGACTCTTACAATTTTAGACTGAGGTTGCTGAAAAATGTAGGGGGGGGGATTTGATTGGTTATATCTTGGACATGACATGGTTCACTGGGACTCTTTGCTTGTACTCTACTACTTATGCATGCTTACTCGAGTGCTTAATAAAGAGTGCCTTTTCAATGATATCTTGCTTGATCTGGAAGAACTGGGACTTAGTGAAGCATCTTGCCTGGAACCTGTTTAGACTACTATTTCTGGAAGTCACTTCCCAGTCTGGCACGCTATCATACTCATGTACTCATGGTTGTTAGTTTCCCACTCAGTCACTTTAAATGGTTGATGGCCCCAGAGTACATGGTTCTCCTGATCCCATGCTGAATTCAAGTTTGTACTGTTCTTTTCCTCTAAATTGCACCTTTTGACTTAACTGAATCACTAGAATGAATGCAGATTCCTGGTAAAGCTGAAAATTGCCCTTGTCTTGTAGAAATTCCCTTTTTAGGTATGGGGATTTTTTTCCTAATAGTTCTGCATCAAAGTTAAATACCTCTAGCAAGGTGAAGTAACTTCAATTTTGTTGGCATATATGTGATAGAAATTCAGAGCAAAATTTATTATGGAAGGAGTAGGAAACAGTTCCTCAAACTTGACTTGTTGGCATCCAGCTAAAGTTGGGGAGGCTGCCAGACTTGGTAGTAAGTACAGGCTGGTGAAATTACATGGCACAGAGAACTAAAAGTAGAACTGTGGGGCCTGGACAGCCTGCTGATCCTCCCTAGCTGTGAGATCCTGAGAATACTCTCCTGCCTCTTTCTAGTCTGCATACTACTGCTCTTTACTCAAGTTCCTCCCCCCCTCCCCATTTTTTTACATGTTTTTTTTTTAAAGATGAGAGGTAATAACAAGAAGCATTACAAGTCTTTGTTTTGGAGGAGGGGGTGGTTTTTGGTCTTGGTTCGTTGTTGGTTTTTTGTTTGCTTGGGTGGTGATTTTGTTTTTGAAATAGTTGTGAGAGGTTCTTGAAAAAATTGTTGGGCGTTAAAGAGAAAATTGGTTACAAAGGTATTCAGTTCCACCAAGTCAACCATTTGCTTACTGCTTAGAAGTCAGCTAGTATCCCTGTATTCCTGTTTAAGAAAACTGGTGGTGGTGTTAACCATAGCTGTCTATTAGGTGTGAAGAAAATTGACCTGCAAAGAGTAAATTCTGCAAGCTGGTGTAGTTGAGCCTTGTCCAGGCTCAGCAGAGAGCTGGCAAGGTGGCTTTGCTGCTGCCAGTCCTGCATGTGTCTATGGGGAGGGGGAAGGAGGAAGCAAGCAGTCTCCTGCAGAGTCCCACATGGCTGTGTGCCCTGAGTTTCCTGGGCTGGGTTGTCTTAATTTGACTGGAAGGGAGCAAGAGAGCATCATGGAAGCTTGTGTGCTGTGCTGTGGTTGCTGTGAGCTGTCTAAGCATCATCTTTAAAAGCCCTGGTTGCACTTTGGTCTGTGCAGACCCAAGAGCTGTGACAGCCTCTTTGTGATTTCAGAAGCAGTGCTCAAATGTCCTCAGGTGCTGCCTCAGCTTCTGGGATTCTGGTTTCCAAAACTTCCATAGCTATTGCTGGTTCCCCAGTCTGTTCTGTGCTCGATTCATAAAGCTTTTAATGGTATTACCCAAGAGTTGAAACTTTTGTCAGTCCTGCAGCATTTTCATGAGGCTGCTAAACCCACCTCAGTTTGAAGATAGCTTTGCAAATATAGGTAAATCCACTTTAATGCAAGCTAGGCTTGCATTTCGGGTACTGGATTCTGGACTTTAATGTATTGCTATCATATGATTTTTTTTAAGTTTATTACGTGCCATCTGAAGTCTTACTTAAAAGCCTTGTGAAGTTGCATACTTGCTTTGAAATCTGTAGAACTATAGATAGATAGCTGTCATTTCCAGACATGGAAAGATTACTATAGTTCATTGTTGTCAGTAGCTATTGTGTGCAGCCAGGATGTCCTGGGGAAAGAGCGTGCATGGTTTAAAGTTGATGTTAAGTACATCAGCATTCCAGAGGTAGTAAGCTAGCAGAAAGCTGTTTTGTATTCCACTGAATTGCTAAGAGCTTGGACTAACCTTTTTTTTGGGGAGAAGTGGTAATTCAGAAAAAATTGAGATTGGTTATTCCATTTGTGATGGATCCTGAAAAGAAAGGATTTCTCTGGTATATAAAATGTAAAGCTTAACAAAAGTCTTCCTGGAACAGGAAGGCAGAGTGAAACAGACGGCATTTCTTTAGGCAGAGGCTATCTATATTAATGTCTCATTAGCAAAGTGAAAGAAGTACTCTTTCTCTGAAGACACTGCAGCTAATGGATATCCAAATGTTTCGGTGGTAAGTGCTTTGAATGCATAGACAGTTTTTGTTGGTTCCTTTTGAAACAGTTTGCGTTTCTTGCCGGCGCTCAGATGATTTTTCCAGTCATTAGTGGCTGGTAGTCAATAGATCTCATAGTAACTGATGTTGCTTAATGATTTGGAATGCAAAATAGAGATTTATAAGCAGTGGTATCTCTGGAAAGCCGAGGTTTCCAACTAACCTGAATTAAAAAAAATATCCGCTGATATTTACAAAGTTGTTTAAAAAAAAATAAAAAATCATCTGCTGACCTTTCTTGAGTCTCATTTCAAACAAAGGTGCCCAGAGGCATTTTTTGATGTAATTACGAAATGTAGAAGAACAAAGAGATAGGAGAAGCCTGAATTTAGCAGTGAACTGTGGCGACAGAGACTGTTAATATTTTTGTAATATGTGGAATTTTGGGTTTTTTTTTGCTGTAGGCTTATTACAACACATTCTTCCAGATCCTCAAGTAATTGTGAAAATAGCCCATGAGGAATACATATTTTCTGCAATAGCTTTGTATAGAAATAATTGTTATAAAAATGTTGATCAGGCCTGTTGTCATGCTGTGTAAAAAGGAATGGATTCAACTGTGTTAATTTACTGGTTAAAAACTTTTCCTTTCACAAAGGAAGTCTAATGGGGGAGCAGATTACTGTACTTTCTTTGTTTGTTACCCATTAGTGTTTAGGCACCTGGCAGGAAGTTTGAATAGTTCTTAAGATTAAAATCTGTTACTTTAATTTGCTAAGAAAATGTGTATAGAACAGGCCACCTTAATGTGATTTAATTTTTGCTACTTCTGTAAGTCATGGCACTCCATTATTTCCATATTTGTACTTGAAATGTAAGGAGAATACATAGATTAACATTGCCACAGGTCTTGCTAAAAGTGATGAATAGGGGTATAGCTATATACCCCTATAGCTATATAGCTATATATATAGCACACACAACAGCTGTATGTGTGTCATTGCGGTATCTCTGAAACTGATGAGCATAAGTAACTTAGGCATCTAGTTAATTAACATTATTGCATTGCTTAAAAAAAATTTAAACTTTTAAAAAATAAATGTGAAATTGTCACTTCTCGCAATGTAAAATTGGGAAAGCTTTCATCCAGAGGAGTCTGCTTCAGCTCAAAGGAGTGTATGTGACTTCTCTACAAAAAAAATTCTACAAAAAAAATCCCAGTCACCAATGATTAAAGAGTTAAGTTGGAAACACACAAAAATTGTTGTGTGTTTTGTCTTCTCCTTTCTCCCTCCGCCCCCTTGTCCAGTAGTTGTTAATAGAAACTCTGGATGGATCATTCTTGTCTCATTATTCCAGTTTGTCATGGAAGCATGTTAAAGGCTCACTGTTGAGTGGCTTAATACTTGTCTTAATCACCAGCTTAAACCATCTAGTTTGCCCAGGAACACTCGCTTTCCTATTTCGGAACAGTGATACTTGTGCTGAGTTTCTTCATGACTTTTAACAGGCGAAACTGAGGGGCTTTTGCCAGTCTGTGGAGCTAATAATTAAAGGGTTTTGCAATGGACGCTGCCTTGTGATAGCTTTCTGTCTGTACTCAAGCCAGAAATCCTGTGTTCTGGATAGATATGCAGGGTTGCATATGGGGAGGGAGGGATGGGGGGCACCCCTATAAACTGCTGCTCCTGCTTGAAATTCTGAAATTTTTGCCCAGAAAATAAACCGCTTCTCAAATACTTAACTGTGTTTGTGAGCTGCTTTGTGATGCTGCTGCTGCGATATGACTTTTGCTGGTAAATGACTGTTTTTCTCTTCCCCTCACATTACCATCGTTCCCCACACAAAGCTGCTGCTTAAGTGGGAAGATATAGGAAGTGAAAGAGTAATCTGATTTCATTGTGGGAAGCATCTGGATTGTGTTAATTTCTTTCCTTTAGTGTTTACTTTCTTAGTAATCTTTTTTAAAACTGTTTTTTCAATAGTTCAGAAAAGTATAATGTTGCATGTTCTGCAGGAGACAATGTGTATAAAATTTGTTTTTAGGCCTAGTAAACTTGCTTGATTGACCCCACCTCTCACCCTTTGGTTTTCATTTTTTTCCGAAGCGGTGAACTTCAAAGAAGTTAACGAAGAAAACAAGAGAGAACTCTTCAGTGAAATATTTTCTTCCATTGAAACATTGGCATTCACCTTTGGAAACGTGTAAGTTGGAATTCAGAAGGAGTTTTTAAGGAGCTCAGTGGAGCTCAATCAAATTAAGACTAAACAACAACAACAAAAACTTTTGTTTTCTTTTGGACAAATATTAGCTGATTAAACTAATTTAAATTAACCACATCCGGAACAGTTTTACAGTTTTGTTTGGGTGTTTGTGGATTATTTTTTTTCTTAAAAAGGAAGACAATGATGGCATAGAAATTGCAAGGAGTATAAGACTACTTCTAAAAATTGTTTCTAGAATTTTTAAAGGATATTAAAAACACGATCTAAATTTTTGTGCTCAGTGATATGAAATCGCTTGGTGAGATAAAGTAATGAAGTAACACAATTCTTTGTTTTTCTGGCAGTGTTTCAGACTTCCTTATGGGAGATGTAGACAATGGCTCGTCATTGGGACTTCCTGTATCTCGGAGAAGTCGGGTAGGCTAAACATGTTCTCTTGGACTGTAGGATGATATCTTTTAAAGGAGACTTTCATTTCCACTGAAACTCTGTGCATCATGGGGCTGGGACCCTTAGAGTTTTCTGAGTGCTAGAACAAGATTAAACCCATGAAAAAAATGTGTTCAAGGTTTCAGATACTTGAATGTATTCTCAGTTCTAAATGCATTGGATAAGTGAAAAGAACAAATTCTTAAAAGTAAGATACTTGAATGATTTGCATGCTGGAGTAGTTAGAGTAGACCTGTTAGACCTACAAGCTAAAGGCTTAATGAACACTTTTTGGCTTTTAAAGACATTCATTATAAAATAGCGTTTTCTTCTTCCAGAGCCCAGTTTGTGCTGTAGCTGTTTCAACAACAGTTCACTAGGAGAACTGAAATAGCACTGTCAGCTTATAGGTAGTCAAAGAAAAACATTAGTGTTTTAAATTCCCCTTTAAACACTTTGAAGGTGAGAATAAAAAATGCTCAGTACCAAATTCTCTTCTGAATTTTTGTGCATCTAGAAATAGACTTTCAAGTAAATCAAGTCAAATTAGAAGTTACACACAAGGAAAATGCAGTTGATAATTGGTGTGTATGATAGGCTAACTTGTAGCAATGTTAAAAATTTCTGCTATCTTTGATACGCACATGTGAGAAAGGTGGGTGATCACAGAAGTTCTACTACAAAACTCATCTTTGCAAACAACATGGAGGGAAGGGAGGCTGTTCAGCAAACTGTTTCCAACAGACTTGGATTCAGAGGATTAGGTTGCTGGTAAAAAGTATGAAATAAAATAGAACAGAAGTCAGCATCTCATGTAACTTAAATGAGATGATTTGAACAAGTACTATTTCAGCTAATGAGTTCACCAGCAGAAGGAAGGTGCTGAATTTGCCAGCATTTTAATTTTGTAATGGCTTTGCAATGCAAAAATGTATTCCTGTGGCATATATTGTAACATGAAGTGAATGCTTGGCTAGAAGATTGCTCCTCTGAACGTGGGGGTCGGGGAAGACCAAGGGGAAATTAGAATATAGCAAAATGAAGAAGGAATTCTATTCTAGATGCTCCAGAAGTCACCAGCATATATTTAAAAGCGCTTTTTTGTAGTGTAATTTACTTTTCCTAATGTGCAAGGGAACAGTTATAAATGTTCTAGCAGGTAGGATAATATGGTTCAATTTCTTGGAAATCTGTCTTAAGTGCATTTCCTTTCAGGCAAATAAATATACATTTAACAGATGAAGAATTTCACTTTGATTTTCAATTCAGAGAGCAATTTGGAGGGATGAGCATAATTGAGTGTTAGGAGTTGAGTGTTAGGAGTTAAATGCAGAATATTTTAGTAGCTGTATTAACTTTCATTCCCGTAGATGTGTATGTTCAGTAGTTGAACATAGCAACCAGCTGTGTCTTAAAAAGATTGGAGCATAAAATTTTGGTAGAATTTCACTTGTAAATGCTTTGAGGGCTAATTAAGGAGAGAGATTTTAATTGCCTGTTAAGTTAGGGACCTCCCTAACTAAGCTGTTGAGGATTGCTCTAAGGTTGTGTGGGGGGGAGTGTTTTTGCTTCTCTTGACTGCAGGGGAGTCTACATTCTTTAGTTCAGGCATTCCACTTGGAAGCTTGAGTTAAATGATACTTATACCCCTTCTTAGCAAAGGTAATTGTTCTCATTTTAGCCCTTGTAGTACAACCAGAAGTACAAGGTAGGAGCAAATATATTTCTTAATTAAAAACAGAAGAGCTTTAAAATACATTGGAAGAAACAAGATGGGCATGTCTGTCCTTTGATTACTCAACAAGCTATTTAAATGCTCTTCAATGTTATCTAGATCTGAGAAAATAGTAAAGGAGAAGGATAAAATTTTCAAAATGTGTGCAGAGATTTGCCTCTGTCAGGATGAGAGTTCTTGGGTAGTGAGTAAAAAAGGCAGAAGAGACTGGTTAAAGTTGAGAAGTTAAATCTATCTAGAAGTTAAGCTTTTTTTTCTGCTAGGCTCATGGGATGAGTCATTGGATGCTTGAGGGGGCAAGCTGGGGTCAAGTTCTGATAATAAGTTGTAGGACATAAGTAAAAGTAGTTGTCCGTGTCCTTGCTTTTAAAACGTGGTATTACAGATTTGCATTGGGGTGAATGTGGATGGATGAATGAGCACTGATTAACTACCCTAACTAGACTGTGTCTGCATTACCAGAAAGGAGTGACCAGTTCTCTGGACTGAATTGATCTAGGTCTTATAGAACGGGGAATAATCTTTAGAAACAGAACTTATAACTACCTCCTGAGTTAATGTAGAGTATGAAGTTTTTGTCTCATCTTATTTATTCTGCCCTAACCGTATGCCACTCTAAAATCTACTTGAAGACAGTAATACTTTATACCTAAATTAGAACTAAATCTCGGAATGTTCAGGCTTTCTGTGCAACCAAATATTGCTCCGTCTCTAAATTCAGACTTTTTTTTAACCATTTGGTTGATAGACAGCTTTAGATGGATTTCCCACCTGTTCTGAAAAAGCCCTTCCATTTTACTGAAGCTCTGTTTTATTAGACAACAATTGTACTAGTATTCCACTTTATTAGGAATGGAGCTGTTCTTTAGACTGTAGTTTCATTCTGTTCAGTGTAATTAATGGTTAATACCTTGCATGTTTTGGTATATGAAAAGCTGCTTTTGCTGTGAAGTAAACAATGATGATTGAACGATTTTTGTGTGATGTATGATCAGTTTCCATTTACATCCAAAAAACAAACAGAAAAGAACTACTTGCATCATTGTTGCTGTGTTACATTTTAGCTTTAAGTCTGAAAATAAAACAGCACCAAGTCTAAAATGGAAACAATCTGTTCTTGTGAAGCTACTTTGCAGATATTTCTCAGCCTTTGTCTTCTGCCTGCTCTCTGCTTCCAAGATTTCAAGAGTGGTTTCGTTCATTTAAAATAATGAAACAAACAGAAAAGAACTACTTGCATCATTGTTGCTGTGTTACATTTTAGCTTTAAGTCTGAAAATAAAACAGCACCAAGTCTAAAATGGAAACAATCTGTTCTTGTGAAGCTACTTTGCAGATATTTCTCAGCCTTTGTCTTCTGCCTGCTCTCTGCTTCCAAGATTTCAAGAGTGGTTTCGTTCATTTAAAATAATGCAGGGTTGTGTTATTTTTTGTTTTGTGTTGTTTTGTTGTTTTTTTTTTTAAAGGGGTGGTGGTTACTATGTAAATTTTTTGCTCATTTAAATTTGTTCAGTGGCCTGGTTTACGGCACAATGCTACAAATAGTTCAACTTGCACAATTAAAGGGGATAGCAACATGCAGCATGAGGACAAAGGTAGGGATGAAATCTTGTGCTAAATTCCTTTTATTATTGGATTAAATTCTATCAGGTTGTACTGCTTGTCAGGGCTTCATTAGCAAGTGTTACTGGTCAGCTGTTGTGCATACAGTACACACCTGCAAGTAATTTAGGAGAAATCATAACTTCAGGAAGAAATGCAGTATTCTAATGGCTTGTAGAATGGTGTCTGTTATATGTATATGACATTAGGCCTCTATGAAATGCTTCTTAAAAGATAGGTAGGGATCTAAGAAAAGCTGGTGGTCACTTAAACATCAACCTAATTTGTTAAACAATTCACTCTTTCATCACAGCCTTTCAAGATTGTTGATTTAAAGGTATATAATTATTCCTTGCTATTTATTATGTCTCAGTCGACAGCTATGGGAGCTTAGAAGGTATTGTGCCTTAGATGAGAAGGAGTTACAGCACAGTTGTTTGCTTTATCTGCAATAAAAGAGGCAGATGATGCCATTTATTTTGTTAGCCTGTTAGTTCCAGTGAGAGCTTTTCTTTGCTAACTTAATGTTCTGTTTCTTATACACTAGTCTTTTGAGAATCTTTCTGTGGAGTCGGGGGGTTCACTGCATGAAAGGGATGATATTCAAGGTAGGTCATTAACTTAATATTAATAAACACAATTCTGTATCTGTGTTTTCATCTTCTATAATGTTTAAGTAAGTTGCTTGGTCACTTTTTGTACACCTATGCTGTCATTAAAACTTCACTGCAAAAAAAAAAGTGTTATTGCAGAGTTTTTGTGCTTTTGTGAATAACCAACCTGGGTTGCTTTTGGGAGGAGGGGGGAAGAACCAAGGCCTGAAGCACTTCTCTATGTCATCATATGATTGGTGTTTTGTTGGGTTACTTTCTTTAAGAAAGTTATGCTGACCATATGACTACTCCAGGTAAAATACTATGACCTTTTAATTTGTTCTAAAACCTCTGTCAGTCCTGTTTAGAGTCAACTAGCATTAAAGACCAACTCAAGATCAGAGCTGCTTAGGCATTCACAATTGGCTAATACTGGCTTTGCTCTCAGTGTGCGGTCATGTCTAAAATTCACTTCTTTGTGTTCAATGCTTTATTTTCAGGACATCTTCGAGCAGAGGAGGTTGATAGCATGCTCCTAAGAAATGACAGCGGAATTGAATCGGCTCTGTCCTATGCTAAAGCATGGTCAAAATATACCAAGGATGTAGTCGCATGGGTAGAAAAAAAGCTTAGCTTGGGTGAGTGTCTCTTTCTGGCATTTAATCAGCTTTGTCATGATGAAATTAAATCTGTTGTCAGGCCTCTGTGCTGCAGACTGTCAATAATGTGATTTCTAAATTAGTAGCTGTTCCACTGAAGTGGACAGAACTATCGCGCATTTCCTATAATTAAAAGGCATGTAACAATGTGAAGGTGGTCTCCTCTGTAGCCTATCTGTCAGAGGAAGAGTGTAAAAACCATTTAGCATGTGTAGCAACTGCTAGTTCTAAAGAGTAACTGATTTTTTTTTTTAACAGAAGTGGAGTGTGCTAAAAACTTAGCAAAAATGGCTGAAACTGCTAAAGCTGTTGTTGGACATCAGGTGAGTGTATCTTAGGGGATTTATTTTAATATCTTAAATATGTATTGGATGCCTTGCCCCAAAAGTGAAACTTCGGGGATGTTGAGGAATGGATTTTCAAGTCGATACAGACTTGATTTATACTGTAAGTCACTGGTTAAAAAATCTGCTGTATTTTATGTCTTCCTATCTCCTGTGGAAATTTGGATATATGAATTTATTTTTGTTGAAAATGCAGACTAGCCTTATAGTTTTCACAATGTGCTTTTTTCTGTCTAATATCTTGTATGCTTTGTGACTTGGACTTGTAGACTTCTCTTTCAGTGTTTTCCTAGGAACATGAAACATAGCTGAGAAATTAGTCACTTTCTCTATTCATACCTAACTCTGATTTCCACACACATATAAATACTTCACTAAATTTAGTTGAAAATATAGTTCAATTATATAGACATTTAGAATGTCAGTATACCGCTACCTTACCTAGAACATTAATGTTTTGTTGTGTGTAATTTTAGGATTATATGCCATTCCAATCAATATTCATTAACGCTTTTCAAAATGATATTGAGAACAATCAACTTTGGCAACAAACAGCTGCTGCTCTCCAGTCTAACAAATTTGTGCAGGTAAGCTCAAAGCAAAAGACCATGATATTGTTTAGGTTTTTAAAAATTTTTGTAACAGAACAGATTATTCAAAAGAACAAACTTGTAGCTCATTAGGCTTTTATGTACTTTATTAATGTTTCCTATCTAGCCTCTTCTTGGAAGGAAAAATGAGTTGGATAGACAAAGGAAAGATATCAAGGAGCTTTGGCAGCGAGAACAGAAAAAAATGGTTGGTATTTCTTTCATATCTAACTCTTCTTCAATCTAAAGTTTTTCAGAAAGACGAAACTTTGAAACTAGGGTGTTATGCACTGTCACAGTTTGGGCATTTAAATTCACATGTAGAATCTAAAGGGATTATTGAATGTAGTATGTAACTGTCAATTTCATGACGTACTTGTATTTGTAAGAGGTTATCTTGCTGTGACTATCTACTTTTAACTGCAGTGTACGAACCTGTGCATAACAGCCTCTTTAAACATCACGTTAAGTAATGGAAATATTAAAATCACTAATTCTTTTACTTTTCTCTTGTGTTGCATTCTGCAGCAAGAGCTGGAAGCTGCTTTGAGAAAAGCGAAGTTGCTATATACACAGCGTCAAGATGAGTATGAAAAGGCAAAATCCTGTACTGCTCGTGCTGAGGAGGAACATCTTAGCTCAAGTGGAAGCTTTGTGAAAGACTTCAGCAAGCAACTGGAAAAAAAACGAAGACTAGAAGAGGAAGCTCTTCAAAAAGTAAGAGGTTTTGTTCCATGCTTTTAAAGATAAGCCCACACTAGTTCTACTCATGCTTTCCCAATGGGAGCATTTGAGCAAGTGTTCTGTTCATAATTTTTAATTTTAATCATGCTATGCTCTTTTGGGCTTTTATGCTAAATGGGAATCTACAATTGCAAGCGTCTTGTGTGGGTTTTTTCCTTGCTTCTAGTATCAAGGCCATCAACCCTTTATACTTGTATTTTCTCAGGCTGAAGAGGCCAGTGAACACTACAAAGCAAGCATGGCAGAAGTTGAAGAAAAAAGAAATGATTTAGAAAGTTTTAAAAGTGATGTCTTAACACAGCTTCGGGAGCTTATTTACCAGTGTGATCTCACTCTTAAAGCTGTAAGTGTGCTTTTTAAAATACGTTTGGTACGGATGTATAAAGATTCTTAAGACTTAGAGAAAGCCTCATCTATTTTGTTAACTGCTTAAAATATAAAGTTTTCAAAGAACAGAGGTGAAGCCAATAGAAAAAGAAGGATAAATTTTAATATGTTTGTGGTGTTCTCGTTCTGTTAGGTGTTTAAAAAAGAAAAGATGAGGGTGTTAGACGCGTCCAGAATGTTTTGGGTATTTTTGAGTTGTTGCCTTGCAAGAACCCTGACTACAGAATTCTTGTAAAATGTCTCTTAAGAATATTGATGGCCATAGTGTTACTGTGTTGCTTAACAGTACAGCTCCTGTTCCCATTATTTTCATTAGTGCATTAGCAAAGATGTTTGACTCAAGCACAGAATGGACATTAACATGCTGCAGCATGGAGCCTGCTAATCTTGATGACACTCAATTACTACAGGATCCATTGCAACTAATTTAATGTATTAATTTAATGCACATAAATAAGCAAAGGATTGTCAAAAAAGTATATCTACATACACAGGTGTGGGTTTTTTTTTAAAAAAAGCTTTAAGAGCATATTTTGGCAATAGATGTGTACTTCTTTTAGATTAGACAAAGGTAATTTAATGCTGGGGTGAGGAGTGAAAATAAAAAAACCAAACAACCCGCGCACACACAAAGCAACTGAAAAACCAACCCATAAGACCAGTAGAAAGATTATACCTGAACTGACAAGTTTGTCTATCTAACTTGCAAACTACTTTGCAACCCCAAAGCTGAAGAAGCAGCTATACGGTGTCCCCTTCCCTGGTCTCTGCCTTGTGATAAAATATTTTAGAAGTTTTATTCAATTTAACAAAGAGTGTTCAGTTGGGACAAAGAGTTTTGTCCGTTTCTTGCCCCAAGGTGATATGGAGCTAATCTGGTCTTGGAACTCCGACTGCTTCATCATTGGAGTGGTGACTAACATTCCCTCCAGAGTGTGCAAATTGTCAGTTTGGTAGCAACAAACCTTACTGTCTGTCTTGATCAACCCAAAGTGAGAAGCCATTGCAATTGACTTTACTACCTGGAGGATTCAGTAACCCGGAGAGAAGAGGAATACTAGTATATATACTACAGATGAAGTTTTTGCAGTTGACTTTCAGGAATCTTGCACAAAGTCCATCCCTACAAATGTTACTGTTTCCTAGATTTCTTTCTAGTCTTACTGTTTTAATAATTTTCTTTTGGGATATTAATTTGGGTTGAGCAAAGTACAAGTTAAGTATCTGGTAAATGATCTACAAATATTGAAAACTTTTTGTCTCCTAACAGGCAACAGTTAACCTGTTCCAACTGCAGCACGCTCAGGTTGTATCTCTTCCAGTTAACTGCCAGTCCCTCTGTGAGAGTGCCAAACTCTATGACCCTGGTCAGCAGTATTCAGAGTTTGTGAAGAGTTTGCCAAAGGAAGGCATTCCTATTGAATCAGGTTCTTTTGAAACCCAGAGTTCCCAGGTTGATGGGTAAGTCCCAAACTACAGGTGGCATTTGCTTGGTTTAGAATTAAATAATAGGCACATGTGTCTAACAGTAAAACAACATTTTTGGATGAATAAAATGAATCCTGGTGTTTTACCATGCTTTATCATTCTCTATTTCTTGACTTCTCTTTTGGTAGATTATATATAATTTGACATTAAAACCTGACTTTAAATTCCAAAGGAGAATGTAATTTTGTGTAATAAGGCTTCCTAAAACATTGGCAATTGTTGTGCAAGAATTGACTTGTTACTATTTTAACATAGATACTGGTTAATATGAAAAATGTAAATTTTGAACTCTGTAGTGTGGTGTGGCAGTATTTGATAATCAGTTTAGAAAGCCTGAGGAGGTAGTTGCCTCTTCTGCAAGCCTTGCTGCTACAGTACCTTCTTTCATACTGTTTACGTTTGGCAACTTTTTTGGCAGGAGGTGTTGCTTGATTTCTGTCTCATGCTACATAACTAGGAAAAGCTTAGATTCCACATGTCCCTGTGTTACACTTTATTTTTTTCCAACCTGTGTGAAACAGCAGTTTTTACTGTTCATCTATTAAAGATGCAGCTAATGTGGAAGTAAAGACTACAAAACAAAAAGGCAGCTCCTCAAGTCAGTATGCCAAATGCTTTTTCACCTTTAACTTGTTATAAAATAGTCATCTTGGCACTAAAGCACCAGAATATCCATTCCAATCGTGTGTTTCACAGTTCTACAGGAAAGTGTCGTCATCGTCTTTCAAAAGGAAACTAAATACAAAAAACCTAAGGCTTGAGTCAGACTTCTACCAACAAAAGCCAGGAAATTCAAAGTTAAATCTGAGATTCTTAGTTCTTGTCTATAAATTTCCTGCCTTTTAAGACTGATTTAGGCTGTACTTGTAAACTTTGACTTAGGGGGATTTAACTGTGCAGCTCCCTGAGAAACTGATGAGCATGAAATTTCAAACTCTTTGTATGCTGTCCCAGCTATTTAATGCTTGAGATTTATCGGAGTGCAGTTTTTCCTCCTCCCTTCTCCCCACCTTTTGTTTTCTTTGACATGGCCTTGTGATTCTTTGTGTACTTGAAGTGATCATTTTTATTGTTTAGGTCTGCATTTATTTAAGGGACAGTAGCTTGGAGAAATGCAAGTTCTAATGTTTTTAAGTCTTTATTTACTTCAGCTGGATAGGGTAGAACCAACTAAGGAACAGCTTCCTGACTGCTAAACTTGGCTAGCAGGCCATTTTGTCCACAGGGTGCTTCAGCATTTTACATTACTGTTAGCAGTTTTCTGTCCTTACCTTGAGAGCAGATTTTCACAGTGGACTGGCTATAAGCTCTCTGGTAGTGTCAACATATTTTCTGTGCTTCTAAAAAAGCACAGCATTTTAATGCCTGTATGTTTATAGGTGAATGGTCCTGATGGCTGGGCAAAGAATCTTTCGGAGGAAAGCATAAAAGTAGGATGCAATATCCTCTAAATTATTCTAGTCTTTAGATGAACAGATTTGCTGGTTTGTTTTTTTTGGGTTTTTTTTCAAAGTGTGCAAAACTACGGTTATAATACCTTGCAGAGATGTGGAAAAGCTGATTTACCGGGGGAGGGAGGAGAGGAAACATTGGAAAATTTCACATATTTAGTTAAAAATAAATTGCCACCCTGCTTTTTTTTTTAATTAGGGCTTTATTAATTAATGTCAAATATGTATGTTCATAAACAGAAATTAAATGAAGTATTTTTAGTGCCTGGGCATAAAAAAACCCCCACACTGCTTTTCACTTAATTCTATCTTATTTACTCTTCAAATTACTCTCTTCTTTCTGAAGGGTTTTTAATAAGCAGTCAACCAGCAGCGTCCATACATCACATGGTAACTTATCTCAGTGTTCAGGAGATTTTCCTGCTCAGACCTTAGATGATGTGGGAAGCCCAATTTATCATCATTCACAGAAGATTGGAGAGAAAAGATCTTCCATCAGCACAGATATCCAAGGTAGTTCTTCTGTATTTCATCAGGAGTTCAGTCTCTAAATAAAAATGCTGTAAAAAACCAAATACTTGATGTCTTGCTGTCAGAAATGTAGCACTGAAGGAGTTAAAAAAAGTGTGTTAAAGTTTGAAGCTTATAAAAACAGTTACATACTTGAGCATAAGGACAAACGGAAAACTGGCTGTATGTATACCTAGATTCTTCGACAAGAAAGGTGAGATGCAATTCAAACAGCAAGTACTGTCAAGCCCAGACTGCTAAACTATTTCAATTAACTTCAGCAATTTAAAATCCATTGGTTTTGTAAATACTGCATTGATTTCTAGTCTTTTGTAAAAGCACAAGTGTCAAGTTTCTGAAATTCATTTTCTTACATCCTGAAGCTTTAAAAGGAATATATGCTGTGATGTTTTCACTATATTGCATGTTTGTATAACTTTTGCAATATTTTCCTATTTTGAATATAATCATAGATAGTCTTTAAATAAAAAGAAAAGAATGTAATTGTGTCCTTGATATTTAGAATTGATGGATTTTCTTTTCCAAAGCAATGCGAGGGCCACCACCATTCAGATCATGGTCAGTTGGCAACCAGAGTGGAGGAATGTGCAGTGATTCTGAAAGTGCAGGGGGAAGCAGCGAGTCACGATCCATGGATTCTCCATCTGCTAGCCCAGGTACAGCTACACTGGCTGCTATACTGATTTGAAGTCTCTTCTTTGGACTGTTTTATGTTAATGAAGGCATCATTGTTAGTTTAGCAAGTGTTGGACAGAGCCTATAATGAAAATGAGCAGTTGGGTGGAACTGATACTTACAGCTTCCTGAAAATTTTTCTCATCTGCTAGGGGATTTTAAAAGACGACTTCCCCGAACACCTTCCACTGGTACTATGTCATCTGCAGATGATCTTGATGAAAGAGAACCACCATCTCCTTCAGACTGTGGTAATGTTGTTTCCATACCTGAAGTCCCCAGAAGATGCTTTATGTTGTAGAGTGTGGCTTTTCTTTTTAACATGCTTAAGAAAAGTACATTAACAAGGCTGTGATTACCAACAGCATTGGTTTTCAATACAGTGTGCATCCACTTGAAGTTGAGAGCTGAAGATTAATGTTCAAGTCATTTTAATGAAATGGTGCAGACTTGTCTTCATACACTTAGATTAACTGCATGGGCAGCCTTTGAACGTTTCTAGTGTCTTCATCCTCCTGAGGTAAACATAGATGATCCACTAACCGTTCCCTCCAGACATTCAAAATTAGCTGCCTGGCACTGAGGTATTTAAGATCACTTCTAAACTTTGAAGTGAAATACAGATACAGAGGGCTGGTAACTGGCAAATTGGAAAAAAGTGAATCCAAATGTTTAGGCTAATAACTGAGCCTTTATCCTTTTCATGTTAGATAAGCAAGTTTGGTAATGTCTGTCCCGAATTTGACCACATCATTTCTAATTTTCAAATGGATTTTGACTGTATAAAAACGATGTTGCCACAGGTACTGAAACCTGAATAACTGGATTATCAAAATTGTTCTATGGGATGGCTGCAGCACTTACAAACTAGTTCTGAAATATTTCTAAAGCCTGTAGGAAATTCTTCAGTTAGTCCTTATTTCCTAAATATATACTTTGTTGTCTAGGAATGAGCCTGTGGTTAACAATATTAATACAGATCCAGATTTAAGCATGGCAACATGTTAATGAATGCAAACTTTCACTTGGGCTGTTATTGTTTAATCAATACTTGAGCTTTTAAGAAGCTTGCTGGGCAATTAACTCTGTGTTAAGTTTTTATCTGTAAAATGAAGGATTTTGGTTCACAGAATTGTTGATAGCATTTTAAGTAAATAGCTGGAAAAAAAGCTGGCCACAAAAAGTACCAGTTGCAGTTCTGTTGTAGAATCCTCGAGAAAATATTTTAATGTTATCTTAGGAGACTGAGAATCAGCGATTCTTTATTTTATGTGGGTTCTGCTGTGAGCGTGTGTTAATTCTTTCCTGCTTTAAAGTGTGCTTTTTTAATAAAAAAAAATTTCAGAAACACTACAGGTCAAACCGTAATGTCATCTTTCATCCTCTAGTACAGGTTTTTGAAATACATAGAATGAAACTTTTCAGAAAAGTTGCCTGAACTGCAGGGCAGGTGGAATTAAATGTCCTAGTATTTTCACATGCCATTAATATAGGAGAAAACTGAAATACTTAAAAATGTAGAACTTACTTAAAAGTGGAATAAAACAGTAAGATTATTTGATAGTTAATGTGTCCGTTATGTAAACTGTAACATCGTTTTGCTTCCTTGTGATTGAAACGCTTGTGATTACTTTAATAGTTGCAATTTACTTAAAATTCTGTGTTCTGCAGTAGATGTAAGAATGACTATAACAGAGAAATTCTCTCCAGGTTTAAATGATCTCACATCTGAAACTGCAAATTCTCCAGGACCTTTTAGAAATGCTAATATGTCCAAAGCAGCACAAACACACAAACTACGGAAGTTGAGAGCTCCATCTAAATGCAGAGAATGTGACAGCTTAGTGGTATTTCATGGAGCTGAATGTGAGGAGGTAAGTTGAAAAGTAGTTTAAATTGCTGCTTGGCATTTCTGTAAAGTCAGGAGTTCTGGAAACTGGCATTATTTTTCTGCATAAAAAGTACAGACTTTGTGGCTCATAGAATCATTGTGAACTCAAAGCAAAAGCACAACAGACTAATAAATCTTTCCTTTTGCTCACACATGGGGTGACAAACAGCAGAGATATTTGTTATGGTGTCAGATTGTATCAAACCATGTGCTTTTTTTCCTCTCCTGTAGTGTTCACTTGCATGCCATAAAAAATGTTTAGAGACTTTAGCTATTCAATGTGGGCACAAAAAACTTCATGGAAGGCTTCACTTGTTTGGAGTGGAATTTGCCCAAGCTGCTAAAAACGTTCCTGATGGCATTCCTTTCATCATCAAAAAGTGTACATCAGAAATTGAAAGCAGAGCGCTGAATGTCAAGGTATGCTCAAGTTTTTTGACAAAACTTAAGTATGAACCATCTTTGAAAAAAAAAAATCTCTGAAGATGTTAACACTGTTCTATTGATATCATCTGTGTTTTACACTTGCCTTTCAAATTGAAATAAACTTGTGTTGGTCGTAATTTCAGGGCATCTATCGTGTGAATGGAGCCAAATCAAGAGTTGAAAAGCTTTGTCAGGCTTTTGAAAATGGAAAGGATTTGGTCGAGCTCTCAGAACTCTATGCACATGATATCAGCAATGTTCTCAAGTTGTATCTCCGCCAGGTATGTACTTTAGAGGCCAGATGGAAAACTATAGTAGTGTAGTATATTCCTTCATTACAAGAGGGAAAAAAAAAATAATCTTTTTCAGCAGTCCTGCAGCTGAAGATTAAATGATTTGCAGTAGGCTTTTTTTCTTTTCACATGGAGCCTGTGACAGGGGCTGGGAAAGCTGTGATATTACTTGACTGCTGGTATTACAATCTGTATTCCACATGGGCGTAATGTCGTTTCTTTAAATATTAGTACCATACACAGAACAAGCTTTTGTTTATCCACTTGTAGCAAAGCTTTAATTTCTAAAACCTTTCCAGTTACTGAATTTGCCTGTCTTGTGTGAAGTTTGAAATATTCCCATATTCTTGCCTCCTCACATAGACAGATGCTAACATATTGCTGTTAATATATGCTAACATAAATTTTGTAATGTATTCATTATGGAAGGATTATCCATATTTTTCTTTCAGAATGGAACTTTAAGCTTCATGATTGAGTTTTCCAAAACAGTTTCAGTATCTGAAAAAATGAGGCTGGGATATTGCCCAGTGAAATTACTGAGTCACTCTGAAAACTTGTTAGCCCTGAAAGGAATAATCCTTAGCTGCATGGTCCTGTCCTCTTCCTTACACTGGCTGTCAGAGATGAACGTTCCAATCCTATGATCATCACTATTAAGTTAAATGCTTTTGAAAAATTACAAAGATGTACTTTGCCTACTTATTCAAGTAAAAAGGTAGCATATTAAATACATCAAATTGGGGTACCAGTTTGAGGCACTGTGCTGTATTCTGAATAGGGCTCATAATTAAAAATAAAACTCAACATGTTTTATTCTGGTTTTATTACTAGCTGATATGTTGGTCTGTTTTTTAGGTAAATCTGCTCATTTTAAATGTAGGAACAGTGCTAGAAACATGCAGTTAAGACATTTTTAGATAGAATCCTGAGTTAAACTCTATTTGAGACTTATTAACTAATTATTTTGAGTTTTATCTAGTCTTTCTACTTTTTGCTTTAAGCTGGGGAAAATGCAAATACCCAGGTCAGGTTTGAGGGGTTTGTCTTTTTTTTTTAATTTTTTTTATTATTAACATTTATTTTCATATTGAGAGAATACTTAGATCACAATTAAAAATGAATGTTATGTGGCCTGAAATCCAAATTGCATATTGCAGTGTAATGCCCTCCCTCATAGCAGTCACTTTCTTGAAATCTATACATGTATCGATAAATGCTCAGTCTTGAAGCTGTCATGGGAAAGGGCTAGCAAAAGATTTCCAGAGAAAGGTGTAGAGAAAAGTGTGCTTTGTTACCTGGGATTGGCTTTGAGAAATTGTGGTTTGAGCTAATGAACAAGGATTAAATAATGTCATCATCTATGAAAATATGCTAGAGCAGGCAAAGTTTAAGAAAAACAGGAAGGAAACGAAGAAGTTAAAATTCAGGCTTGAGTATGTTTCTGAAATGTTCTTATTTCTTCAGCTTCCAGAACCCTTGATTTTGTTTCGGCTTTACAATGAGTTCATTGGACTTGCAAAAGAAAGTCAGAATGTTAATGAGGAATTGGATGCTAAACAAGCTAGCCCCAAATCAAAGAAAAGACAGTCAATCTGTATTGAACTGAATAGAATCATCATTAAAATTAAAGATCTTCTGAAACAACTGCCTGTACCAAACTATAACACTCTTCAGTACCTTATTGGACACCTTCACAGGTGAGAAAAGACTTTATTTTTTCAACATCAGTTTGCATTTAAACTGCTACATGCTGCATACTAGGAGACTCTTGTACCCTTTTGACTGTAAGGAATATTGTGGTTTAACCCAACCCGGCAACGAGGACCATGCAGCCATTCACTCATTCCTCACCCCTGCCTCCAGTAGGATAGGAAGAAGAGGGAGGAAAAGGTGAAAGAAAAAGAAAGGAGAGAAAAAAAAAAAGAAAAAAAAAAAAAAAAACGACCCACAAAACCTCCTGGGTTGAGGTAAAGACAGTGGTTGGACTAGATCATCTGCAGAGGTCCCTTCCAACCCTGACCATTCTGTGATTCTTTAATAGAACACTAATGGAAGAGGAAAATAATAATAGTAAAAGAATATATAAAACAAGTGATGCAATACAGTTACACACCACCCAATGATTAATTGCCCAGCCTGGCCCAAGCAGCAATTGCAGATTCCTGCCCCCCAGCCAACCCCCTTATATACTGAGCATGATGTCTATGGTATGAAATATTCCTTTGACCAACTTGTCCAGTCTATACTGCCTCTCAGTTTCTATGGGAAGCTGAAAAAATCCTTGGCTTAATATAAGCATTACTTAGCAACAACTAAAACAATGTGTTATTGACAATATTCTCCTACTAAATCCAAAACACAGCAGCTGTGAGGAAGAAAATTAACTCTATCCCAGCTGAAACCAGGATGAGGAAGAAGTCACATAAGACTTAGAAGACATAGTTCTGTTGCTATTTCTTTTTCCAATGTGATGAATTCTCAGATGAGAGAAGAATAGGAAATTGAAAGAAAGGAGGGAAAAAGCTGAGCTCCATTATTCTTGATTCTCTGCTAGCATTGTGGTCAGCAAGTAGTAATTGGTGGCAGCTGCAGGAACTGTGATTTAAATCAGGATATGACCCAGATAGGGCAGTGATTTAGTGGTTACTAACAGAAAATTGAAACTTGTATCATGTCTGTTAATAACCATTCTCCAGTTACATTTCACTTCCTTGTCCTCCAAATGCTGGATTGTTTGATGTGTGATGGGGATGTACCAAGCTGATGCCTACCAATAAAAATGGGTAATATTGGGCCACAGCTATATTATTATTTAGAATGATCAAGACGTTCTTTTCACCAACCCCAGAAATGTCAAATAGCCACAAATAATGTCCACCAAACAGGATATAAATACACCCTGTGTGGAAAGCGCTTAGTCCAAGCTGCTGTTAAATGCAGTCTACACTGAAAATTCTGCCTACCTACCAAACTTACCTTCATCTTCTAATTGCCTTTTAACCTCTTTAGACATAAGACAATATTTTAATATCTAAAATATTTCTGAAGTAGTAAAATCCTCTTAACTCTTGGGGTTTGGTTTTTTTTTTTCCTTCTTTGTGCAGGGTTACAGAACAGTCTGATGAAAATAAAATGTCAGCCAGCAACCTTGGCATAATATTTGGCCCAACTCTTATCAGGCCACGTCAAACAGATGCTACAGTTTCTTTGTCATCACTTGTGGATTACCCTTATCAGGCCCGGGTAGTGGAGCTGCTCATAACGTACTATGAAAAGATATTTGATGTTTCATTGAAACCACTTCTGAGCACATCTCAGTCTGAAGAAACTGCCATTACAGTCAGAGTTGCTTTATCAGCAGAAGAGAGGGAACCACAGCAGCAGAGGAAGTCATTTGTTGCTGTAAAGGAAGTGAGTGACTTTTCTTGTGCTGCTGCAATGTTACCTGTGCCATCTTAACTTGTGTGAAATGCTGCAGCATTCCAGACCACGTTTCTATTAAATCTTTGTGGATTTTCTTTTGTTGTTAAAGAGTGCCTTTCCTCTTGAGTTCTTAACTTTTGCTCTGACTTTTAACAGGGTATTCTGATAGCTCCAAGTGAAAGCAGAGCTTCAGAAACAGCTGCATTGGTTTTGGAATCGAACAATAGCAAGAATACAAAACAACAAGTAGATACATCTGCAACTGGTTAGTGGGCTTTTATTAAGTTTTGGGGTGGGTGTATAAGCAGTCATGGATGCATTAGACTACAGCTCTTCAATTTACACAGAAGCAAGTGGTAAAACCTGCTTGTCAGTGCTTGATATACGGTTTATCTTTGTAAAAGGAACAGAGAATTAAATCTTTCTAAAGGCTTTCAAGAAACCTCTGTTTATGGAATCAGAGCTTAAAGTATTTAGTAAAAGCATTACAACAGTGTTTTGGTTTCTCCCTTTTTTTAGAAAAACAATAATTTTGCTGTGACTGTGGATTTCTGAAATCCACTATGATGCTGCAAACTAATATCCAGCAATTAATATGTTTTGGCTGTTGTTTTTCCCCAGAACGTGTATCATTGCCACTCACTGGAGTTAAACCAGAAGGCTCTGGAAAGAGTAATTCTCTGACAGAATCATCTGCTACCAGTATTTTGGATATTAATATTTGTGCTCCAAAAGAGCCAGGTTTGCTAACCTAACTATGAATCTTATATAAGAAATTTTTTTTTCTGTTTACCTGTGTTACTACAGTGGTTTGTTTTAATGTAGGTATAATTTCATCTATTTTATTTAGGACCCCTTTTAATTATACCGATTTTTGGCAGGTACTACCAGTTCATTTGTGTCCTGTACATTAACAGTGCAACATTCTGAAAACATACGACACTAAGTTAGGTGGGAGTATCGATCTGCTTGAGGGTAGGATAGCTCTACAGATTGATCTGGACAGGTTGGGTCGATGGGCTGAGGTCAATGGTATGAAGTTCAACAGGGCCAAGTGCCGGGTCCTGCACTTAGGTCATAACAACCCCATGCAGCACTACAGGCTTGGAGAAGAGTGGCTGGAAAGCTGTCCAGTGGAGAGGGACATGGGGGTGTTGTTTGACAGCTGACTGAGTGCCCAGGTGGCCAAGAAGGCCAATGGCATCCTGGCCTGTATCAGGAATAGTGTGGTGAGCAGGACTAGGGAAGTGATCGTCCCCCTGCACTGGTGAGGCCACACCTGAATACTGTGTTCAGTTTTGTGCCCCTTAGTACAAGAAAGACATTGAGGTGCTGGAGCATGTCCAGAGAAGAGCAACAAAGCTGGTTAGGGGTCTGGAGAACAAGTCTTATGAGGAGTGGCTGGAGGAACTGGGATTGTTTAGTGTGGAGAAAAGGAGGCTCAGTGGTGATCTTCTTGCTCTCTACAACTACCTGAAAGGAGGTTGTAGAGAGGTGGGGGTCAACCTCTTCTTGCTAGTAACAAGCAATAGGACAAGAGTTGCTCCAGGGGAGGTTTAGATTGGATATTGGCAAAAATTTCTTCACAGAAAGGGTTGTTAAGCATTGGACCAGGCTGCCCAGGGAAGGGGTGAAGTTGTCATCCCTGAAGGTATTTAAAAGACAAGTAGACATGGTGCTTAGGGTCATGGTTTAGGGGTGGTTTTGGCAGTGTTAGGTTAATGCTTGGACTTGATGATCTTCAAGGTGCCTTCCAACCTAGACGATTCTATGATTCCATATTAAAACAGAAAATATTCAGCAATGGGAAAGCATCAGCAAAAAAAAATGCAGTGTCTCTTTGCCTGTTTTCTTCTTAGTGTCTTCCTTGGTTACATCTGTACAGCATGTGTTTCACTGCTTTTGAAATGCTGAAATTTGGTTAGAGTAGGATAATCCTAGTATGTATACAAGGTATACTTAAAAACTGTTATCCCATTAAAATACCAACTGTTAAGGGGTCATTAATAAAGTTCATATTCTGTTGGCAAAAGTCTTGCTGACTTCTCTTTATATTTGGTGCAAAGATCCAGTCATGTCTATCTGTGTGTTTCTAGGTGATGCTGTGAGTCCGGCTTCAGAGAGAGACAATGATTCGTTTGTTTGTCCAGGTGAAGACAGCTGTAAAATTAACTTATTTCCTACAAAACCTAACCGTCAGATTACCAAAGTTCCATTGCGGGTTCCAAGGACAAAACCAGCTACTCGCCCTGTGAGCCTACCTGTAGACCGAATACTTCCTCCATGTGTTTTGAATGAAAGAAATTCACGAAATGCAGGAGCAGTAAGTCCAGAGAAGCTTGGCAGGAGCCCTACTATTGAAGAAGTTTCAGAGGTGAAGGCACTTCCTGCTGTTAATACCTGCTGCAGACTTCCTTGTTACGACACCCAGATGCTGCGAAAAACTTGGGACAAGCAATATAAACAGTATGATATCACAGCAAGGACAGCAATGATCGTAACTAATGTGCCACAGGAGAACCGAGCACTTGAGAGTGGAACTACAGGTGCCTTATCTTCATCATGCAACATTGGTAACAATTCAGCTAATGCCATTCTTCCTAGTAAGCCATATTCTGTTACTGTCAGGTCAGGAAGGACAGCAACAGAAGGGAACGGTCCTGATGCCAATCCTCTTGCTGCCTTCAGGGCACCAAGAACATTGCAACCACCCCCAGGGACATTTTATAAACCACCCTCTAACAAATCAAAACAAAATGAAGAGGGTCCTTTTGCTAAGGCTTGTGCAACAACCAGTGCTAGCTCTGTGCTTCACCAGGATAATACCGGGAAACTGGCTAGGAGCTCTGCACTTTCATCAGGTGATCCTGAACAAAACACAAATGAACAAAAAACTAGCTCAGAGGATACTCACCCCACAGATCTGAAGCCTACTTACCAGAGACTGAGACCAAAAAGGATCCAAGAACTGGAACACAGGGAAGCTCATTTTGTATAGATCATAAATTCCTCTTGGATTGTATGCAATTCATTGATGTTGCCAGTGGAGGCTTCCCCTTGCCCCTTTATCCTTTGCCTTCCCTTGAGAATCCCACTTCTGTGCCATGTTGGAGTTATTTTTATATATGCAGCATTTTAAAAATGGGGGGAGGGCTGGGGAATTGTGAAGGAAATAAGTCAATTTTTTTGTAATTCAGTAGCTTTTCATAAAGATATAATGCATTCCCAGTCTAGATACAGCTAGTGCATTCATTGAACAAGACACTGAGCTTCATTTCATTGTATGGAATGGAGTGCTTATTCATAGAGAAACAACTATTGTATGTAGCAGTGAAAGGAGCCATTTTTTCATAATAGATGTTATAATAAAACTGGGAGGTTTAATGTTCACTGTCTAAGCATAAACCAAAGCTTGTGCTTTGCTCTGTAAAAGCATTTGTTCAGTTTTCTAATCTGTGCAATTAAAGCTTTGCTCCTGAACAGACTTACGTACTGGCCAGCATGGCCCATAATTATGTATCATATGTGTATATTTTAGGCAGACATGGTTATCTGTTGCCAGTTTTCTATGTTGTCACTTTAAGGGTTTTTTTTTGTACAGCAAGGATGCACTTACTGAGCTTTACTATTCAGAAGCAGCAATCAATCCACATCTGGTTTCTTGTATAGCTTAAAGAGTGAGGCAAATGTGCACAGCCTGTTTTGTTTGGATGCCCTCCTGGAGAGACTGTCAGGTGCAGTGGTGCTGTCTTTCCCAGGTGAATGAAAAGGCAGTGATTTGCTTGCTATAGATCAGTTTCACCACTTAACCTGGTGTAACTGAAATGAAGAGCATTGTTTCCAAATTTCAGTGGAAAAAGCTGAAAATAACCAAAAATCTGCATTTGTAGGTGCATCTAATGGTTTTCACTTTGTATTAAATGGTTTTTATGTGTACACTGTTATATTTGCTTTAAAATATATTAACTTGTTAACATTTCAGTGACTCTATGGCTTCTATATCTGGATTTCTTCTAACTTATTAAAATACAGACATTTGGCCTTTGCAATAGTATAGTATTGTACTGCATCTGTCTTCCGGGGATGGGGGGCAACACGGTTTGTTTAATGAGATTACAATTAGCTTGACCTTTTCTCACATACTATAGATTGCAGTTATTTTAGCATGGTACTTTCTACTGATGTAAGAACCAAGAGGACTCTCAGAGGACAAGAAAAGCAAAGAATCGCTTTTCTGTTTTTACAACATAAAATACTGGACTTTCCTACTCCATTCCTTCTGCTCTTCTTCCCAAAATATCCCAAATAAAATCCCACACTGCATTCGGTGGACGTAATCTGATTTTAGTTTCCAGAACAAAAGATATTTAACTCGCAATGCTGAACTTCTGATTCCTTGTCACTTTTCCATGGAAGCATGACTTGCACACTCGGCAAAGGCCGCGCTACCACGGGTGGTTCTGGCCATGCTAGGAGCCATTTCTTTGGGGAGCTGCCTCCTACTACAGAAAAGCTGAAGATGCCAGATGCTGCTGTCTGCCCAGACTGGTATTGTGAGTTGCACAATAAAATAAGAGGATGGAAAAAGGCTTCTTGACATAAATGGGAGTTTGTTTCACTTTGAGAATGGAGGTTAATGGTTAATGAGCAGAAATAGTGTTAATGACACATTACAGGCATTGTAGCAGAACCTCGAAGCACAGCTGCGAAAGGATGGTTCTGATCAGTATAGATTAGGGCCACAAGATGGCAAATAAATATAATGAGACAATAGATTTAATGGTAATTCCCATATTAAAGTATTTTAGCACATGTCTAGCACTGAATATGCTAATGGCTTAAGAAATTTTAATAACAACTGTTCACCTAGTTGGATGGAGGGTGTCCAGTACTCCCCACAGCATGCTGCTGAGATGGAGAATTACAATAGTGTATATTAATCTGTGAGAAGAGACAAATGTTTTTAACCAAGTCATAATACGAGTTACTGCTGGTTGTTACCATATTGCTTTTCATGTACCATCTGCTTCCCTATTTTGCTAGCATGAGAGGTTTCTGCTGTTTTAAATGTACTTCAGGTCTTTGTTCGATGGCCAGGCAGTCACTGGCAGGCTCAGCTCTGTGTGGATGAGTAGGTGTCTTCTAAAACCACACTACAGGCTTGGGGAAGAGTGGCTGGAAAGCTGTCCAGTGGAGAAGGAGCTAGGGGTGGTGTTTGACAGCTGGCTGAATATGAGACATCAGTGTGCGCAGGAGGCCAGGAAGGCCAGTAGCATTCTGGGCTTGTATTAGAAATAGTGTCACCAGCAGG